>NC_045768.1:110708453-111017159 GCF_008692025.1 Phocoena sinus
CTCAAAGCTTAGTATTCACATCCTAAACAGTGAATGATTAATAAAACGTGCCATCTATTAGTATTTATGCTCTATTCTATGCCACGGCTATATTACATTCTTATTCCAGATACTAAAATCGATATTTCTCTATTCTTAGCAAATATGTTATCTTGAAAGTTATGTGGATGTTGAGAAAATTACATTCTTGCAAATGAAGGCAACACCTTTTCAGTTTTTTCTCTGAACTCCTATAACTTTTTTTTTTTTTAATACCAGCTTGGGAAAAAAATTAATTTTTAGCTGAAAGGTTGTTGATGCAACTCTTACTCAAAGTGACATTTTGGAAAGTAGCATTTTGCTGCTGTGATGTGTACATGCTTTTGTTTTTGTAAATACAGGTAAATAGAACATCTATAAAATATTTCTATTCCACAGGAAGTTTGACCATTTCACAATTAAAGAAATAGTAACTGGATCTATGCATGATCAAGTATGAGAATACCTTAGTTGAACTTACAAATTACAGCACTGAACACTCATCCACCAAAATACTACTCCTTCCTAGGGGAAAAGTTTAATTTCAAAATCAATATGAAACTCAATTATGCATGTCCATTTCTCAAAGAGGAAAATAAGAAATGATTCCTCTGGCAACAACCCTTTCCATACATTCAAATATTTTTAATCTACTGTAGTTGAAAAGATTTTGACTCAAAATGTCAAAAAAGTGAGAAAAAAAGAAGGAATAAACAAGCGAACAAACCGAAACGCAAGCTGGGCCAATGACTCTAACAGACACATCACCAAAGAAAATATACAGATGGCAAATAAGTCTATGGAAGATGTTCCACATGAGAGGTCATCAGGGAAATGCAAATTAAACAAGTTACCGCCACACACCTATGTGGCCAAAATCTGAAACACTGACAAAAGCAAATGCTGATGAGGATGTGGGACAACGGGAACCCTCATCGACGGCTGGTGGGTATGCAAAACGGTGCAGCCACTTCGGAAGACAGTTTGGCAGTTTTTGACAAAACTAAATGTACTCTTACCATGTGATCTAGCGATCATTCTCCTTGATACTTAGCCAAATGAGTGGAAAACATATGTCCACGTAAAAACCTGCACGCGATGTTTATAGCAGCTTTATTCATAATTGCCAAAAGTGGGAAGCAACCAAGATATCCGTCAGTAGGTGGATGGATAAATAATCAGTGGTGCATCCAGACAATGGAATATTATTCAGTGCTAAAAAGAAATGAGCTGTCAGATCATGAAAATAGATGGAGGAAACTTTAATGCATGTTATTAAGTGAAAGAAGCCAATCTGAAAGGGTATATACCATATGATTCCAACTATATGACATTCTGTGAAAGGCAAGTTAGGGAGACAGTGAAAAGATCAGTGGTTGCCAGGGGTTGAGGGGGCTTTGGGTGATGATGACATGCCAGTGTAGGTTCACCAACTGTAACCCATGTACCATCTGTTGGGGGATGTTGATAATGGGGGAGGCCGTACCTGTGTGGGGCAGGGGATACATGGGAAATCTCTGTACCTTTCCCTCAGTTTTGCTGTGAACCTACAACTGTTCTAAGTAGATAACGTCTTAACAACAATAAACCCCCTGGATTTAGGGTAGGATAATGTTCATAAAATACAATCAGTTTATTTTATATTAAATGGATGTGAGCAATAATTCAGTTTATTAGTATTCAGAGTAATTTCCATGAACAATAGTCCAGAGAAGACTGTGTATAGAAAGAAAAAAAACAGAATTAAATGAAAAAGAATTATTCATTATGATTATTTCAGAAATTCAAGGTACAGTGTAACTAAGAACGTAGCATGGCCGTGTGAAGAGCAGAGACTGAATATGAAGAGATTTGGGGGCAGGTCCTTGCTGTGGCACTGACACGCTGACATTCACTTCTTATAATATTGGATTCTTCACCACAGATGAGAGTAACACAGCCTGCCACATTGGGTTGTTGTACAGTTTAAACGAGACGATGTTTTTTATACTGCTTCAGGTCTATAATATTTCGTTCATATATAAAACATTATTAATACAGAGACAGTTTATTAGTTTGATTGCACCTTGCTTTATTATGCTTTGCAGATTTGGCTTTTTTTTTTTTTTTTTTTTTTTTTTACAAATTGAAGGTCTGTGGCAACCCTGCATTGAGCACGTCTGTAGGTGCCATTTTTCCAGTAGCACTTGCTCACTTTGTGTCTCTGTGTCCCATTTTGGTAGTTGTTGAAATACTTCAAACCCTCTACCAGCAAGGAGATTATAATTGGCTGAAGACTCTGATAATGGCTAGCATTTTTTAGCAATAAAGTATTTTTAAATTAAGGTGTGTACTTTTTTTTTTATATGCGCTGGGAAACCAAAAAAATTTGTGGCTCACTTTATTGCGATGCTTGCTTTGTTGCAGTGGTCTGGAACTGAACCTGCAGTGTCTTTGAGGTCTGCCAGTAATAGGTCACTTTAAAAATGAAATATTTCTTTAAAGGGTTATAATTTAAGTCTTTATGAGTTTGCTGTAATTATCAGCTAATCTTTTCACTGAAGAGTTTGGTTCAAGGAGAGGTCTTACCCTTAACCGTCTTGTGATAACATCATCATTTAGGAGGACTATTAGAGTGAAGTTTCTATTTTCTAGCTGTGACATTTTCTAAAGTTCTTAAATTTATTAGTTTGTTTGACAGGTCATCAAGTACTGAACCATATAAAATTCACTTTACCAGGCAGGAAAAAAAAAACAGGCAAAAATCAGCGGAGAAATTTGAATATACAAGATTGGCAAGGAACCCAAATCGAGTTAGGTCTGTTTTACCCAGTGCTTCTTTAAAAATTAGTTAAAATATAGCCACACTATTCCAATTAAATGAAACGTAGATCAAGACAGAGACCCAAAATATCTTTATAAATGGAAGAGTCCATGCAGTTGACCGGTAACTGTGGACTACCAAAAAAAAAAAAAAAAAAAAAAAGGAGAAAGAGGGAGAGGATAAAGAAAACATTCATTATTCATTAAAGGCTAATCCATTTGCTGGTGAGATGGCACAAGCACTGTTTAGTAATACATTTACACACTGACTTTGAAGAAGGTTGGTCAGTTACTAGTTAGGGAAAGTAGTTATGTAGGACTTTATTCTGAGCTCTGTTGATTTCTTGCTTTTGCTAGAACCTGTATGGTTCATGCTTATTTATCACTGCTATAAGGAAAGTGGCCTTTTTCAAAAAAATTTTTGGAGGAGCCAGAAAATGTGTGTGTGTATATGTGTACATGTCCTAAAATATATCATTGAAACACGAATCTGAAACTGTGAGAGGCCCTGATACTTGCTCATGTATTTCATCATGGTCGGCCCTGCGTTTTAGTTGGCACTGTAGGTTCTTCACCATGTACTGTGAATGCTTCTCAACGGCCTTTCCTAACATCATCAGTGTGCAGACAGGAAAATGGTTTAGAGAATGGAGACTAAGTGCTTTTGTTTTCTTTTGCTGCACTCAAACTCACAATAAGCATAGCAGAATGAATGTACCTTAATTACTTAATCTCCTATGATATTATCCTCTCGGACAGTAATTGCATTTATTTATATATGGATTTTTAAATCTTTCAAAAGACTTCAGCAATTGTTTAGGTAATTACTTTAAAAGTTTACCTATTAGAAGTTCTAATGAGTTATAAGTTTTAAAATGTATTTCATGGATAAATATCTGACCTGAAAATCTGAGACCAAAGAATAAAAAGGATGTCCCAGGGATGAACTGAATCATTGTAATTAAAAAAGAGAGGGGGTGGAGAGAGGGGGGAGGGGGGGAGAGAGAGAGAGAGAGCGCGCGAAAGCGAATGCTTTGGACTCTGTAGAAATGGTACATAATCCTATCGTTATTGTCTTCACCCTTCTCCAGATTTTAAGAAAATGAGGAAAAGTTTGCATTTTGTCAGAGTGCAGATCTAGTGCAGGTTAGAAAAGAATGAGTCTCTAATACACAATATATGTTGTTTTCCTTAAAACAGGAGATGCTTAAGAATTTATTAAAATCAGGCCCACACATCTCATTTAAGGCCTAATTATTTATTTTCAACTTCTTCACTTTGGCTTGCTAATTGTTAGGTATTTCTGAGATGTTTCTGTAAGAATTTAGAAGGAAAATCGATTAAAAAAATACAATCAAGTTTTCCCATTTATTATCATTTCCCCCAAGATTTTATGATCCTGTAGGTTAGAAATTATTAAGAAATCTCCAGGATCCCTTTGGTGACCCTAATTTTATTATTAAAAAAAAAGCAAAATTCATAGTTGTAGAAGATTTTCTGAGCATACTGGGGAAGAATATTTGACACAAACTATTCTGGAAAATTCAGTAACTGGTTGCCTCTAGGAATCACCTGTAGGATCTGTGACTATGCTTTTTTTTTTTGACATCTTTATTGGAGTATAATTGCTTTACAATGGTGTGTTAGTTTCTGCTGTATAGCAAAGTGAATCAGCTATACATATACATATATCCCCAGATCCCCTCCCTCTTGTGTCTCCCTCCCACCCTCCCTATCCCACCCCTCTAGGTGGTCACAAAGCACCAAGCTGATCTCCCTGTGCTATGCAGCTACTTCCCACTAGCTATCTGTTTTACATTTGGTAGTGTATATATGTCCATGCCACTCTCTCACTTGGTCCCAGTTTACCCTTCCCCCTCCCCGTGTCCTCTATGCATGTTTTTAAAAAAGGCATATAACCTATCACCTTAAACTTGGCATACTTTCACGTCAATAGGAAGACTAAAATTGTTGGCAAAAGTAGGTCGAGAAGTTGTGGATTTAATTTTCTCATGTTCTCCTTACTCTAGGCCTGGAAATTGATTGTATTATTCATAAAAATTGATATTAAAAAACTTTATTTTTATACAGCAGATTCTTCTTAGTTATCTATTTTACACATATTAGTGTCTATGTGTCAATCCCAATCTCCCAATTCATCCCCCACCCAAAAATAAAAAAACCTTTGTAATCCATTTGCTCTCGGAAATTTCTAATCTCAGTAGCAAATATTAAAAAAAAAAAAAAAAGTTGTTTTGGTACAGCAGTCACGTCAACTAAGAGGGGAGAGATGATTCCTTCTGATTGTGTCACCCACAGAATTGCCAATGCACTATGGAAAGAATGTATTCTTTAAACTAAAAGGTGGAGGAGTTTTCTTTTTCAATTCCAGGTTGAGCAGGTGGTAAAAAGTACCTATGGACAGTGAAAGCCATTAATAGAGAATAAATAGGGACCCCATGAAGTCCTTTTACGATGACTTCCCCAGTTGTACCACTTCTTAATGGGTTAAAGGAACAGCATTAACCTTCGTGTTCCTGCAAACACAGGCTCTGTATGAGTCTATTAACAGATGGCTGGTGAATCTTAAGAGGTCAAAATATTAGCCAAAATCTTAATGTTGAAGATATGTTTGGCTCTTGTGATGCTTCTAGTGTGAAAGCAAAGATTAAACTCCTATTTCTTTTTTTAAAAATTTTATTGAAGTATAGTTGATTTATAATGTTGTGTTTCATTGCTGCTGTACAGCAAGGTGAGTCAGTTATACATATAAAAAATTTTTTTCATGTTCTTTTCCATTCTGGTTTATCCCAGGGTATGGAATAGAGTTCCCTGTGCACTAGAGTAGGACCTTGTTGTTTATCCATCCTGTATATACTAGTTTGCATCTGCTAATCCCACACTCCCGTTCCTTCCCTCCCCCACCATCCCTCCACCTTGGCAACCACATATCTGTTCTCTATGTCTGTGAGTCTGTTTCTGTTTTCTAGATAGGTTCACTTGTGTCGTACTTTAGATTCCACATGTAAGTGATATCATATGACGTTTGTCTTTCTTTTTCTGACTTCACTTAGTGTGATAATCTCTAGGTCCATCCACGTTGCTGCAAATGGCATTATTACATGCTTTTTTATGGCTGAGTAGCGTTCCATTGTATGTATATAACACATCTTCTTTATCCATCCATCTGTTGATGGACAGTTAGCTTGTTTCCGCGTCATGACTATTGTTTTTTTTTAATTGGAGTATAATTGCTTTACAATGTTGTGTTAGTTTCTGCCGTGCAATGAAGTGAATCCCCTCCCTCTTGGACCTCCCTCCCACCACCACCCCCCCATGCCACCCACGTAGGTCATCACAGAGCACCGAGCTGAGCTCCCTGTGCTACTCCGCAGGTTCCCACTAGCTATCTGTTTTGCACATGATACCATAAATAGTGCTGCTATGAACATAGGGATGCATGTATCTTTTTGAATTCTCTAAACTCCTGTCGCCAGCCACCATATGGACATCTGAAATGGGTTTCAGCCCCAAAACTCAGATGTGGGTGGTGTGCTCCTCATGCAATTTTCTTTTAAGATTTTAATTCTGGTAAGATACACAAAACATTCAATGTACCATCATTTTTAAGTGTGCAGTGCTATAGTGTTAAGTATACACGTACTGCAGTGTAACCAACTTTCAGAACTTTTCCATCTTGAAAAATGAAGCATTATGTCCTTCAAACAGCCACCCCCCATCCCCTGCCCTAGCCCCTGACAATCACCATTTTACTTTCTATGAGTTGAACTATTCTTTACCTCATATGAGTAGAATCATATATATTTGTCTTTTTGTGATTGGCTTATTTCGCTGAGCATAATGTCCTCAAGTTTCATCCACATTGTAGCCCGTGTTAGAATTCCCTTCCTTTTTAAGGCTGAATGATATCCCATTGTCTGTATAGACCACATCTTGCTTATCCATTCATGTGTCAGTGATCACTCGGGCTGTTTCCACCTTTTGGCTATTGTGATAAATGTTGCCATGAACATGGGTGTACGAATCTCTTTGAGACCCTGCTTTCAATTCTTTGCGCTATATACGCAAGAAGTGGAATTGTTTGATTATACAGCAACTCTGTTTTTAAGTTTTTGAGGAAGCACCGTACTGTTTCCTTATGTAATTCTCCTTATGTAACTTTTTAAGTCTTTCGCATGAGAACAAAGAGTAGAAAAATCTATTAAAGGAATTAAAAATCCCTCTAAAATGTTTGTAGGAAAGCATCCTATAAAAAAGGACTTTGGTAGTAATTTCCAACATGTGAGGAGCCATGAATATTGAAACCCAATGGGAATTTCTTAGTAAATGGTGCACTTAGCTTAAATGGGGGAGCTTGTTATAAATACAACTGTGTTTCCAGGAAGGCCCTTGGGAATTCTGATTCAGTAGGTCTAGTTTGGGATTCAGGAGTGTGTGTTTTTAACAGATATATCACATAACTTGGATGCTGCCTAACCATTAAGTAGCATTTACTTAACTAATATTTAGACAACCGTTTCCACATTTAACAGGTTAAAATTTTAGTAAAAATCTATTTTGTGCTACTAGAAAAATGTGTAAAGGTACTGGCTATATAGAAGTGATTAAAGCACACATTACGTTTGTCTGCATGCATTTTACAGTGTTAGCGGACAAGACTTAATGTAACACACAAATGTATACACGTATATATGTCTGTCTCCTTGTATAATCATGAATTGAGAGCTCCTTAGCCCCCCAGTGGCCAGTGAGGGTAGTGCGTGAGGCACAGCCCTGATCCAGGGAGACCAGTTGCAGTGGCTGCCGTGCTGTCATCCTGAGTTCCCTGCAGAAGTGACCACTCATTTCCCTAAGCCTGCTGGTGGGTGATGGCTCTTCCCACCGAGGACTCTCCAGAAGTGTGCTGGGCCAGCCTGATTCCAGCGACCAGCCAATGGAAGTGCTGGGTGGAAGGGCCTGTCTTCCTGGTCTCAAAGGGGGTTAAATGAGGGTGGCTTCAGAACTCCCCTGCAGTTCCTGATGTTGTCACTACCCTCCGTGCAATCTACTTCCTTCACTACCTTAGGAGTGCTGGTCCCGAGGGCATCCCACAGTGAACCAAATGCAAGTCTGTCTCAGGGTCTGTTTCTGGGCAACAGCCCGACTTAAGATACCACAGCTAACAAAAAGCAGCCTTGATTTGGGAAAACCAAGACTGAGTGGATTTTGAGATCACAGGTGATGCACTGACACAATGCAGAAGACCAGGAGTGGGGAGCACAGCTCTACCGCGTGGGCCGGTAGGGCAGGTAGAGGATGTGGACCGGAAACCCTTCCCTCAATGTCGGAAACGTAAGAATGTATCACTTAGGGCCGGTGGGAAACTTTTAACTGATTAAACCCTAAGTTGGCTGTTTTTCAAACCAGAAGGAACGGAGTTATTTTGAATTGACAAGATAAACTTTTCTCCATCAGTAGAAAGGAAGGCTTGCGAACAAAGTTGGGTTCAACTTTAAAGAAATAAAGACAATTACAACCTTGTGTATCGGCAGCTCATCACTGTGTTAAAAGTCATCTCTCTGACTCGTACGATATTAACGAGAAATACTGCTGTAGGTCTGCTGTTTCATCGCCACGTTTCTTTGCCAAGGAATTTTCTACACAATCTCTTCCATTTCGTTTTTTCCTAAACATTTCTCCACTAGTCAAAATCGTGCTGTGGCCAGGGGTGATTTTTTTTAAATATACAAGCAAGGACCCCAGCCTAGGTCATACTGGTGTGTGTTGGCTATGTGTGTCCTAATTGTTCCTCAGTCGGCTGAAAAGAGAGTCTCGGAGACCACCAGTGACCCACTGATTATTTACTGAGCACAACTACTGCTTTACCCTTCTTCTAGGTCCTTCAGTACGATGGAGCTTGTATGCTGCTCTGGGTAACGCACATCTAAATAAAGCCTTCAGCCCGCCACGGAAATGTTTTCCATCTACTGTTGCTCTTAGAAAATAAACACCTCACTCATCCATCCTTTCCTTCCCATGTCTATTCTAGTTCTAGTTGTAATTTCCATTACTTCTTCCAGGACCGTATCAGTAATTGTACACTTACTTTGCTACCCACAGTTTTTTTGTGTGTATTTTTTTTTTAAAAAAACACTCTTCTGATAATGCTACCTATATGTTCACTCGGCAAACATTGATTGAGCATACACTGTACACTGAACACTTCTCTGGTGCTGGAGGAACCGACAAAGATCTCGCTTTCTGGAGCTTGCATTTTAGTCAGCGGTCTTATCATTTAACAAACAATCTAAAAAATAGAATTCCTATAGGCAGGCAGAAGGTTAAACTAGGTGATCGAAAGTGATGTCACGGCTCCTTTAGCTGGGTGAGTAGAGAAGGCATCTACTAAGGATGTGATCGTTAGGCTGAGATCTGAAAGATTAGAGTCCTGCCTTGTTCTGTATGAAGAGTGTTTCCGGGAGAGGAGACAGCTCGTGCAAAGGGCCTGTGTGAGGACCCAGAAGGCTCGTGAGTAACAGCGAGGAGGAGGGTGGGGCCGGATGATGCAGTGGCTTAGGGGACGGGAGGAGGGCTTGTGTTTTAAGTGCATTTTGAAGTTAAGGTGTTGCATTAAACAGGGAGATGCATAGAAAAAATTCCTTATTGGATGATGCTGGCTGCTGTGTGGACAACTGATTATGGATGAGCAAAAGGGGAAGCAGAGTGTGCCCAGGAGTCTGTCAGCCACCCAGGGTAGAGATGTGATTGGCATGGTGTTAGTGGTGGGGACCACGGAGGAACATTGAGGATGGTTTGGATGTGTACAGTCACCAAGACTTGCTGATAAAGTAGTTTTAAGCACAGGTCTGAAATTGTCTCCCCTGCTACACTTGTGTTGTGTTACCAAGTCCTTCCACTGCCTGGCCCAGACACTCGTGGGAACCTGAACTTGAACGCAGACCCCACGGGGCCTTGCCTTGCAGATAACACTGCCCTACCTAGTCCCCTGTGAGGCTGCTATTCTCGGAATCCGTGCTCTTACAGGCCAGGCACACAGCTTGTCCCTGTAATTCAAAGTGTGTTGAAAACATCTAGTACAGATGGTGACTCTAATTCTGCATTAGAGAAGACAATAAAGGGAAAATAAAGCTGACCAAGCAGCAGAGTAGCTGCAAGAGTCCATGGCCTGCTCTGGGAATAATTTCATTGTCTGAGGAAAATAATTTTATATCCAGGAGAATTTTTTTTTGAATTTTATTTTATTTATTTTTTTATACAGCAGGTTCTTATTAGTCATCAATTTTATACACATCAGTGTATACATGTCAATCCCAATCGCCCAAATCATCACACCACCATCCCCACGCCCCCACGGCTTTCCCCCCTTGGTGTCCATACGTTTGTTCTCTACATCTGTGTCTCAACTTCTGCCCTGAAAACCAGTTCATCTGTACCATTTTTCTAGGTTCCACATACATGCATTAATATACGATATTTGTTTTTCCCTTTCTGACTTACTTCAGCCTGTATGACAGTCTCTAGATCCATCCACGTCTCAACAAATGACCCAATTTCGTTCCTTTTTATGGCTGAGTAATATTCCATTGTATATATGTACCACGTCTTCTGTATCCATTCGTCTGTCGATGGGCATTTAGGTTGCTTCCATGACCCGGCTATTGTAAATAGTGCTGCAATGAACATTGGGGTGTGTGCGTCTTTTTGAATTATGGTTTTCTCTGGGTACATGCCTAGTAGTGGATTGCTGGATCATATGGTAATTCTATTTTTAGTTTTTTAAGGAACCTCCATACTGTTCTCCATCATGGCTGTATCAATTTACATTCCCACCAACAGTGCAAGAGGGTTCCCTTTTCTCCACACCCTCTCCAGCATTTGTTGTTTGTAGATTTTCTGATGGTGCCCATTCTAACTGGTGTGAGGTGAAACCTCATTGCAGTTTTGATTTGCATTTCTCTAATAATTAGTGATGTTGAGCAGCTTTCCATGTACTTCTTGGCCATCTGTATGTCTTCTCTGGAGAAATCTCTATTTAGGTCTTCTGCCCATTTTTGGATTGGGTTGTTTCTTTAATATTGAGTTGCATGAGCTGTTTATATATTTTGGAGATTAATCCTTTGTCCGTTGATTCATTTGCAAATATTTTGTCCCATTCTGAGGGTTGTCTTTTCATCTTGTTTATGGTTTCCTGCGCTGTGCAAAAGCTTTGAAGTTTCATTAGGTCCCATTTGTTTATTTTCGTTTTTATTTCCATTACTCTAGGAGGTGGATCGAAAAAGATCTTGCTGTGATTTATGTCAAAGAGTGTTCTTCCTATATTTTCCTCTAAGAGTTTTATAGTGTCCAGTCTTACATTTAGGTCTTGAATCCATTTTGAGTTTATTTTTGTGTATGGTGTTAGGGAGTATTCTAATTTCATTCTTTTACATGTAGCTGTCCAGTTTTTCCAGCACCACTTATTGAAGAGACTGTCTTTTCTCCATTGTATATACTTGCCTCCTTTGTCATAGATTAGTTGACCATAGGTGCATGGGTTTATCTCTGGGCTTTCTATCCTGTTCCATTGATCTATATTTCTGTTTTTGTGCCAGTACCATACTGTTTTGATTCCCGTAGCTTTGTAGTATAGTCTAAAGTCAGGGAGTCTGATTCCTCCAGCTCCGTTCTTTTCCCTCAAGACTGCTTTGGCTATTTGGGGTCTTTTGTGTCTCCATACAAATTTTAAGATTTTTTGTTCTAGTTCTGTTAAAAATGCCATTGGTAATTTGATAGGGATTGCACTGAATCTGTAGATTGCTTTGGGTAGTTGAGTCATTTTCACAATGTTGATTCCTCTAATCCAAGAACATGGTATGTCACTCCATCTGTTAGTATCATCTTTAATTTCTTTCATCAGTGTCTTCTAGTTTTCTGCATACAGGTCTTTTGTCTCCTTAGGTAGGTTTATTCCTAGGTATTTTATTCTTTTTGTTGCAATGGTAAATGGCAGTGTTTCCTTAATTTCTCTTTCAGATTTTTCATCATTACTGTATAGGAATGCAAGAGATTTCTGTGCATTAATTCTGTATCCTGCAACTTTGCCAAATTCATTGATTAGCTCTAGTAGTTTTCTGATGGCATTTTTAGGATTCTCTATGTATAGTACCATGTCATCTGCAAACAGTGACAGTTTTACTTCTTCTTTTCCAATCTGTATTCCTCTTATCTTTCTTCTCTGATTGATGTAGCTAGGACTTCCAAAACTATGTTGAATAATAGTGGTGAGAGTGGACATCCTTGTCTTGTTCCTGATCTTAGAGGAAATGCTTTCAGTTTTTCACCATTGAGAATGATGTTTGCTGTGGGTTTGTCATATATGGCCTCTATTATGTTAAGGTAGGTTCCCTCTATGCCCACTTTCTGGATAGTTTTTATCATAAATGGGTGTCGAATTTTGTCAAAAGCTTTTCCTCCATCTATTGAGCTGATCATATGGTTTTCATTCTTCAACTTGTTAATATGGTGTATCACATTGATTGATTTGCGTATATTAAGGAGTCCTTGCATTCCTGGGATAAATCCCACTTGGTCATGGTGTATGATCCTTTTAATGTGCTGTTGGATTCTGTTTGCTAGTATCTTGGTGAGGGGATTTTTGCATGTATATTCATCAGTGATATTGGTCTGTAATTGTCTTTTTTTTGTAGTATCTTTGTCTGGTTTTGGTATCAGGGTGATGGTGGCCTCTTAGAATGAGTTTGGGAGTGTTCCTTCCTCTAAAAATTTTTGGAAGAGTTTGAGAAGGATGGGTGTTAGCTCTTCTCTAAATGTTTGATAGAATTCACCTGTGAAGCCATCTGGTCCTGGACTTTTGTTTGTTGGAAGATTTTTAATCACAGTTTCAATTTCATTACTTGTGATTGGTCTGTTCATATTTTCTCTTTCTTCCTGGTTCAGTCTTGGAAGGTTATACCTTTCTGAGAATTTGTCCATTTCTTCCAGGTTGTCCATTTTATTGACATAGAGTTGCTTGTAGCAGTCTCAGGATGCTTTGTATTTCTGCAGTGTCTGTTGTAACTTCCTCTTTTTCATTTCTAATTTTATTGATTTGAGTCCTCTCCCTCTTTTCTTGATGAGTCTGGCTAATGGTTTACCAGTTTTGTTTATCTTCTCAAAGAACCATTTTAGTTTTACTGATCGTTGCTATTGTTTTCTTTGCTTCTATTTCATTTATCTCTGCTCTGATCCTTATGATTTCTTTGCTTCTGCTAACTTTGGGTTTTGTTTGTTCTTCTTTCTCTAGCTCCTTTAGGTGTAAGGTTAGATTTGAGATTTTTCTTGTTTCTTGAGGTAGGCTTGTATAGCTATAAACTTCCCTCTTAGAACTGCTTTTGCTGCATCCCATAGGTTTTGGATCGTTGTGTTTTCATTGTCATTGTCTCTAGGTATTTTTTGATTTACTCTTTGATTTCTTCAGTGATCTCTTGGTTATTTAGTAACGTGTTGTTTAGCCTCCATGTGTTTGTGTTTTTTATGTTTTCTCCCCTGTAATTCATTTCTAATCTCATAGCGTTGTGGTCAGAAAAGATGCTTGATATGATTTCAATTTTCTTAAATTGACTTAGGCTTGATTTTTGACCCAAGATGTGATCTATCCTGGAGAATGTTCTGTGCGCACTTGAAAAGAAAGTGTAATCTGCTGTTTTTGGGTGGAATGTCCTATAAATATCAATTAAATCTATCTGGTCTACTGTGTCATTTAAAGCTTCTGTTTCCTTATTAATTTTCTGTTTGGATGACCTGTCCATTGGTGTAAGTGAGGTGTTAAAGTCCCCCACTATTATTGTGGTACTGTCGATTTCCTCTTTTGTAGCTGCTAGCAGTTGCCTTACGTATTGACGTGCTCCTATGTTGGGTGCATATATATTTATAATTGTTACATCTTCTTCTTGGATTGAACCCTTGATCATTATGTAGTGTCCTTCCTTGTCTCTTGTAACATACTTTATTTTAAAGTCTATTTTATTTGATATGAGTATTGCTACTGCAGCTTTCTTTTGGTTTCCATTTGCATGAAATATCTTTTTCCTTCCCCTCACTTTCAGTCTGTATGTGTCCCTAGGTCTGAAGTGGGTCTCTTGTTTTTGTATCCATTCAGCAAGCCTGTGTCTTTTGGTTGGAGCATTTAATCCATTCACGTTTAAGGTAATTATCGATATGTATGTTCCTATGACCATTTTCTTAATTGTTTTGGGGTTGTTTTTGTAGGTCCTTTTCTTCGCTTGTGTTTCCCACTTAGAGAATTTCCTTTAGCATTTGTTGTAGAGCTGGTTTGGTGGTGCTGAATTCTCTTAGCTTTTGCTTGTCTGTAAAGGTTTTGATTTCTCCATCGAATCTGAATGAGATCCTTGCTGGGTAGAGTAATCTTGGTTGTGGGTTCTTCCCTTACATCACTTTTAAGTATATCATGCCACTCCCTTCTGGCTTGTAGAGTTTCTGCTGAGAACTCAGCTGTTAACCTTATGGGAGTTCCCTTGTATGTTATTTGTTGTTTTTCCCTTGCTGCTTTCAATAATTCTTCTTTGTCTTTAATTTTTGCCAATTTGATTACTGTGTGTCTCGGCGTGTTTCTCCTTGGGTTTATCCTTTCTGGGGCTCGCTGTGCTTCCTGGACTTGGGTGGCTATTTCCTTTCCCACGTTAGGGAAGTTTTCGACTATAATCTCTTCAAGTATTTTCTTGGGTCCTTTCTCTCTCTCTTCTCCTTCTGAGACCCCTATAATGTGGATGTTGTTGCATTTAATGATGTCCCAGAGGTCTCTTAGGCTGTTTTCATTTATTTTCATTCTTTTTACTTTATTCTGTTCTGCAGCAGTGAATTTCACCATTCTGTCTTCCAGGTGACTTATCCGTTCTTCTGCCTCAGTTATTCTCCTATTGATTCCTTCTAGTGTAGTTTTCATTTCAGTTATTGTTCATCTCTGTTTGTTTGTTCTTTAATTCTTCTAGGTCTTTGTTAAACATTTCTTGAATCTTCTCGATCTTTGCCTCCATTCTTTTTCCGAGGTCCTGGATCATCTTCACTGTCATTATTCCGATTCTTTTTCTAGAAAGTTGCCTATCTCCATTTCATTTAGTTGTTTTTCTGGGGTTTTATCTTGTTCCTTCCTCTGGTACATAGCCCTCGGCCTTTTCATCTTGTCTATCTTTCTGTGAATGTGGTTTTTGTTCCACAGGCTGCAGGACTGTAGTTCTTCTTGCCTCTGCTGTCTGCCCTCTGGTGGATGAGGCTATCTAAGAGGCTTGTGTAAGTTTCCTGATGGGAGGGACTGGTGGTGGGTAGAGCAGACTGTTGCTCTGGTGGGCAGAGCTCAGTAAAACTTTAATCTGCTTGACTGCTGATGGGTGGGGCTGGGTTCCCTCCCCTTGGTTGTTTGGCCTGAGGCAACGCAACACTGGAGCCTACCTGGGCTCTTTGGTGGGGCTAATGGCAGACTCTGGGAGGGCTCATGCCAAGGAGTACTTCCCAGAACTTCTGCTGCCAGTGTCCTTGTCCCCAGGGTGAGCCACAGTCAGCCCCCACCTCTGCCGGAGACCCTCCAACACTAGCAGGTAGGTCTGGTTCAGTCTCCCCTGGGGTCACTGCTCCTTCCCCTGGGTCCCGACGCGGACACTACTTTGTGTGTGCCCTCCAAGAGTGGAGTCTCTGTTTCCCCCAGTCCTGTCAGAGTCCTGCAATCAAATCCCACGAGGCTTCAAAGTCCGATTCTCTAGGAATTCCTCCTCCTGTTGCCGGACCCCCAGGTTGCAAAGCCTGATGTGGGACTCAGAAGCTTCACTCCAGTGGGTGGACTTCTGTGGTATAAGTGTTCTCCAGTTTGTGAGTCACCCACCCAGCAGTTATGGGATTTGATTTTACTGTGATTGTGCCCCTCCTACCATCTCATTGTGGCTTCTCCTTTGTCTTTGGATATGGGGTATCTTTTTCGGTGAGTTCCAGTGTCTTCCTGTCGATGACTGTCCAGTAGCTAGTTGTGATTCTGGTGTTCTCACAAGAGGGAGTGAGAGCACGTCCTTCTACTCTGCCATCTTGCTTCCTCCTCCATCCAGGAGAAGTTTAAATGTGGACGGCATTGGCTAAAACAACCCCACTCTAGGCAGGGGTGGCATTTTGATGGAATCATACTAATTCCAAGGGGCATGTCTTCTGAGGCAAAGAACTGAATTTTTGCAAGTGTTTTCTTGAAGTAATGGCACCTGGGTGGCCACGCTATCTGGGTATTGAAAGTCCTAATAATCACCTGTACATTATTGTGAATTCACAACCAAAAGCATTGGGGTAGCCATTTAGGAACTGTCTGTTCTAACCAGCTTCATGTTAATAGAATTATTTTTCAAATTACTCATACATTTGAGAGATGGGAAATAAGTTATTGAATCAACCTGAAATGCACAGTTTGAAAATGACATTATAATCATTTCAAAAAAATTTCATCATCCGTATCTTTCCCAGAACACTCATTCCCAGCATAGTCCTCAGAAGAAAATTTATGCCAGTTCTCATTTAGCAAGATCAGTTAAAAAAAAAAAAAGAAAGAAAGAAAGAAAATGAAAGTAGAGGCATAAATTCAATCATTAAACTTACATGGGTATTCATGTCATGTCTAAAATCTGTAATCTCTGTGGGAATTTATGCATTGACCAGGTACATAAAAGGGGATAAATTCTTACTTTAGTAGGTGTAATTTGAATTGTGTGTGTGAAGCTCTGTGTTGGAGGTTGTAAAGGCAAATACACACGAAAAATAAGAGGGTCATTCTCCCTACTGAAAATAAGGGAGGAGACTTCCCTCTACTTCCTTTTCTTAGAGCATTTATTTTAGAAAAATTGTAAATCCTTTCTCTGCCGTTTTGAAATGTATGCAAATGTCTTTAAAAACTAAAGAAGCCTCTTGTCAGCTTTACGACCCAGCAGTCTTTCTCGAGGAAGACTGGAAAACCACCTCTGAAATGTACTCATCAAGGAAGACAGCGCCCCATCTCCCATGTCTGTGGGAGGATAAGAGCTTATCTTTGCTGGCGCTCTCCTCCAAAACTCCCTCCTATAAACCACGCTCCGGAGACTGACCACTTTGCAGGCAGGAAGTATTGCTGCTATTCCAAGGGAATGTGCTGTTAAGATTAAACTGTGTAGAATCTGGAGTAGCTGAACAACCAGTTGATGAACGGGATATGTCAGAACAAGACAAATTATCTGTTTGCAAATTAACGTCCATATGACTTATCTCCCACAGTAGGGTCAGTACCAGCAAGTTAATAAGCAAGTTTTATAACTGCAATACTTTTGCTTTCCTTACTTCACCTTAATTATAATGTTGTATGTTTCTTTTATTTAATATAACCTTGCTCGTGCTCCTTTACTTTCCCTTTTGAACTCTGTGCCACGTAAGTTTAAGACCTCAGTTTGGTAGCATTACTTACTACAAGCAGAATACAACAGACGAGATTTTGAAAGATTTGTATCTGTGCTTGGACTCCATTGCCCTTAAACCGGTTTCCCCTTTAACAACAGAGTTTCCCTTGGGCATGACCTGCTCATTCTGGAGGAGTCTTTCTTGCTTCAAGCACTTAATTAAAGCTGCTTCTTCAAGCTGGTGTTTTTCTGTTCAGAACACCGTTTTATTGTTGTCATGGTTAAAGATGTGCATAAAGCGTGCCTGGGTATAGAGTGCTGAATTCACGTCTGAGACATTTTGAGACTTCTGAGAATTCCATAATAGTGCATAATGTCCTTAAGTATCTCTGTTAATTCCACACATTAAAAATTATATGATGTGCCAGCCAGAAGCACAGATTTCTCACACAAAACTAATGTATATAGTTAGAGCATGTGCATAGAGTAGTTTGTAATCCTGGGCTTAACAGAAGCCTAATGAGAAATTTGGACTCATTCTGAAAAAGGCTTGATGGTTTATTCATCTGTTAATAATGCCAAACAGTGATATCCCACGGTCTTCTATAAGCATGCTACATTCTCTAGGTATATCTTTTGTTCTTTATGGAACATTTCCTCTCTTATGAAATTCTAAATTATTTATGTAAACTACAAATAAAAAAAAATCATCCCCACCGTCCGTGCCACCATTTTTCCCACTAGTTATTTGACTCAAATACAGTGGGATTTGTGCAGGGGCATGGCTTTCTGTATTCTTTTAATTACTTACTGCCATGTTTTATAGCATGCTAGGATTTTATCAGTTCTTAAGAACTCACGGTCCTGTATTGTTAGTATTATTGGAAAATTAATTAAGAAGAAACATTTTATGGTAAATCAATTGCTTGAGAAAAATTTAAAAAGGACCCAAAGTCAGGATGAGTAAATTCAGGTAAATAGCTTCAAGTGTTATGATGAGCTAAGTGGATTGGCTTGCTATAATTAGATTATTTAAATTAAGCAATATGTGGGCTATGTCCCTGTTAAATATTTAATAGGATATTTTACTTCCATAGGTTTAACTTAAAGGCTAATGGCCTTTTCTTGCGGTTAATCTAGGAAGTAAATAAGAACTTTAATAAGTAGCCATTCTTGGGACCGTTTTATCAACTTTTGATTACCTCTTCCCACACAAGTTCAAGTAATGCCACGTCATGACAGCGTGATTCAGGAACCTTTTTTGCTCCTTCAGTTTTAAATTTCAGAGTCTCCCATTCTTGGGTTCCAGGCAGCCTTTTTTGGGGTCTTGATTCTATTTGTGTAGGTAGAGACTTTGAGCATTTTAAGGTTATCTAGGATTTCTGTAATATTTAGTTTGCTACTCCTTCGTAAATATTTACAAGCTTTCTCCATGAAATCCGCTCCTCTAAGAAGATTAATCTCGGGTGGGTACTGAAAGAGCAGAGACACCATGCGGCCCTGACCCCCTGAGGACGCCCGCTGGGGGCCGGGGCAAGTGGGTTAACCTCTGCCAGAGTTTCAGTTTGTAACATACGAGGCCAACACTTAATCAACGTGGAGCTCTTGCGGAATACAGTGTAAGCGCTCAAGACGTGTTTATGTCTTCACAAAAGGTAGTTTTTCCTCATGAAACTAACTCGTTTCTGGAAAGTCACGGTGTTTAAAAGCTCAGCATTTCCCATTCTTCAGTGTCCACAGCTTAGCCCACAGTAACGGTGCTTTGGGGTAGAGAGTTTGTCTTGCCACAAAACTCTGCTTCTTAAAGGCATACTTCTGACCTTTTCATTGTCCCTTGAATGAAGAGTGAACCAGAAGAGCTGAAGTGGTCTCATCCATGATTTTAAAGTTGTGATTTGAGAAATGACTAAGTTTACTCAAGGTCCATTTTAATTAGCATTTGATGTCAGAGTAAACCAAACCAAACTTTAATTCAATCAGTTAAAGAGATGGCTCTTGAAACCTGTCAGAGCACTGGAATAAACTACCTGCTTGTTTTATATCCCAGCAGCTGCTGAATCTAGAAGGCAACCATAAAATCATACTGAGTTTTTTAAAGGCACATCCGAGTGAAATAGGTTTAGTAACAGGCAAGTTGGAGTTGTGAGAATTTTGGGATTATTTGAGTTTAACACAGCAGCCCACATTACATGAGATTAATATAAAGCTATAATTTATGATACAAATGTTTTACCAAGTCAAGAGTGTAAATAATTGGAACGTGTTTGTGGTCTGTTAACAAAGTATTCATTACACTGTATCCTGCAGCTGACTTACATCCTTAACATACCTTTTAATCCATTATTCCCCTAAAATATGTTTTAACTAATAAAATTCTTTTAGTAAGAAGTGGATGGCATGTTAGTCATTTGAAAATTAGGAATTTTTACATTATTTACCGTTTTTTAAAATAAATTTATTTTATTTTTGGCTGCGTTGGGTCTTCGTTGCTGTGCGCAGGCTTTCTCTATTTGTGGCGAACAAGGGCTGCTCTTCTTTGCAGTGTGTGGGCTTCTCATTGTGGTGGCTTCTCTTCTTGCAGAGCATGGGCTCTGGGTGCGTCGACTTCAGTAGTTGTGGCACGTGGGCTCAGTAGTTGTGTCACACGGGCTTAGTTGCTCTGCGGCATGTGGGATCTTCCCAGACGAGGGCTCGAACCCGTGTCCCCTGCATCGGCAGGCGGATTCTTAACCACTGCACCACCAGGGAAGCCCTATTTACTGTTTTTTTGGTTTGTTTGTTTGTTTTTTGCGGTACGCGGGCCTCTCACTGTTGTGGTCTCTCCCGTTGCGGAGCACAGGCTCCGGATGCGCAGGCTCAGCGGCCATGGCTCACGGGCCCAGCCGCTCCGCGGCATGTGGGATCTTCCCGGACCGGGGCACGAACCCGTGTCCCCTGCATCGGCAGGCGGACTCTCAACCACTGCGCCACCAGGGAAGCCCCCTTATTTACTGTTTTTAAGATGCTAATTCTCTGATGCCTGGTATTTCTTTTAAAACTACAACTGTATCTGTGTCCAGATGTGCCATTATATTAAGATAATGTGGAAAGATAGCCCTGCCAAGTATAGTTAACTATAGTAGTCTTATATATGTTTGGGGATAATAATTAACTTAAAAATTAAGGCGGGCTTCCCTGGTGGCGCGGTGGTTGGGAATCTGCCTGCCGATGCAGGGGACGCGGGTTCGTGCCCCGGTCCGGGAAGATCCCACATGCCGCGGAGCGGCTGGGCCCGTGGGCCACGGCTGCTGGGCTTGCGCATCCGGAGCCTGTGCTCTGTGACCGGAGAGGCCGCAGCAGTGAAAGCCCTGTGTACTGCAAAAATTAAAAAAAAAATTAAGGCAAATTAAAATTTCATTAGCCACATGTGGATCATATTTATTTAAGTAGATTATGGCTACAAGGTCTGTATGCTGAGACCAAGTGCCAATATATTGTGCCTTCAGCTTTGCTCGTCTTGTTCAAGATTTCTTTGGCTATTCAGTGTCTTTTGTGGCTGGCTTCATATAAAGTTTAGGATTTTTTCTTTTCTATTTCTGCGAGAAATGGCATTGGAATTTTGATAGGGACTACATTGACTCTGTAGATGGCTTTGGGGAGTATAGACATTTTAACAATATTAATTCTTCGAACCCAAGAACAAGAGATATCTCTCCACTTATTTGTGTCTTCTTCAGTTTCTTTCACCAGTATCTTATAGTTTTCAGTGTACAGAATGTTTACCTGCTTGCTTAAATTTATTCCTAAGGATGTTATTTTCATTGATGCTATTATAAATGGGATTGATCACTAGATACAGCATTTTCAATTGACAGGTATTTTCTGTAAGTACTTAAAAAATGTGCTACTTCTTTCTGCCCTCCAGGTTTCTGTGTCCTCTGTAAGGAATGTGTCCCCTGTAAGGAATGTGTCCCCTGTAAGGAATGTCTCTTTCTCACTTGCTGCTTTCAGGACTTTTCCTTGTCTTTAGTTTTCAGAAGTTTAAACATGATGTGTCTTGGTACAGGTTTATTAGGATTTATCCTATTTGGGGGGATTTATTCAGCTTTTTAAATGTACAGGTTTATGTCTTTTGACAAATTGGGGAATTTCTGAGCTGTTATTTTTTCTAATACCCTCTCTTTCCCCTACTTCTGGGACTCTGGAAGAATGGCAAAAGAGCTACAGTTCATATCATCACAGTTCCTTGAGTCTCTATTTTTTGGGGAAGTGTATTTTTTCTCTGTCAAGATTGAGAGATCTGTTTTCAAGTTAACTAATTCTGTTCACTGTCATCTCTGCCCTACAGTGAGACTGTTCTGTGAGTTTTGATATTTGATTTTTTTGTTGTTGTATAACTTCTATTTTTTTTTGTTGTTGTATAACTTCTATTTTTTTAAACTTCTATTTCTTTGCTGAGGTTTTCTATTTTTTGTTTGTTTCATGAAAATTCTTTATTACTAGTGGAAGCATTGTTATGATGGCTGCTTTAAAATCGTTGTCCAGCAATTTCAACTTGTGATTCATCTTGATGTTAGTTAGCATCTGTTGTTACCCTCTTCTCACTTAAGTTTCTACTTTCTGCTTCTTGGTATACAATGAGTGATTTTTGATTGTATCCTAGACATTTTGGATATTATATTTTGAGACTCTCGATTCTGTTTAGTCCTTTTTTTCCCTTTTTAACAACAATCTCCCTGTTGAGATACAGCAGAGGGACCAAGGGCGGGGGATTGTGGGTGTTCAGCTCCCTCATAGGTCCTGCTAATGGGAATGAGGTAGGAGGAAGTGAGTACCAACTAGCTCCACCTTCACTGCCTCATCCAGTTTCATTTATGCCAGAATAAAGTCTTCACATTTTGATATTAAGCCTTGGAAAGACCTAAGGCATCATATTTTAAATACTTTAGTGTCATTTAAGAAGCCAAGCATAAATAATAGAAAAGTTTTCAGGAAAGTAGGCATCGCAGCTTTTAGCACAGTGACTTACTTATAAATGGATTTTTTTTTTTCTCACAAAATACTGCCTATTTGTTCTGAGAATTTTGTGGCACATAGCCTTGAAAACCTATTCATCATGGGCTGATTACGAAACTGAGCTCCAATAATGTGAGTCTGTATGTTTCCATGAAGCTACAATACCTTATGTAATTATGTAATTCATATCTTCTATTATTTGCTAGCTTTTATTTTCACTTATTTTTTAATTTAATTTTTATTTTATATTGGGTATATTTGATTTACAATGTTGTGTAAGTTTCTCCTGTACAGCACAGTGGTTCGGTTAAACATATACATATGTCCACTCATTTTTAGATTCTTTTCCCATATAGGTTATTACAGAATATTGAATAGAGTTTGCTGTGCTATACAGTAGGTTCTTATCTATATCTCTATAAATTTTCTTTCTTTCATCAGTATCGTATCGTTTTCTGAGTACAGGTCTTTTGCCTCCTTAGGTGGATTTATTCCTAGGTACTTTATTGTTTTTGATGTGATGGTAAATGGGACTGTTTCTTGAATTCCTCTTTCTGATCTTTCGTTGTTAGTGTATAGGAATGCAAGAGGTTTCTGTGTGTTAATTTTGTATCCTGAAACTTTACCAAATTCATTGATGAGCTCTAGCAGTTTTCTGGTAGCATCTTTAGGATTTTTTATGTATAGTATCATGTCATCTGCAAACAGTGACAGTTTCACTTCTCCTTTTCCAATTTACATTCCTTTCATTTCTTTTTCTTCTCTGATTGCCGTGGCTAGGACTTCCAAAACTATGTTGAATAAAAGTGGCGAGAGTGGACATCCTTGCCTTGTTCCTGATCTTAGAGGAAATGCTTTCAGTTTTTCACCATTGAGAATGATGTTTGCTGTGGGTTTGTCATATATGGCCTTTATTATGTTGAGATGTGTTCCCTCTATGCCTACTTTCTGGAGAGCTTTTATCATAAATGGGTGTTGAATTTTGTCAAAAGCTTTTCCTCCATCTATTGAGATGAACATACGGTTTTTATTCTTTAATTTGTTGATGTGGTGTAGCACGCTGATTGATTTGCGAATATTTAAGAATCCTTGCATCCCTGGGATAAATCTCACTGGATCATGATGTATGATCCTTTTAATGTGTGGTTGGATTCAGTTTGCTAGTATTTTGCTGAGGATTTTTGCCTCTATGTTCATAAGTGATACTGGCTGGTAATTTTCTTTTCTTGTGGTATCTTTTTCTGGTTTTGGTATAAGGGTGATGGTGGCCTCATAGAATGAATTTGGGAATGTTCCTTCCTCTGCAATTTTTTGGAAAAGTTTCAGAAGGAAAATGTTGACTCTTCTCTAAATGTTTGATAAGAGGAGTACAGGTATGACGGGAGCGATCAAGGTCCGCAGAAATTATATTCTGATTCAAATGTCTCTTAGTTGTTACAGCCACAAGGATAAACACACACTATAGTCCAATTATGTTTCATGCAATTCTTAGAAATCTTCTCGGTGTCCAGAGTGTTCAAACGATAGGCACAGCCGCCTTTGCAAGGCCAACTTAGAAAGTGAATATCACACAACATTTTGAATTACAAGTAGAGCCTTCCTGCTACTTAAAATGTGGTTTGTAGACTTGCATGGCTGAACCACACTGACTCCATTTTATCAGCTCCATCTCAGGCCCCCAGTCCTACCCCCTCCCTTTCCTGTGTGACTGAGCTTTAGCCTAACTTGCAAGGAATGTGCCCAAGCCAGCAACCTTTACCCTTGCCTGCATCAGATATGAAACCTGGAAGAATACTTTTTGCTGACACAGATGGTTAATGGTCATGAGACCCTGGGGTGGGTGGGGCGAGCTCTCGTTCCCATCCCTGTGAACGTGCTTCTACCTTGTGGTCAGATTCTATTGTTAGCTTTGGCCCCTTTAAATCCCCCTGTTCCCCTCTCAGAGGCACAGCTGTGAACGCCTCTGGGTCACTGTTTGCCCGATCCTGCCCGTTTGGAAGTTACCCACAACAAACTTCATAGTTGCACTTTATGAAGCTGCCTGTTTCATTTTTCAGTCTTAAAGTTCCTTCTCAGTTCAGAGCCTATTATTCAATCTCTCTGCTTCCCACCAAGATCAGTAACCTTGGCATCACCTGAAAGCCTCTCAGACGGTCAGACTCCCAGGTCCAAGTCCAGACCCACTGCATCAGAATTTGCATCTTACTAAGATTTCCCGGGTGAGTGGTCTGCACGTGAATATTTGAAAGTATTCAAGGCATTTTCCCACCATCCGTACTCCACCTTCGGGAGATGTAGCTCCATTTATCTGTCCAGCAGTGGAACTACCATAGAGCTGGATGAACCACACAGGAGACCGTGTCCACTGGAGGACATGGGGGTTGAGGGGTCTCAGGTTACAAGGACCAAAAAATGGGGTGGAGGAGAGAGAGAGGGCTTGGTGACCTCACATAAGCGGACAATTCTATTTATTTAACTGGACAGTCTGTTATTAACCAGCTGACAGTAACTGGTTCTGATACTGATTTTTTTCGCCCTCGCTTCAACCATAATGAGTGCAGAGCTGGATTAACAACACTTTCCCATCTGTACAAGGTTCCCTCCAAGCAACCATCCTGCCTCTTGACCGATGACCTTGCAACTATTCTTTGAGTCTCTTTTCTTCTTCCTAGATTTTGCCTTACTGTTACCTCACCTCTGCCTATGTTTTAATAGATGTATTACTGAAGTATAGTTGATTTACAATGTTGTGTTAATTTCTTCTGTACAGCGAAGTGATTGTTACACCTATATACTCTGTTTGATATTCTTTTCCATTGTGGTTTATCCCAGGATATTGAGTATAGTCCCCTGTGGTCTACAGTAGGACCTTGTTGTTTATCCATCGCATCCATCCTAGCCTTTTCTTGATTTCTGGCTCTTATTCTTGGGCATGTAAGCATGCTTAACCTGTTATGTTGTAAAGAGCTGTCAGGCCTCAACTTTGACGCCTCCTTCCTGTTAGCTGGGTTCCCTGAGAGTCTTCATGTTGTATTCACTCCACAGCTGCCTAGCGCCGGGCCCCTCCACGAGAGGTGATGGGTGAGGGTGTAAGGAGAGAGTTCTGAGAAAAGACTTGGTTAATTATCTCAGTATCACGTGGTCACAAGAAAATGTCGTTTAGAGTACGGAAAACAAACTTGGGTTTGTATCCTCATCCTGTGTATCATAACCTTGGGTGTTCGGTTTGACTTACTGAAATCTCAGTTTTTACTCTTATATAATGAGGCTGTAAAGACCTTCATGAAGGAATATTACAGAACTTAAAACGGTAATATATTTCAAAGCTTTGAGTGGTGCCGGAAAAAAAGGGCAGATGGTCAACAAATTTTATTTTCGCTCCCATCGATAGCATTGTGTTTCTCTATACAGAATATAGTGCTTGGTTCTGTGGGGTAAAAGATAATTTAAATATTTTCCCTGTGAAAAAGCTGTGCTAGGAATACATCACCTACAGAATATATAGGTTAAAACATACAGAGAAAACTAGATTCTAACGGGGAAGAATTTCAGAGGAAGGGAGAAATTTGAGGTGATTCAAACAGTAAACTGAATCTTTAAAAGATATTTGCCAGGAGGATGAGAAACTGCATTTTAATTGAGAACTCACCGACCAGAGTCTAAGATTAATCCAATAATTGTATTTCTGGCAACACTTCCATGAAGTGTTCTAAACAGAGGGTATGACTTATCAAAACGCACCACAGAACCCACTGTGTGTTGAGCTAAACTTGCTGATAAACCCCCTCTGAGAAGGGGTCATGGACCTATTTCAGAAAGTTTTCTCTAAGGTCAGTTAAGGTTGTGAAGAATCTCTAGCCACGTATCACATTTTTCTCACTTAAGGTTGGTATCACCTAAGTGCTAGGAATACTGGTCATCCAGATTATCAGTCCAGGAACAGAATCTATAATCTCTGCAAAGGAAAACTCAGTTGAACAACGTAACTGTCCTTTCAAATAAAGGTAGTTTTTCTCTTTGTAGACACAATCTTTCTCTGACACAAAAACTAGTATCTTTTAGTGAGTTTCCTTAGCTAGCCAAGCTTCCAAGGTAGTACCTTTTTAGAGTTTTTGAGATACTTTCCATTAATGACCGTAACCCATTGTATCTTTCAAATTATCCTTTACATTTGAGTTTGTAGGGAACAATATTTCTTGCTAATATATCCAAGTTTTAATAATTTAAGACCTTACTGAGAAATATTGATCTATGGGAATTTATCAGACTCTAAGCCAAAGAAACAAAATCATATAATCATTAGCTCTGAGTATATCTGACATTGTCTAAATATATCTGACAGTCTCTTAAATATTATATATAAAATGTTCTGATGTTTATAACCTCTTACTAGTAAACCTGAAATTAAAATCAATACAAGGTTAGCTAAAATGCCTACAAGTTAAACATAGAATGCCTACAAGTTAAACATAGTTCTTAAAAATTCATGTTTAAAATTATGATATTTCAAAACAAAAATGCATGATGACATTTGGCAGTGTGAAAACAGTACATTGGAAAATAATGGATCATCTGCAGATAGGCGAGTGAGATAAATGTGAAAACTATACTAGGTTTTGAGAGGTAGGGTTTAAGAGTAATTGTACTCTACAGGTCTATGAAGCAAATTTTCTAAGTGGTTGTGACACATGGCTTTATCAGAGATTCTAAAAACACTGGATCACACTAAAAAAAAATGTTAACTTAAGTCAATAAATACGTAATAATAATGAAAACAATGCCCAGTTTCAAATGCAGTAGGGTATATACCAAATTTTAAAACATTGGAGACAAATAGCCTGTTAACTTGTGCTACATTATCTTGTTTTTAAGGCTACTCTCTTCAGCGATCTCCCACTCTCTATGACGAGAGTTTCAATGGTACTTTTGAACATTGAAGCCAATTATCCAATTTTCCCTCTGTGTATCCTTCCTCACAACAGCTAGCTGACCTTATCTTCTTCTTTACTGAGAAAATAAAGCCTCAACATTCCCCCACAATAAAGTTTTCAAATCTGAAATAGCTTTTATTCTACCTGCCCCCTTGATTCCTCCCACTATTTAAAGCCAGTCTCCCCTCTCCACCCCCATCCCCTGAGACAGGTTTTCTCCTGCTTTGGCCCCCACTTGCATCTGTGTCTTCAACTTCATCTTCTCTGCTAGGACCTTTCCAGTAGCACTCCGGCTCCTCAGGTCTCTCCAACCTGTAAAACAAGGACTGAAAGCCTCCCCTGACCCTGTGTTCTCCTCTAGTTAACTCATACTTCCCCCCTTTTAACAGAAAACATCTCACATAAGCCATTTACCTCTTTGCCTCACTTTCCACTTTGAATTCAACCCATCACAGGTTGGCTTCTGCTTTCACCACTTCCTTGAACGTGCCTCCGGGTCATTAAAGCCAATGGACACATTTGAGGGGCCATGAGTATAGTGTCCTGGGAGCAGTTTACCATTAGCTGACCATTCTTCTGGAAACAGTTTGCTCTTGGCTTCTGTGATGCTCTTAATTTTTTTCTCTTATCCCTATTGTCACTGTCATTCCTTCTCAATGTTCTCTGCCTGCTTCTTCTGCTTCACAATACCCCTTAAATGTCGACTTGTCTCAGAGCTCTGCATAGGTCTTCTCTTCTTTCAATATGATCTCACCCATACTCAAGGATTTGACAAACAACCCTATGTTAACTGAAACATTGTCATATCCAGTCCAATTCTCCTTACTGATCACCAGCCCCCTTGTAGGAGTCTACTGAACTAATTAAAATAGATGCTTTCCATCCATTGATACTATACACACGCTCATGTGAAATGAAAAAAGTTCTCTTCAAACTAGTTTCACTAACAATCCTTAATCTTGGAACATGGCATAATTTTTTGCTCAGTATCTTATTTGAAAACCCCAAAATCTCTGATTGCTCTCTTTCTATTATTTATACCAACCAGTCAGTTACCAAGTCCCTGTCAATTCTACCTCCAAAATGTTATAAAAGTCTGTCCATTTTCTCCTCCATACTACTGTCTAGTCCAAGGTATTTTCATTTCTTTCTTTAGTTACTGAGTAGCCTTCTAGTGGACATCCTGCTTTCATTTTTTGTCCAAAGAAAATTGTCATGCTACGACTGCCGATTCATTCAACTGTCTATGAAACTTCAATGGCTTCCAATGTTCCATAAGGTAAAAATTTGAAATCCTTCACATGGCTTTTAGAGCTTGAATGATCTGACCCTGCTTCTCTATACAGCAACCTGCTTTCCTTCATACCATTCAACAACCCTCATTCTCTCTCACAGTCACACTGAAAACTACACTTTGTCCTTCTGGGAACTCTAGACTCAAGCAATCTCTTCACACAAGCTGTTCCCTTGCCTGGAATGTCTCTCACCTCCCACCTTTCTTGATTGAATTCATGCTTTAGGCATGGAACCTTGCATCTCTGACACTGTGTCACCACCACTTTGCACGTGCATCACACACAATTATCAAACAATAAGATTTGGTGAATTGAACTGAATTGGATTCCAGTCTCTGGGATAGAGCTGCTTCCCCTCTACCATGACTTTGATTGTATTGAATAGGATTAGATCCCAAGTATCCTGTATGGACCACTTCCTCTGACTGAAGTAGAATGTAAGTATTTTATGTATTACTTAATTTGATCATTTATAAACAACTCTGGTATTATCACCTCCATTTTAGAATTAGGGAAACCAATCCCAGACCAACTGAATAATTTTTCCAAGGCTGAACAGTGGATGCAGATCAGAAATGAAAACAAAGTTTTTCACGCCAAAGGCTGGATACTGAACTGTTCCACTGTACTATAAGCATAAATTAGAAATGTTTGAATTTGAAATGCAAATTTCTTCCTAATACCGCTTCAAGTATATTGAGAAATTAATTGAAAATTTTCTTCAAATTGTCAGAATTTCTCTTTTAAGACTATTGTGTGTATCAGGATTCAGATCTCTCTCCAAGTGACTGCAACCAAAATAAAATAGAAAGACTATTTACGAGGTTGACAGAAGCCTGAGTTGTCCATAATCTCTGCTTTCATTTTTTTGTCCTTCAAAAAAATCTCCTTGGTGTTATTGACACTTTTATAAGTCAATAATAGAAATACGTACTTAGCTATATTTTCACAAGTCAGTATCCCATTAATGTACTTCATTTATTAGGGTTCCAGATAAAATTCATCTTATTATTCTGGGTGAGCCCGTCTTAAAAAAATTTGTTTTGTAAAAGTGTTTTGCTGGTTAAGGGGGCAAAAAATTGTCACCAACGTAACCACCATGATTGAATACACTGTGTAAGGAAATAGCTAGAATGTTAACTTCATGAGTGAATAGACTGTGTTTTCCCATTATTATACCCCTAGAGCCTTGCATGTTATAAGCACTCAGTGGGTATTTGTGGAATAAAGAAATGAATGAAATTCCAGCCTTCCATAATCAAATAAATTCTGCGTCCTCAAATTTGAGTACGAATGCTGTAATGTGGGAACTCTTACTCTAGTAAATAGCCCTTCACCTTTCATTTTCCGTATTCCTTTTGAGGGATGCATTGGCATCCCTCAAAAGGAAAAAATTAGAAACATCACCATGTTGCCTCTGTGACCCCTTTTGATACGGGTGCAGGTGTTGACACAGAACCTAATCATTTCAAGACAGGAAAGGGATCTTTTAAAAAGTCTTTTAAGTAGAGGATATATAAAAGAAATTCAACCTTTATTCTTCTATCTTCCAAGTTCCAGCTTGCGTTATCTCTGAGTTTGCAGAAATCTTCTTTGTATAATCTCTGCCGGCACATCTATGTCTAGGGATCAAGCATCACGATAAACATCACACTCATAAGAGCAGCCAGAAATGCTCTGCTTCTGGGCTGCCTCCAGACTTCCCGCTTCTAGTCTCAGATACTTTTGTTACTCAGATTATGAATACCAGGGAATACTAACCCATCACATTTGCCATATCTACATCGAGGAGTGTAAATTCAGGTAACAGGCAGTAGCAGGAAAACAGTCATCTCAGTGCTGTACAAATCATGCCAAGCAGGAAGAAGACATTTCACGACAAAGTGTTCTGTATGTGTGTGTGTGTTTTCGTGTTGAGATTTTTGGCCTTTCTATCTCGAGAAGGTTACCAGCGCAATTCCCAATTTTGAAGAACTCATCCGTAAAAGTGAGCTGTGTATGCATTTACTTTTTGTATTGGAAGTGCTCGCTGTGGTTAAAGTGTTTTATTTTAGCTCTTTTTGTAAGATGCCCATTTCGCTCATCTTCCTAACACTCTCCCTGGGAATTACTGCCAAAATGTTTTGAATGTGATACGTTTTTAAATGTGTTTTTCTTTAGTGATACACATTGAAATATTTACAGAGAAAATTATATGCTGTCTGGGATACGTTTAAAAATAATATGGGGTGAGAAGTGGAAAAGAATACAGATGAGACTGTGAGCTAATAATTGTTGAAGCTGAGTGATGGATGTACAGGCAAGCTTCCTACTTTTGCACATGTTTAAATTTTTCGTTATCGAGAAGTTAACATTGGAAAGCTGCCTCATTGAGTACCAACAGTCTTTTCCTCTGTCTCAACATTGATCTCAACATTTCTAATTCCCTTTAAAATGGTATTTTATAAAAGGAGATGTATCTAATTCTTGAGAATGGTGCATAGAACCCAGATAGGCAATTCTAGAGAGTCCATATTCGTTCTGGGCTTTAGACCTTACTCTGCATGATTGTTCTTAGAAACTGCAACTGGTCGCCAGTAATGTAATTACTGTCACTTTACTACGTCAGCATTCGCCTCCCCCCTTTCTTGTTTGGACTCACTGAAAAATAAGCAAAGACAGAATGCAAGGGGAGTCCATGGATAATTCATACTTTTGATTGGTGTAGCCTCAATGGAAGGCAACCAGGCTTTTTATTGGGTTAATTAATCACAACTGAATGATAATGAATGATAATTCTTCTGAAATAATATTACTTAGATTATTATTGCAAGGGCACTAAACTACTCTAGGAATTGAGAGATCTGAGTTGGGCTTTGCCCACACGTATGGTAACATTTTTTTCCCTTCTGTTTTCTCATGTGTAAAATGCAATTCCAGTAGCTTCGTTTTTAGGAGTTTTCAGGCTACAGGGGGCCCAGGACGACCCCTGTCTTGTTCGCTGGTGTATTCCTAGCCCTATCTCAGTGTCTGGCATCCGAGAGACATGTGTGCTTCATAAATACTATGAATGGATAAAAGGAATGAATGAGCTACTAGAACTCTTTAAGAGGCACTCTTCAGTCCTCTTACTAACTTTGTTGTACAATCTGATCCTTCCAGAAAATAGATTTTATGAGTCTCACCAAAGATGCTGAACTTCGCAGGCCTGGTCCAGAGTCTCAGGTCTGCTTCTGTGAACTTTAGTTTTCTTATCAGTAAAATAACCGTAAGACTGTTACACCGCAGAGAATTGTCGGTAGCTGTTCACGGGCGACTCAGCGGGCCCGTCAAGCCTCCAGAACCTACTACGTAATGTGAAGGGTCAAAAACAGACACACTGTACAGTACTCTTAAGATACCTTCGGGCTTTCAAATGCAGCAAATTTCTTCCATTAATTTACTATTACAAATTCTTACCTAAACCATTTTTTCAGGTCTGAAGTGGGCGTTTAGTTTTCCTTTCCATTCTTTTAATTCCAGACACAAGAAAAGGCAGGGACTTACGACCCCTTTATTATGTCCCTCCATTGCAACCTTACAGCCAACTATATATGTAAACGCTAAAGACTTTAGTTCCAGTTTCAAATTATTTCATCTTTAGTTCAACTCCAATAGGCTATTTCTCTCTGAGGCTGCTTCAGTCTCTCTCAGTGGGAAGTCGGAGAGTTTATATATTAGTCAAGTCAACTCTTTAAAAACTCTGAGGCAAGACCCCTGTGGAGAGTGTTCAGTAATTGGCCTCCAGATGCTGCTGATACGAAGCACTCTAAAAGTCCTTAAACATCCCAGGAACACAATTCCATCTGCTTCGCTAGGTGCGTATGTCAGAAGCAGTAGCAGACTGTGTACCCACACTTTTACTCCTTTCCTTTGGTATCTAATTATTTCGTATCTAATATACAGCATGGTAAGATATATGCAAATGAATAGAATAGGATCCTGCAAAATTGGTAATTGCTATATTATTTAATGTGCTATATTATTTAATGTAACTACAATATAACCAAATGTTCCAACCACAAAATCAGTGGGTGTTAGCAATAAAATGGTCAACGGTTTTAACTCTACTCTGCAAAACATAATCCTGGTTGAGCAACTACTGAGAATATACTGTAGAGAAGTGACTTGACTTTGAAAAACATAGCCACTGTTTAGTCACATATTATACATTTAGAGACATAATGCTAGGAATTTTACTAAAACGAATAAGCAAGCACAAGTTAATAGATAACGAAAGTAGTATTTATTCAAAAGTGCTTACCGATAATAAAATAATTTCTGATTCAGAATAGAACGAAGTACGGATAATATTTTTTTTTTATTTTGCAAAGTCCTAGTCATTGCTTTGTGTGTATATGCACACACATATGCATACACATTTGTAACCATGCAGGTTTATGTATCTATAGGTGGGTGTCCATATATATGTATTCAGATATATATGAGAATATATATAAACATACATATGTATCAATACCCATGTCTAATTCAATTTTAAGTGAAGTAACTACACTTCCTTCTCTGAAATTCTCTAGTCTGTTATCCTCAAGTGCTAGTGCTGTTTATACTTGCTCTTTCTTTAGATATTGGCTAATGCTGCTTATCTATTTGTTTTATATCTCTCTGTGGGTATATGCATATATATACACACACACACACACACGCACACACACACACACACACACACACGAAGACACAATGGTAATTTCTAATTTTGCTGTCTGTCTTGAGTAGAGGGATGGGATGGATAGAGCATCAGGAACAGTTGGAAATGTCCTCTCGCTAGACCACGTCCTAAACTTATAATCTCGTGGAACAGATGCAACCTCTTCCCTTTTATCCACCGAGGACTCCACACCTCCACTAAGACTCCCTTCAGAAGACGTAAGACACAATACCCTGGCTCCTCAGGTATGGGATGCCCAGCCACTGTCGTGGCTCTAAAATATATCTGTAAATTCTTTGACACTCCTTTCATCAAGGGGGTTTATGTCCCCCTTCTTGAATCCAAGCCAGGCTATGACTGCTTAGGAGACGTCGTACAAAGAAATGCTATTTGACCTTGGCAGGTAACGAAACAAAGGACATACACCACCTTATTGGTATCTTTGGGACCCTTGCCTTTTGATTCCTGAGATGCCAGATAAGATAGGTCCTCGTAACAGGCTACACTTATGTGCTCCAGCCAGAGGCCAGTAACTGCTTCCAGTTGCCGGCCAAGGATTTCACCCCCTAGACATCTAGTCACCTCCTGCCACCAACTTCCCAAATGAGACCCCGGACATCACGTAGCAGAGAAAAACCTTCCTTACTGAGAGCTCTGTCTGAATCCCTGATCACAGAAGGCACAGGCATTATTAAATAAGTTTTGGGGAGGCTCATTTTGCACCAGTAGTAACTAGAACACAAAGGGATCTTTGTTTCAGTGAAGCTTATCTCTTCTAAGTCTGTGACAAGGTCACAGAAGAAATGAGTTTCTTAAATGAGTCTCTTTGACAAGACAATTCCTGTGACGTGCTGGTGTGAAGGTACATTGAGAAGACCCCTAGACTCCTCCATGCTTTCATTCTGGGGCTCCCTCTATAGTCTTAGGTCCCAAATGTGCATTTTGGTGATAACTTTGAAGATAATAGTTTAGTTTGTATCATTAGTCAAGAGTAAATAAAGATGAGAATTTGGGACTAAGCGGACAAAAATGCCCCACATGCCCTGTTTCTCTATTTTATTTTTCTAATAATTCTATGGTGATACTTACTTATTTCTCCTGAACTTTAGGATGAAGATGTTCCAATGATGTAGGGCTGAGACATGAACACCTTCCAGGTAACTGTTGCCTTACAGATGTTTATTGTATTTTTTGTATGTGATTGTTTGCTTCAATTTCCTAATATATGTCTAATACTAAGTTGACTCCTAACGTATCAGGAAATGAGCTTTCAAAAAGTGGGCCACTAAATTAAAAAAAAAAAATTAGTGCACATCTTAATTTTTAATCTTCTCCAACGTTCTTTTGTATTTATTCTCAGGTTTTATTTCGTTTGCTATGACACCTGCATTATTCTATCTACTCTTTATTTGAAAATGTATTGACTCCCTCCAGACTCAGCTTCTCAGGTATGCAACTGGACTTTGACCACTCATCAAGACAGGTACCAGCCTTGCATTAAATTAGAAATGTATACACAGTATTATACAAATTTGATGATCTTAATTATTTGTAGAAATAACTGATTGACACAGCTTGCCAGTCTCACAAAAATTTTACACTTGAACATATTGCTTTAGACAGTTTGAAACAAGTCTTTTCTACTCTATGGAGTATTCTGTTGATCCACGAGCATCTTGAATTTACTTCAGGAAAGTTTGGTCTATTTTGCTAAATGTTGTGCAAATGGTTTTGAGAGAAAAAATGGGGGCATCTTTTTGTTATGCATAAGCACATCTCAGCAGGTCCTTAACAAGAAAGCAGAAGGCTACTATTAAAGGAAAGATTATGCATGACAGAGGAAAGATGGGGAGAATACATAAGTTGTTTTGAATATGAAATCAGTCTAACAAACAAAAAATGCAATGCAGGCTTGTCTACCATGTCAGTGGTCTAGGCTGAAACTAGAGGCCATCTAAGTCTCGTGTAGACATGACATGTGAGCGTGACGGGCATTTGTGAACATTTCTAATGCCCTGTCCTATCCTCCTCCTCCAGACAACATAACATCTTAGTTTCTTAAAAACCACTTCCAGTTAAGTGGTATAAGTGTAACTTTCCCCATTTCATTTTTCTTTTTGCGGTACGCGGGCCTCTCACTGTTGTGGGATCTTCCCGGACCGGGGCACGAACCTGCGTCCCCTGCATGGGCAGGCGGACTCTCAACCACTGCGCCACCAGGGAAGCCCCCATTTCATATTTATACCCAAGCATATCTTACCCAGTAGTTTCTGAACAATCTAAGAAGTTTAACAAATTAACTGAGGGCTAAGCAGAGACTCTTCCTGGACATTTACACCCCTTCATCCTTAGCTTCCTTGTTTCTTCTCTTATCATAGAAATCATTTCCTCACACATTGCCTAGTTCTGCATAAATGTAACAAAGTGATTCTATAAAGAAGCCATATTTTCCCTTGCTGCTAGGACCTCTGTCTTTGTTCCCTATAAACTGAAGTGAAGGGACACAGACAAAAAATTGAAGTATTCCAGTCTCCTCTACTAGACTTAAATCTCCAGTGCCCCCAACATATCCTTTTTTATTTTTTGGCAGTACACGGGCCTCTCCCGCTGCAGAGCACAGGCTCCGGATGCGCAGACCCAGCGGCCATGGCTCAAGGGCCCAGCCGCTCCGCGGCACGTGGGATCCTCCCGAACCGGGGCACGAACCCGTGTCCCCTGCATCGGCAGGCGGACTCCCAACCACTGCGCCACCAGGCAAGCCCCCACAACATATCTTTATCATTTACCCTGAGCAGCTAAAATGCTCCCTGGTGCTTAATATTTGCCATAAAACATCGAAATAGAATTTCTAGTTTCTGGAACATCTATGATTAATATGCAGAGCGTTCCAATGGATAAAGTAGACTGCGTGCAAAAGCAGATGAGAATCAAAATACTGTAAGAGAAATAAAGAATGCTTTTGATGGGCGTATGAGTAGACTAGACATGGTTGAGGAAAGAATCTCTGAGCTGAAGGATATATCAATAGAAAACTACAAAACTGAAAAGCTAAGAGAACAAAAACTTAAAAAAAAACAGAATACCGACCATGGGACAACCAGAAAAGGTATATATAATATGTGCACAATGGGAATAACAGAAGGAGAAGAAACGGAGGAACAGAAGAAATATTTGAAACAATAATGACGGAGACGTTTCCCCCAATGAATGTCAGACACCAAACCTCAGATCCAGGAGGCTCAGAATACCAAGCAGTGTAAATGCCAAAAACACTTACCTAGGCGTATGCTTTTCAAATTATATGCCTAGATAAATATCAATAGAAAATAAAGATACAGAACAGAAAGAAAAAATAAAACACCTTACCTATAGAAAATCAAAGATAAGAATTTTAAAGTATTGAGAGAAAACCCACCCACCCACCCAGATTTCTGTAGCTTGTGAGATTATCCTCTAAAAATGAAGCAGAAATAGAGTTTCTCAGACAAAGAAAAACTGAGGAAAGCTGTTGCCCGTAGACCTGCCTTGCAATGATGTTAAAAGGAAATTATTGAGAAGTGATGTCAGCACGTTGATGGCATGAGACGCTCCCTTTGTCTCTCCACTTCAATCAATCCACAACCAGTAGAACACCCACCACTCAACAAAGGTGCTTCTGCCTGACAAACCAGGACACCAGAGAGTTCCACACATCATGTAAAGGTGGGGGGACTGGGCTCCATAGAGGAGTCAGAATGGGGGAGGGGCGCAGCCGAGGCAGTGCCTGTGATCCCAGACCCTTGGCCAGAGCTGCTGAGCCCACAGCCCCAGAGAACCCAGGAGCAGCTGGGGGTCAACACACACGACTCTGGCCTCCTGGCTGCAGGGGTGCCCATGGCCCCAGGTGACCCCATCCCTCTAGCTACAGAGGTGCCCGCAACTCCAGCTCCCGGCCCTCAATGGCAGTGACTGCAACTTAGACAACCCCAGATACAGCAGAGGCACCCAGGAGCCTGGCTACCCAGCTCCCCTCCCCCCCACCCCCGCCACCACCTTCTCCACCAGCTGCAGTCGAGTCTGATAACCAGGAGACCCCAGATGTGGCAGAGGTGCCCCAGGCAGCAATGCCAGCAACAGCAGGAATATCACTGGCAGCAGCAAGGCACCAGCAACCCCGGGAGACACAAGCAAGCAGTGAAAACAAGGGAACATGGCAACATCTCTGACAGAGGTGGTATAGAGTGAGTGGTAAGTGTAGATTCTCAAATGTAACCACAGGCAGAGCAGGTAAGTGGAAACAAAAACTTGTGCCATAGCGCCACCTAATGGAAAGTAAAAGAATGGCCCCTAATTACTACTAACCTGTTGAATCAGACTCAAGTGGAAAAAAGCTTCACCTAAAGAGGAATGATGGGGCTTCCCTGGTGGCGCAGTGGTTGAGAGTCCGCCTGCCAATGTAGGGGACACGGGTTCGTGCCCCGGTCCGGGAAGATCCCACATGCTGCGGAGCGGCTGTGCCCGTGGGCCATGGCTGCTGGGCCTGCGCGTCCGGAGCCTGTGCTCCGCAGGGGGAAAGGCCACAGCAGTGAAAGGCCCGTGTACCGCAAAAAAAAAAAAAAAAAAAAAAAAAAAAAAAGAGGAATGATGTTTGCTACTTCAAACGTTCTGGCAAAGCAGTAACTCCATGGTAACACAGTATCACAAAAAGAAAATGACAATTCTCCAGAAACCAAACTTAAAGTCACAGAATACTGTGATCTGATGATAGAGAATTCAAAATAGCCACCCTGAAGAAACTCAGTGAACTACAAGACAACTCAGAAAGGCAGTTCAATGAGCTCAGAACTAGAAATAATGAACAGAAAAAATATCTTACCAAGGAGACTGGAAATCTAAAATACAACCAAACAAATTCTGGAGCTGAAGAATGCAATAGAATGCACTGGAAATAAAGCAGACCATATGGAAGAGAGAATCAGTGAGCTTGGACATAGAAATCTAGAAATGATAGGTTAAAAATGAGGAAATTCTGTGAGAGCTATTTGATTCTTTTAGGAAGGGCAACATTAGGGTAATGGGTATCTCAGAGGAAAAGAAACAGAGAAGGGAGCAGAATGTTATTTAAAGAAATAATAGCTGAGAAATTCCCAAAGTTGAGGAAGGAACTGGATATACAGGTCCATGAATCTGAAGAACAGTTAATTACCTCAATGCAAAAAGAAGATGTTCTCCAAGACACATTATATTAAAACTAGCAAAAAATGACAAAGAGTGTTAAAGGCAGCCAGGGAAAAATGGGTGGTAACCCATAAAGTTACCCCCACTAGGCTCTCAGCAGATTTTTCAGCAGAAACTAAGGCCAGGAGATAGTGGAATTACATCCTCAAAATATTAAAAGATAAAAACTGTCAGGCAGGGCTTCCCTGGTGGCGCAGTGGTTGAGAGTCCACCTGCCGATGCGGGGGACACGGGTTCATGCCCCGGTCCGGGAAGATCCCACATGCCGCAGAGCGGCTGGGCCCATGAGCCATGGCCGCTGAGCCTGCGCTCCGCAACGGGAGAGGCCACAACAGTGAGAGGCCCGCGTAAAAAAAAAAAAAACCAAAAACTGTCAGGCAAGAATACTCTATGCAGCAAAGTTCTCATTCACACATGAAGGAGAAATAAAGGCTTTCTCAGACAAACAAAAGCTGAGCAAGTTCATCAACTGTAGGCCTGCCTTACAAGAAATGGTGAAATGATCTCTTTTACCTGAAATGAAAAGACGAAAGTACACAAAACTCTGGGAAAGGTGATAGATGGACAGACAGAATTAGAAAATTGCAACTCTACATCAGAATAAGTTGTTAAACAATTATAGCCTAAAGGTTAAATGAATGAAAGCAGTAAAAATAACTATAGCTACTTCAATTTAGTAGTGAAACAACAACATAAAAAGGAGTAATTTGTGACGAAAACTCAAAAGGGGAAGAGAACAGAATCCATAGAGGTAAACGAAGATAAATAGTCCTTTTTCTGCTGATAGCATCTTATCTATGAGACATTTTACACAAACCTCACAGTAACCACAAAACAAATCTACAGCAGAGACACAAAATGTAATGAGGAAAGTGAGAAAAACATCACAGAGAACCACCAAACTAAAATGGTAGGTAGAAACACAAGGAAAGAGAAAATGGAGATATAGGGTAACCAGAAAACAGAAGTAAAGTGGCAGTAAAAGGTCCTCATTTATCAATAATCACCCTAAATTCAAATGGAATGAATAAACCAAAAGACACAGAGTGGCTGGATGGATTAAAAAACAAATCCAACCGTATGCTGCCTATAGGAGACTCATTACAGCTCTAAAGACAAACATAGGCTCAAAGTGAAGGAGTAGAAGGTGATACTCCAACCAAAGAGCAGCCAAATGAAAGTGGGTGTAACCATACTCATCAGACAAAAGACTTCAAGCTGAAAAAAAAGTAACGAAAGACAAAGATGGATAGTATATAATGGTAAGGGGAACAATTCATCAAGAAGACATAGCAGTTATTAATATATATGCACCTAACACAGGAGCACCAAAATAGATAAAGCAATTATTAAAAGACCTAAAGGGAGAAGTTTGACAGCAACACCATAATAGTAGGGAAGTTTACCACTCTACTTACATCAATGGATAGATCTTCCAGACAGAACGTCAAAGAGGAAACAGTGGCCTTAAATGAAACATTAGACAAGACGGACATATAATAGATTTATATAGAACATTCCATCCAAATGCAGAATACAAATTCTTCTCAAGTTCACACGAAACTTTCTCAAGGACAGATCATACGTTGGGACACAAAACAAGTCTCGATTAAATTTAAAAAGACTGAAATGGTATCAAGTATCTTTTCCAATCACAGTGATATGAAACTAGAAATCAACTACAGAAAAAAGCTAGGAAAATCACATATGTAGAGACTGAACAACATGCTGCTGAACAACCACTGGGAATGAAAAAAAATCAAAAAAATTTTAAGACAAATGAAAATGAAAAAATAAAACACACCAGTGTCTATGGGATGCAGCAAAAGCAGTACTAGAGAGAAGTGTATAGAAATACAGCCCTACCTCAAGAACAAGAAAAGTCTCAAACAATTTAGCCCTGCACCTAAAGGAACTAGAAAAAGAACAAATGAAGCCCAAAGTCAGTAGAAGGAAGAAAATGATAAAGAAAGGAACATAAATAAATGAAATAGAAACTTACAGACGACAGAAAAGATCAAGCTAAGAACTGGTTCTTTGAAAAGATAAAACTGACAAGACATACCAAGGAAAAAAAAAGAGGGCTCAGATAAATAAATCAGAAATGAAAGAGAAGAAATTATAACCAACCACAGAAATACAAAGGGGATTATAAGAGAATACTGTGAATAGCTAGCTATATGCCAACGAATTAGACAACCAAGAAGAAATGGATAAATTCTCACAATCATAAAACATTCCAAGACTGAATTATGAATAGAGAATCTGAATAGAATAATCATGAGTAAAGGGATTAAAACAGAAATCAAAAGCCTCCCAACAAACAAAATCCAGGAGCAGATGGCTTCACAGGTGAACTCTACCAAACATTCAAAGCAGATGTACCAGATGTACTACTTACCCTTTTCACATTCTTCCAAAAAATTCAAGAAGAGGAAACACTTCCCAACTCAGTTTTTACGAGGCCAATATTCTGACATCAAAACCAGACAAGGACAACACACACACACACACAATTACTGGCCAATGTCTCTATGGACATAGATGAAAAAATCCTCAATAAAATATTAGCAAACCAAATACAACCATACATTTAAAAGATCATACACCAAGATCAAGTGGGATTTATTCCAGGGATATAAGATAGATATTCAATATCTGCAAATCAATCAATGTGAGACATCACATTAACAAGATGAAGGATAAAAATCATAAGATCATCTCAATATATGCAGAAAAAGCATCTGACAAGGTTCAATCCCATTTTTGATTAAAAACAAAAACATGGGTACAGGAGGAATGTACCTCAACATCATAAAGGCCACATACGACAAACTCACAGCTAATATCATACTCAATGGTGAAAAACTGAAAGCTATCCCTCTAAAACCAGGAATAAGGATGCCAACTCTTGCCACTTCTGTTCAGCATAGTATAGGAATTCCTAGCTATAGAAATCAGACAAGAAAAAGAAATACAAAACACATCCAAATTAGAAGGGAAGAAGTAAAACTGTCACTTTTTGCAGATTACATGATTTTCCATATAGAAAACTCTAAAGACTCCACCAAAAAACAATTAGAATAAATACAATAAGGTTGCAGGACACAATCAATATATAAAAATTGGTTGTATTTGTATACACTAACAATGAACTAGCAGAAAGAGAGAATTTTTAAAAATCCCATTTACAATTGCAAAAAAATAAAATACCTAGCAATAAATATAACCAAGGACGTGAAAGAAATGAATGCAAAAAACTCTAAGACATTATTGAAAGAAACTGAAGAGAAATGGCAAGATATTCCATGCTAGTGGATGAGAATTAATGTTGTTAAAATGTCCGTATTACCTAAAACAATCTACAGATTCAATGCAATCCCAATCAAAATACCAATGACAGTTTTTTCACAGAAATAGAAGAAAAACTCCTAAAGTTTGTATGGAAGCACAAAAGACCCCAAATAACCCAAGCAATCTTGAGAATAAAGAACAAAGCTGGAACTATCAAACTCCCAGATTTCAAAGTCTCCTAATTGTACTACAAAGTTATAGTAATCAAAGCAGCATGGTATTGGCAGAAAAGCAGAGACATAGATAACTGGAACAGAACTGAGAGCCCAGAAATAAACCCACACATACATGGGCAATTAATTTATGACAAAGGAGCAAAGAACATACAATGGAGAAATGATAGTTTCTGTAATAAATGGTGTTGGGAAAACTGAACAGCCACACACAAAAGAAACTATATATATATATAAAATCTTATACCATACACAAAAATGAACTCAAAATGGATTAAACATCTGAATGTAAGATCTGAAAGCATAAAACTCCTAAAAAGAAAACATAGGCAGTACACTGACATTCTTAGCAATATCTTTCTGGATCTGTTCCCTCAGGCAAAACAAATGGGACTTAACCAAACTAAAAAGCTTCTGCACAGCAAAGGAAAGCATCAACAAAATGAAAAGACAACCTACTGAATGCAAGAAAATATTTGCAAATCACATATCCAACAAGAGGTTAATATCCAAAATATATAAAGAACTCATACAACTCAAAAACAAAAACATCAAACCACCTGATTAAAAAATGAGCAGAGCACCCGAATAGGCATTTTTCCAAAAAGACATACAGATGGTAACAGCATATGAAAAGATGTTCGACATCACTAATCATTAGGAAAACACGAATCAAACCATGATGAGAAATCACCTCATGCCCATTAGAATGGCTCTTATCAAAAAAGGCAAGCAATGACAAATGCTGGAGACAATGTGGAAAAAAGGGAATAGTCATACACTGTTGGTGGAAATCTAAATTTGTGCAGCCATTATGGAAAACAGTATGGTGATTCCTCAAAATTTACGACTATACAACTACCATATGATCCAGCTATTCCACTTCTGGTTATTTATCAGCAGAATACAAAAACACTAATTCAAAAAGATATATGAATCTCTATATTCATCACAGCATTATTTACAATAGGCAAGATATGGAAACAACCTAAGTGCCCTTCAATGGTAGAATGTATAAAGGAGTTATACACACACACACACACACACACACACACACACACAGAGTATGGAATATTAGTCATAAAAAAGATGAAATCTTGCCATTTGTGAAAACATGTATGGACCTGTATTATGCTACAGTGAAATAAATCAAACAGAAAACAAATACCATGTGATTTCACTCATACGTGGGCTACAAAAAAATAACATATCAAGCAAAACCAAACACATAATACAGAGAAGAGAGTAGTGGTTACCAGAGAGGGAGGAGGGTTGGGGAAGGGCAAATTGGTAAAAGGGGTAAACTGTATGATGATGGATGGAAAGTAAAATTTGACGGTGTACCCACCGTAGTGTTTACAGAAGTCAGTGTATGATGTTGAACACAGAAAACATGTATTAGAAATCAATGTTACCTCAATAAAAAAATAAATGAAATTCTTTAGAGTGAAGTGATATGATATAGGTCAGAAGCTTGGATCTACATAAAGGAAGGAAGAACATCAAGGAGGAATAACTGAAGCTAAAATAAAAGCTTTAATTTTTTTATTATTTGAGTTAATAATTGTTTAAATAATAGCAATAATATATTTGATTGTGTATGCTTATATATTATATAAATATATATATAAGTGAAATGAATGACATAAATGATACAATGGACAATAGGGAGGAATTAAGATTATTTTCTTTTTATAAGGTACTTACATTACCCTTGAAGTAGTATAGTGTTACTTGAAATTGAACTTGGTTTAACTGTAAATGAATACTGAAAACTCTAGGGCAACCACCAACAAAAGTAAAAAAAAAAAAAAAAAGTATAACTAAGGTGCTAGGACAGGAGTGAAAACTGACTCATATAAAATGCTTAATTAAAATCCCAAAAGGCAGAAAAAGAGCAGAAGACAAAAATAGGAACAAAGAGCAAGGTCAATCAATAGAAAAGAGTAATGAATCTGCCAAGTATTTATCCAATGATATTAATAATTACTCTGAATGTCAGTGATCTAAATACTTCAATTAGAAGATAGAGATTGTCAGAGTGGATCAAAAAACAAGATCACTTACATGTTGCCTAAGAAAAACACACTTTAAATACAAAGACCCACACAGATTAAAAGTAAATGGATGGGGAAAACTATAGTAACACTAATCATAAAAAGAAGGAATAGTTGTATTAATTTCAGACAGAGCAGACCTCAAAGTAAATAAAGTTAACAGAGGAAAGAAGGGCATTATGTAATGATAAAGGGGTCAAGTATCCAAGAAGACATAAAAATCTTAATGTGTATGTGCCTAAAAACAGTGTCTAACTATTTGAGGCAAAAGTAATATAACTTCAGAGAGAAATACGATTCCACTGTCATAGCTGAAGACTTCAACACCCCTCTATCAGAAAAGGACAGATCCAGCAGCAGGATCTCAGTAAGGACATAGTCAAAGTCAACAGCACCATCAGTCAACTGGACGTAATTGACATCTACAGACTACTTCATCCAACAACAGCAGAACACATGTGGAATATTCACTAAGATAGAACACATCCTGTGTTATAAAACACATCTTAACTAGTTTAACAGAACAGAGATGATTCAATGTCTCCTCTCTGACCACAATGGAATTAAACTAAAAAATCAATAACAGAAAGGTAACTGAAAACTCCCAAATTGAAGACATTAGGCAACATACTTCTAAATAACACGTGAGTCCAAAAAGAAATCTCGAGAGAGATTAAAAGATATTTGGAACTAACTCAAAACGAAAATGTAATCTATCAAAATTTGTGGGGATGCAGCAAAAGCAGTGCTTGGAGGGAAATTTACAGTATTGAATGCATATATTAGAAAAGAAAAAAATAATTAAAATCAATTGTTTATGTGTCCACCTTAGGAAACTGGAAAAATAAGAGCACATTAAATCCAACATAATCAGAAGGAAACAAAAAATAATTAGAGCAGAAAAAAAAGTAGACATAAATTACTAGTATCAGAAATGAAAGAAGGGACAGTACATAGATCCTATGCATAATAAAGGGATCATATGAGCAAATCTAGTCTCACACATTTGATAACCTATACGAAAGGACCATTTCCTTGAAAGACATAATTTGCCAAAACTTACACAGGAAGAAATAGACAATAGGCCTATATTCATTAAATAAATTGAATAAATAATAACCTTCTAAAACAGAATGTACCAGGTCGAGGGTTCACTATGAGTTCTATCTATCAAACGTTTAATGAAGAAATTTTAACAATCTCTTTCAGAGGACAGAAGCAGAGGAAATAATTCCTAACTCATTCTACAAGGACAGCATTTCCCTAATAACAAAACTAGACAAAGATATTACAAGAAAACTAGAAACCAGTATCTCTCATGTATACAGATGCAAAACTCTTCAACAAAATATGATCAAATCAAATCAAACGATATATCAAAATACTACAACCTATGTCCATGTGGGATTTGTTCCAGGTGTGCAAGACTGTTTCAACATTAGAAAATCAATTAATGTAATCAATAACATCAATAAACTAAAATAGAAAAATCACACGATCATATCAATAGATGCAGAAAAAGTATATGACAAAATCCAACACCCACTCATGATAAAAACTTTCAGTAAACTACAAATTGAGGGGAACTTCTTCAACCAGATAAAGAATATTTACAAAAACCTACCACTAACATAGTACTTTATTGTGAGAAACTAAAAGCTTTCCCACTAAGGTACAAGACAAAGATGTCCCCTTTTCAATATCATATAGGAAGGAAAAAATAATCATGTCTTTGTTCACAGGAGAAGTGATGACGGTCCACGTAGAAAATCTGAAAGAATTAGCAAAAGAACCCCAGGAACGATTAAGCAATTACAGGAAGGTTGCACAATAAATTAATATACAAAAGTCATTTTCCTCTAAACCTGAAAGAACACATGGAATTTGAATTTAAAACCACAATACTGAGGGGACCTTCAAGATGGCGGAAGAGTAAGACATGGAGATCATCTTCTTCCCCACAAATACATCCAAAATACATCAACATGTGGAACAATTCCTACAGAACACCTACTGAATGCTGGCAGAAGACCTCAGACATCCCAAAAGGCAAGAAACTACCCACGTACCTGGGTACGGCAAAAGAAAAAAGAATAAACAGAGACAAAAGAATAGGGACGGGACCTGCACCAGTGGGAGGGAGCCGTGAAGGAGGAAAGGTTTCCACACACTAGGAAGCCCCTTCACTGGTGGACACAGGGGGTGGGTGTGGGGGAAGCTTCGGAGCCGTGGAGGAGAGCGCAGCAACAGGGGTGCAAGACGGCAAAGCGGAGAGATTCCCCCACAGAGGATCGGTGCCGACTCACACTCACCAGCCCGAGAGGCTTGTCTGCTCACCCACCAGGGCAGGTGGGGGCTGGGAGCTGAGGCTCAGGTTTCGTAGGTCGGATCCCAGGGATAGGACTGGGGTTGGCTGCGTGAACACAGCCTGAAGGGGGCTAGTGTGCCACAGCTAGCCAGGAGGGAGTCCGGGAAAAAGTCTAGACCTGATGAAGAGGCAAGAGACCACTGTTTCATGGTGTGTGAGGAGAGGGGATTCAGAGTACTGCCTAAACGAGCTCCAGAGACAGGTGTGAGCCACGGCTATCAGCGCAGACACCAGAGATGGGCATGAGACACTAAGGCTGCTGCTGCAGCCACCAAGAAGCCTGTGTGCGAGCACAGGTCACTATCCACACCTCCCCTCCCGGGAGCCTATGCAGCCCGCCACTTCCAGGGTCCCGTGATCCAGGGACAACTTCCCCGGGAGAACACACGGCGCGCCTCAGGCTGCTGCAACGTCACATTGGCCTCTGCCGCCACAGGCTCACCCCGCATTCCGTACCCCTCCCTCCCCCCAGCCTGAGTGAGCCAGAGCCCCCGAATCAGCGGCTCTCTTAACCCCATCCTGTCTGGGCAGGAAACAGATGCCCTGAGGTGACCTACACACAGAGGCGGGGCCAAATCCAAAGCTGGAAATCTCTCCCAGCAGCCTCAGAAGCAGCGGATTAAAGCTCCACAATCAACTTGATGTACCCTGCATCTGTGGAATACATGAATAGCCAACAAATCATCCCAAAATTGAGGTGGTGGACTTTGGGAGCAACTGTAGACTTGGGGTTTGCTGTCTGTGACTGATTTGTTTCTGATTTTTATGGTTATCTTAGTTTTTGCACTTGTTATCATTGGTGGATTTGTTTATTGGTTTGGTTGCTCTCTTTTTTATTATTATAATTAAAAAATATTTTATTACTTAAAAATTTTTTTATTTCTTTTTTCTCCCTTTTCTTCTGAGCCACGTGGCTGACAGGGTCTTGGTGCTCCGGCCTGGTGTCAAGCTTGAGCCTCTGAGGTGGGAGAGCTGAGTTCAGGAAATTGGTCCACCAGAGACTTCCTGGCTCCATGTAATATCAAATGGCGAAAGCTCTCCCAGAGATCTCCATCTCAATGCTAAGACCCAGCTTCACTCAACGGCCAGCAACCCTATGCCAAACAACTAGCAAGACAGGGACACAATCCCACCCATTAGCAGAGAGACTAAAATCATACTAAGTTCACAGACACCCCAAAACACACCACCAGATGCGGTCCTGCCCACGAGAAAGAAAAGATCCAGCCTCATCCACCAGAACACAGGCACCAGTCCTCTCCATTAGGAAGCCTACATAACCCACTGAACCAACCTCTTACCCACTGGGGGCAGACACCAAAAACAATGGGAACTATGCACCTGCAGCCTGTGAAAAGGAGACCCCAAGCACAGTAAGTTAAACAAAATGAGAAGACAGAGAAATACGCAGCAGATGAAGGAGCAAGGTAAAAACCCACCAGACCAGACAAACGAAGAGGAGATAGGCAGTCTACCTGAAAAAGAATTCAGAGTAATGATAGTAAAGATGATCCAAAATCTTGGAAATAGAATAGAGAAAATACAAGAAATGCTTAACAAGGACCTAGAAGAACTAAAGAGCAAACAAACAATGATGAACAACATAATATGAAATTAAAAATTCTCTGGAAGGAATCAGTAGCAGAATAACTGAGGCAGAAGAACAGATAAGTGACCCGGAAGATAAAATAGTGGAAGTAACTACCATGGAGCAGAATAAAGAATGAAAAGAGCTGAGGACAGTCTCAGAGACCTCTGGGACAACATTAAACACATCAATGTTCAAATTATAGGGGTCCCAGAAGAAGAAGAGAAAAAGAAAGGGTGTGAGAAATTATTTGAAGAGATTATAGTGGAAAGCTTCCCTAACATGGGAAAGGAAATAGTCAATCCAGGAATCGCAGAGAGTCCCATACAGGACAAATCCAAGGAGAAACACGCCAAGATACATATTAATCAAACTATCAAAAATTAAATACAAAGAAAAAATATTAAAAGCAGCAGCAGAAAAGCAACAAATAGCATACAAGGGAATCCCCATAAGGTTAACAGCTGATCTTTTAGCAGAAACTCTGCAAGCCAGAAGGGAGTGGCAGGACATATTTAAAGTGATGAAAGGGAAAAAGCTACAACCAAGATTACTCTATCCAGCAAGGATCTCATTCATATTTGACAGAGAAATTAAAACCTTTACAGACAAGCAAAAGTTAAAGAGAATTCAGCACCACCAAACCAGCTTTACAACAAATGCTAAAGGAACTTCTCTAGGCAGGAAACACAAGAGAAGGAGAAGACATACAAAAACAAACCCAAAACAATTAAGAAAATGGTAATAGGCACATACGTATTGATAATTACCTTAAATGTAAATGGATTAAATGCTCCCACCAAAAGACAGAGACTGATACAAAAACATGACCCGTATATATGGTGTCTACAAGAGACCTCCTTCAGACCTAGGAACACATACAGACCGAAAGTGAGGGGATGGAAAAAGATATTCCATGCAAATTGAAATTAAAAAAAAGCTGGAGTAGCAATTCTCGTATCAGACAAAATAGACTTTAAAATAAAAAATGTTACAAGAGGCCAAGAAGGACACTACATAATGATCAAGGGATCAATCCAAGGAGCACATATAACGATTGTAAATATTTATGCACCCAACATAGGAGCACCTCAATACATAAAGCAAATGCTAACAGCCACAAAAGGGGAAATCGACAGTAACACGATAATACTAGGAGACTTTAACACCCCAATTTCACCAATGGACAGATCATCCAAAATGAAAATAAATAAGGAAACACAAGCTTTAAATGACACGTTAAGCAAGCTGAACTTAAGTGATATTTATAGGACATTCCATCCAAAAACAAAAGAATACACTTCCTTCTCAAGTGCTCATGGAACATTCTCCAGGATAGATCTTGGGTCACAAATCGAGCCTTGAGAAATTTAAGAAAATTGAAAATTGCATCAAGTATCTTTTCTGACCGCAACGCTATTAGACTAGATATCAATGACAGAAAAAAATCTGTAAAAAATACAAGCACATGGAGGCTAAACAATATGCTACTAAATAACCAAGAGATCAGTGAAGAAATCAAAGAGGAAATCAAAAAATACCTAGAAACAAATGACAATGAAAACACGATGACGCAAAAACTATGGGATGCAGCAAAAGCAGTTCTAAGAGGGAGGTTTATAGCAATACAGTCCTAACTCATGAAACAAGGAACAGCTCAAATAAACAACCTAACCTTACACCTAAAGCAATTACAGAAAGAAGAACAAAAAACTCAAAGTTAGCAGAAGGAAACGAATCATAAATATCAGATCAGAAATAAATGAAAAAGAAATGAAGGAAACAATATAAAAGATCTTAAAACAAAAAGCTGGTTCTTTGAGAAGATAAAATTGATACACCATTAGCCAGACTCATCAAGAAAAAAAGAGAGAAGACTCAAATCAACAGAATTAGAAATGAAAAAGAAGTAACAACTGGCCCTGTAGAAATACACAGGATCATGAGAGTTTACTCTAAGCAACTATATGCCAATAAAATGGGCAACCTGGAAGAAATGGACAACCTGGAAGAAATGGACAAATTCTTAGGAAAGCACAACCTTCTGAGACTGAACCAGGAAAAAAATAGAAACTATAAACAGACCAATCACAAACACTGAAATTGAAACTGTGATTAAAACTTTTCCAACAAACAAAGGCCCAGGACCAGATAGCTTCACAGGTGAATTCTATCAAACATTTAGAGAAGAGCTAATACCTATCCTTCTCAAACTCTTCTAAAATATAGCAGCGGGAGGAACATGCCCAAACTCATTCTACAAGGTCACCATCACCCTGATACCAAAATCAGACAAAGATGTCCCCAAAAAAGAGAACTACAGGCCAAAATCACTGATGAACATAGATGCAAAAATCCTCAACAAAATACTAGCAAATAGAATCCAACAGCACATTAAAAGGATGATACACCATGCTCAAGTGGAGTTTATCCCAGGAATGCAAGGATTCTTCAATATATGCAAATCAATCAATGTGATAAACCATATTAACAAATTGAAGGAGAAAAACTATATGATCTTCTCAATAGATGTAGAAAAAGCTTTTGACATGATTCAACACCCATTTATGATAAAAACTCTCCAGAAAGTAGGCATAGAGGGAACCTACCTCAACATAATAAAGGCCATATATGACAAACCCACAGCCAACATTGTTCTGAATGGTGAAAAACTGAAACTACTTCCACTAAGGTCAGGAACAAGACAAGGTTGCCCACTGTAATCACTATTGTTGAACACAGTTTTGGAAGTGTTAGCCACAGCAATCAGAGAAGAAAAAGAAATAAAAGGAATACAAATCGGCTAAGAAGTAAAACTATCACTGTTTACAGATGACATGATGCTATACATAGAGAATCCTAAAGATGCTACCAGAAAATCACTAGGGATAATCAATGAATTTGGTAAAGTAGCAGGATACAAAATTAATGCACAGAAATCTCTTGCATTCCTATACACTCATGATGAAAAATCTGAAAGAGAAATTAAGGAAACACTCCCATTTACCATTGCAACAAAAAGAATAAAATACCTAGGAATAAACCTACACAAGGAGGCAAAAGACCTGTATGCAGAAAACTCTAAGACACTGATGAAAAAAATTAAAGACTATACAAACAGATGGAGAGATATACTATGTTCTTAAATTGGAAGAATCAACATTGTGAAAATGACTATACTTCCCCAAGCAACCTACAGATTCAATGCAATCCCTATCAACCTACAGTGGCATTTTTTTTCACAGAACCAGAACAAAAAATCACAATTTATATGGAAACACAAAAGACCCCGAATAGCCAAAGCAATCTTAAGAAGGAAAAATGGAGCTAGAGGAATCAGGCTCCCTGACTTCAGACTCTACTACAAAGCTACAGTAATCAAGACAGTATTGTACTGGCACAAAAATAGAAATATAGATCAACAGAACAGGCTAGAAAGCCCAGACATAAACCCACGCACATATGGTCACCTTATCTTTGATAAAGGAGGCAAGAATATACAGTGGAGAAAAGTCAGCCTGTTCAGTAAGTGGTGCCGGAAAAATTGGACAGCTGCATGTAAAAGAATAAAATTAGAACACTCCCTAACACCATACACAAAAATAAACTCAAAATGGATTAAAGACCTAAATGTAAGGCCAGACACTATGAAATTCTTAGAGGAAAACATGGGCAGAAGACTCTATGACATAAGTCACAGCAAGATCCTTTTTGACCCAGCTCCTAGAGAAATGGAAAGAAAAACAAAAACTAACAAATGGGACCTAATGCCACTTAAAAGCTTTTGCACAGCACAGGAAACCATAAACAAGACAAAAAGATAACCCTCAGAATGGGAGAAAATATTTGCAAACTAAGCTACTGACAAAGGATTAATCTACAAAACAGACAAGCAGCACATGCAGCTCAATATCAAAAAAACAAACAACCCAATCCAAAACTGGGCAGAAGACCTAAAGAGACATTTCTCCAAAGAAGATATACAGATTGCCAACAAACACATGAAAGGATGCTCAACATCACTAACCATTAGAGAAAAGCAAATCAAAACTAAAATGAGTCATTACCTCACACTGGTCAAAATGGCCATCATCGGGCTTCCCTGGTGGCACAGTGGTTGAGAGTCCGCCTGCTGATGCAGGGGACACAGGTTCGGGACACGGGTTCGTGCCCCGGTCCGGGAAGATCCCACATGCTGCGGAGCGGATAGGCCCATGAGCCATGGCTGCTGAGCCTGCGTGTCCGGACCTTGTGCTCCGCAACGGGAGAGGCCACAACAGTGAGAGGCCCACGTACCAAAAAAAAAAAAAAAAAAAAAAAAAAAAGGCCATCATCAAAAAATCTACAAACAATAAATTCTGGAGAGGGTGTGGAGAAAAGGGAACCCTCTTGCACTTTTAGTTGGAATGTTAATTGATACAGCCACTGTGGAGAACAGTATGGAGGGTCCCTAAAAAACTAAAAATAGAACTACCATACAGCACAGCAATCCCACTACTGGGCATACACCCTAGAAAACCATAATTCAAAAAGAGTCATGTGTCACAATGTTCATTGCAGCCCTATTTACAATAGCCAGGAAATGAAAATAACCTAAGTGTCCATCAACAGATGAGTGAATAAAGATGTGGCACGTATATACAATGGAATATTACTGAGCTATAAAAAGAAATGAAATTGAGTTATTTGTAGTGAGGTGGATGGACCTAGAGTTTGTCATACTGAGTGAAGTAAGTCAGAAAGAGAAAAACAAATATCTTATGCTAATACATATATATATGGAATCTAAAAAAAAAAAGTTCTGACAAACGTAGGAGCAGGACAGGAATAAAGACACAGACATAGAGAATGGGCTTGATGACACGGGGAAGGGGAAGGGGGAAGCTGGGGCAAAGTGGGAGAGTAGCATTGACATATATACACTACCAAATGTAAAACATATCGCTAGCTGCATCGCACAGGGAGATCAGCTCGCTGCTTTGCGACCACCAGAGGGATGGGATAGGGAGGGTGGGAGCAAGACACAAGAGGGAGGGGATATATGTATATGTATAGTTGATTCACTTTGTTATACAGCAGAAACTAACACAGCATTGTAAAGCAATTATACTCCAATAGAAATATTAAAAAAAATAAAGAGAAAGAAATAATGTACCTTTTAAATTTTATTTGCTCAATAAAAATGCATTAAGTTTAAAAAAAGTTAAAAAATATGACCCCCCCCCCACAATATTACTTATATTAGTATCATCCAATACAGTATACTTAGGTATATGAATGAAATCAAAGATGAGCTAAATAAATGGAGACATTCCATGTTCATGGATAGGAAGTGTGAAGATGTCAGTTCTTCCCAACATTATCTATAGACTCAATAGATCCAATGCAATACCAATAAAAATTCCAGCTAATTATTTTGTTGATATCAACAAAATGATTTTAAAGTTTACACAGAGATGCAAAAGACCCAAAATAGCTAACTCAACATTGATGAAGAATAAAGTTGGAGAACTGACACTATCTGACTTCAAGGCTTAGTATAAAGCTATAGTAATCATGTCAGTACAGTATTGGTGAAAGAATGAACAAATAGTTCAATGGAACAGAACAGAAATCCCAGAAATAGACTCCCATAAATATAGTCAACTAATCTTTGACAAAGAAGCAAAATTAATACAATGGGCAAAGACAGTGTTTTCAACAAATGGTGCTGGAACAACTGGACATCCACAGGCCAGAAAGTAAAAGAAAAGAATCCAGATACAGACCTTATATCCTTCACAAAAATTAACTCAAAATGCATCACAGACCTAGATGTAAAAGTAAAACTATAAAACTCCTAGAATATAACATTAGAGAAAACCTAGATGGTCTTGTGTATGTCGATGACTTTTTAGATACAAGATTAAAGGCATGATCCATTAGAGAAATAATTGGTAAGCTAGATGTCATTAAAATAAAAATCTCTGCTGTGTCAATGACAATATCAAGAGAATTAGAAGACAAGCCACAGACTTGGAAACAATGTTTGCAAAAGACATATCTGATAAGGGACTGTTATCTAAAATAATGAAGGATGCTTAAAACTCAACGATAAAAAATAAACAACCTGATTTTTAAAATGGGGTAAAAACATGAACTGACACCTCAGCAAAGGTATAGAAGATGGAAAATAAGAATATGAAAAGGTGCTCCACATCATATATCATCAGAGAAATGCAAATTTTTTAAAAAAGTGAGATACCACTACGTACTGTTAGAAAGACCAAATTTCAGAACGCTGACAGCACCAAATGCTGGTGAGGATGTAGAGCAACAGGAACTCTCATTCAGTGCTGGTGGAAATGCAAAATGGTACAGCCACTTTGGAAGACAGTTTGGTAGTTTCTTAGGTAACAAAACTACTCTTATCATACAATCCAGCAATCCCACTCCTTGGTATCTACCCAAAGGAGTTGAAAACTTAGGTCCACACAAAAATCTGCACAAAGATGTTTATAGAAGCTTTATTCATAATTGTCAAAACCTGAAAGCAACCAAGATGTCCTTCAGTAGGTATATGGATAAATAAACTGCAGTGCATCCAGACAATGGAATATTATATTATGCGGCACTAAAAAGAAATGAGCTATCAAGCCATGAAGAGACACAGAGGAAGCTTAAATGCATCTTACTAAGTGAAAGTAGCTAATACGAATAGGTTATATACTGTGTGATTCCAACTATATGCCATTCTGGAAGAGGTAAAACTATGGAGGCAGTTAAAAGATCAGTGGTTCAGGGGTTGGGGTGGGGTGGGGATGGAACGAATGAATTAGCAGAACACAGAGGATTTTTAAGGCTGTGAAATTATTCTCTATGATAACATAATGATTATATATGCCACTATACATTTGTCCAAATCCAAAGAATACACAATATTCAGTGATGAATATAAGATAGAAGCATTGCTGGACCATCTATATAGATGGTCTTCCATACTCCTCTGATATGGGTAACTCCCATTATTATCCCATCGTTGTAAAACAGACAAGCTACAGCACAGCTTCAATGAGCACTCCTTTATCACTCAGAAACATTACTTTTACTACATAAAAACATTAGAAACAATTTTGACATGAAAGTAAATTGCAGCAGTATACAGTTTAAAGATGTAAAGGAAACAAAATGCTTGTATTACACAACAGTGACCCAGCATGCCCTCATTTTGCCAGGTCTCTTCTCTTGGTACATATCTTACCGTGAATGTCAACTCACTTATAGCAGGAGGTTAGTTATATTCTTTTGGGAGGTAGATTTTCACACATATATCACGTACTTAATAAATATTTGATCAATTAAAAACTGATTTGCAATGGAGTTATCATTCACATGATAAATCTCCGAATACATCTCTAACACTTTCTTGATCAAAAATACATTACACTGAGATAGCACACATATACGTATATGTGTACAAATATAGAAAACAGACATTTTCTAAAACAATACTTGGTAACATTATGTTAGATGCAGTCTGGTATGTTTTTATTCTATTCCATTCTACTATTACATTTCTAAAATACTGATTTTGGATCACAATGTTGATTTTTGGGTCCCGACCCACAATTTGCAAACCACTGTTGTAGATGGTACAAAACAGCAGCTGGTGAATAGAGTGAAAAGGAAGTATAAGTCATTGGAAAAAAAAAAAAAGGTAAAGCAGGAGACCTGGGAAAACGTAGGAAATTCCCTTCATTGTTTTAAGTAGAACAAAAATGCCTGTTTTTCCATTTGGGTATGTGCTGTACAATACTGTCGTCACTACTAGGACAGTCGTTTGGCATCTGCTCTGTTTGTCCTAATGAGTAAGAATACTGATAAAATAAAATCAATTCCATAATATTTCTTTTCTAATTATACCATTTTCATATAAAAATGCAGATCCTTTAAAAAATAACACCACTTAATTTTAAAGATAAATTCATTAATAAAACATAGCTTTGAAAACCACGTATACACCAATGCAATTTTTATATGACACAAGTTGTAAAGCCAAATTTTACTTCTCCTCCAAAACAAGGTTATACTGAGAGTTCTATTTATAATTCTGTCACAATTAAAAATATCTTCAGATGAAGATATTTTTGAGCCTGTTTTCTTCTGTGTGAACTGAGATACTTCCTGCTATTTTTATAAAGAGGTAACGTATGTAATCGCTAAGAACTCTTTAGAGAAAGCTTTACTAGAAATAATTATTTCTTTACACGGTGCACTTAATAAGATGCTATTACTACTGACATTATTTCAACAACCCATTCCAAGAGATATAAAATCAATTCTCAGTCACCTTCTCATAGTGTCAATTATTCAGCAATCTAGACCAAAATCATTAAATAATAGTACCTCCGATGTTTCCAACCGGTGCTTCCAGTCAAGAGCCCATTATTAATCAACCCCTAAATACACTTCCTGTTTACCTAGTATTTTGCCGTAGTTCCACACAGGTGCTACTTATCTCAGGAAAACTGATCATAACCAAATAATAGAAGGCATTTTCCTAAAATCCAGCCATATTATATTTTGTTGTAGGGGAGCAAAACTTGCCACCCTAAAATGTCTCTTTGGCATGCAGAGTATTTCAAGGTGAAAAAAGACCAAAGGATTCAAGAAGAGACTTTCACCTCCCCCTTAACTGCCAAAAGAATTTAAGTAAAGGGTCTATTCCAGGAATAAAGCTATCTGGAGAGGTAGCTGCAAAGACTGTGGGCGAGGTGTGGTGGGGAAAACTCGGCAGGGCTTGGAGATCAAAATCCACTCTGTGGGGCTTCCCTGGTGGCGCAGTGGCTGAGAGTCCGCCTGCCGATGCAGGGGACACGGGTTCGTGCCCCGGTCCGGGAAGATCCCACATGCCGCGGAGCGGCTGGGCCCGTGAGCCGTGGCCGCTGAGCCTGCGCGTCCGGAGCCCGTGCTCTGCAACGGGAGAAGCCACAACAGTGAGAGGCCCGCGTACCACACACACAAAAAAACCACCAACAACAAAAAAATCAACTGTGTCCCCTTGAGTCCGCGTGGGCCGTCACACATTTGTTGACATCTCCATGCGAATCACCTTTCTCCCCTTTGAAGTCCCAGACCACTACCCCCAACATCCTCCTTTGTCTTTAGCTGAAGATTTAAGGTGAAGGTTTCCAGCATTTTGGAGAGCTACTCAATTTCTCTGGGTCTCTCCCATGCACACGTTATTAAACAACTGTTTGATTTTCTCCTGTTAATCTGTGTCATGTCAATTTAATTCTTAGACCAGCCAGGATGAACCTAGTTGTGTAGAGGAATATTTCTTCCTCCCCAACACTGTCATAGTGAATGACCAGTGTTTGTGGACCCCATGTACAAAGTATTATGACTATTTCTAATCTTGTGCAAAGTCATCTAATATCTTCCACATAGTATATCACAAATCAACCACAACTAATTATTAAGCTAAGTCATATGACAAAGAATTTGTTACAAGAACCATCTTCTTCTTCTATACTCTAAATGAATACACTCTCTCAGGGTTGTCCTTGAACTATTTTTCATTATCTTTTTCTACCCCGGAGATCACCTTCATACCCAGGGTTCAGTCTTTTTCTACTGTGAAGGTATATTCAAAATACATATCTCTGCTCTCTGAACTCTAAACCCATATTCCTTGTTACCTCTTAGAGATTCTGTCATCCTGTAAATTCTTTACACCTCCATATCCCAGTTTATTTTCATAGACTCCTCCAGCCTCAAAACCTGCTTTCGACTTCTCAATTTCACTAGTGTTACCCCTGCATGCTCCAAATGGACATTGTAGATTATCGCCATCTCACTCATTTTTGCCTTTCTCCCTGGTTTTCTTCCAATATCAAGTATTTCTCATCTATCTTTTCAGTCACTGCACTTCTCACACTCAAGACCCTCAAAAACTTTAATGATTAAACCCTGACACTATCCTGCCAGTTCTCCTCTCACCTCCTATCACTTTTCAGTTGTCATTGGTAGAGACACTGCCACCAAGTGGACTTTTCTATCACAGAGATGAAACCACTGTTGCTGAAAAGACTGTGGATGGTTATTCATGGTCTACAGAGCGGCAAAGGCTGCTACCAGGCCCATCGAAGATGGACTCTCTGTAGACCAGTCCAGACTCATTTCCTGTTAGTCTCCTAATGTGTTTCCAAGGTAGACCCCACGCCTCTGTTCCTGCGAAATCCTTCACCTTTTCCTGGTTTTCTTCACATGTTCCCTTTTACTGAAAATCCATCCCATTTATGAATTGCTCTTCCTCCTTCAAAGATCCATCTCAGAGCTTCTCTCTCTTTCTCATGAAGCCTCCCCCCGCCTCTCTGAACCTACCATATTGTTTGAACATGTACTTGAGAAAGTGCTCTGACAATTCCCTAAATCCCCCAGTTCTAAGACAATACGTAGTAATCCTCCACATAAAATTTCAAATGAAATATTATCAAAGTGATTTTTGCACATAATATATACATGAACATATATATGTATTATTTGGAATTTTCCAGTCACCCTTCTTTTTTAAAGGGAGTTTATTTATTTTTATAAATTTATTTATTTATTTTTTGGCTACGTTGGGTCTTCGTTGCTACGTGCGGGCTTTTCTCTAGTTGTGGCGAGCAGGAGCTTCTCCAGTTGCAGAGCACGGGCTCTAGGCGAGCGGGCTCAGTAGCTGTGGCTCATGGGCTCAGTAGTTTTGGCGCACGGGCTTAGATGCTCCGCAGCATGTGGGATCTTCCCGGACCAGGGCTTGAACCCGTGTCCCCTGTGTTGGCAGGCGGATTCTTAACCACTGCGCCACCAGGGAAGCCCTGCCAGTCACCCTTTGTTTTGAATGCTTTATGTATATAGACTCGTTTGATCCCCACAACTATTCTGTGAGATAGATAGGACTGATATTAACCCCATTTTACAAAGGAAGGCGTTCTGTAATAGAAATTATAAATCAAAATGTAAATGACCTCTTCAGACCTTTTATCAATTAATTAATTCCATCAACCAGTGTTTGCTGAGCAGGTGCTGTGTGATGGGTGCTTTGCAGACATTGAGACACAGGGATGAATAAGACAAAAAAGAGCTCTCATGGAGCTTACATGCAGACGGGGAAGATGCACAACGAAGACATTGTCAAATTAACAAGCAAAATGTCAAGCCAACACGTGTTTCGGGGCATTCAAAGGATCAAACATAAAATAAAAAAATTGAATCTTAAAGGTCAAGGGTTTAGTGTTTGTAATTTTGGTATTTTTCCTTATTTTGCAGTAGAGTCTTTTTTTTTTGCGGTACGCGGGCCTCTCACTGTTGTGGCCTCTCCCGTTGCAGAGCACAGGCTCCGGACACACAGGCTCAGCGGCCATGGCTCACGGGCCCAGCCGCTCCGCGGCACGTGGAATCTTCCCGGACCGGGGCACGAACCCGTGTCCCCTGCATCGGCAGGCGGACTCTCAACCACTGCGCCACCAGGAAAGCCCTGCAGTAGAGTCTTTTTACTAGCTTTGTTCTCCTAGTGGTAGATTGAGTACATTCATGACCTTGATGAATACCCTGCTTGCCCTTTTCAGTGTGATGGTGCAGCTCCTCCTTTCAGCAGTTGGAGCCCATTTCCCCATCCTGGAATCTGGCCTGAAAGGCCAACCTAGGCTACAGCTAGCCGCGCCCCCCAAAGACGTGACAGTCGCCAAACCAGCAAACTGCCTGTGTGACCCAAATCTGACCAAAGGCACGAGAGGGAGCCGATATTATCCAGCTGAGCCAAAGACTCATACACAATCATACATGCTTTTTGTTTTAAGCCACAGAATTTTGAAATGATTTATTACACAGAACCTCCCTTCAAATTAGCTACCATAGGACACGGTTTCTATTTCGCTTATCCTTGTTTATCTGGGTCATCCCTAGCACATTGTATCTTATAACACAGTTACTTAAATAAGCTCAATTAACTTTAGCTATTAAAGGATCTGACCATGGGTCCACTAAGGTAAGAACAGCTTTGAAAAGAGCAATAGTTTTAAGTCTAAATGAAGTCTGAATTTACATCAGCTAAAGAGGCTGCTAAGGGGATGCTGAGTGCGACTGAGGATTATTTAAGGATGGGAGCCGTACTCTGCCCCCTCCCCATGATCCACACGCCCCCCCCCCCCCCCACCAGATGGTATATTTGTTACAGTCCATGAACTTACACTGACACATCATAATCACCCAAAGTTGATAATTTACATGAGGGTTCACTCTTGGTATACATCCTCTGGGCTTGGAAAATGTATAATGACAAGTATCCAGCATTACGGTATCATTCAGAATAGTTCCGCTGCCCTAAAAACCCTCTGTCCTCCACCTGTTCATCCCCCCTCCCCGCTAAACCCTGGCAACCACTGACCATTTTTCTATCTCCAAAGCTTTACCTTTTCCAGAATGTTATATAGTTGGAATCATACAGTAGGTAGGCTCTTCAGGTTGGCCTCTGGGCCTCTCTCTACAACATGCATCTTTAATAAAATAGTCAGTTAACCAACCTTTGCAAGTTAAATAATTTTATCAACTCTGTGGCACCTGACAGCAATAATGAAATCCTGTGTTATTTATAAAAAGCACGCAGGCACTTCGTGATTCGGTTTGTAGGTGTATGTTGTTCAAGTGGGTCATACAAGTAAACAAATGCGGAAGTGAGGCAAGCTGGTTCTGAGGGCAGCTGCTCCTTGTCTAATGGGCTCCACAGCTGGGGATGCTTCGCTCAAGGACCAGGCACTTACAGCCCAGGCAGGTCACCCTCTTCTGAGCCAGTATGTGCAGCCACAATAATTCAAAGGAAATAGTGAAGTCTGTTTCCACTAAGACCATGAATTTCTTCCTTTTCCCTCCTGGATATTCTATTTCCAGAATAGGGAACTTGGAGGGGAAAAGTTGCCCCTGCTTTCCTTATGCTGATGAAGAGCATCAAATACATCCCTCTCATTATGTATATATATGCACGTGTGTATATATGTATGTATGTGTATATTTGTGTGTGTGTGTATATATATATGATTCTTGGATGAGTTTACAATAAACCTCCAAATTTAAATTGATAAAGTAGGATTTAAAACGGATAACCAACAAGGACCTACTGTATAGCACAGGGAACTCTGCTTAACATTCTGTAACAACCTAAGTGGGAAAAGAATTTGAAAAAGAACAGATACATGTATATGTATAACTGAACCACTTTGTTGTACCTCTGAAACTAACACAACATTGTTAACCAACTGTACTCCAATATAAAATAAAAAGTTAAAAAAATAAATTGATAAAATGGGTATAACGGTCCACTCTCTTGTTTTGCTACTAGATAAATAACCAATCAAAGTACGGGTCTGGACTTCCTTGAGGTTTACTGCTTACTGTCGACAGAGGGTGGAGAGGGAGGGGAATACTGACCAGCCCGTTCTGTCTCTGACTGTCTTCTATGCTGCCTTACTTCTGAGTGAATTTCTATTGTAACCTTAGAAGACTAATCAAATACAACTACAAAGGAACTCTCCCTCCTCACATTTCCTTTCTGTGTTACTCACCCTAGAGTTTATTTTCTCTCTTATTTCCATAGATATGCAGGCTCTCAATGCCAGCCTCCTCGTTCACCCTACCTTTTATAATATTCTTAAGATTGGCCCCTCTCTGCCTTTTCTATTTGGAATATGCATATCTTAAAATCTCTCTAGCCACATTTATATTTTATACACATATTTAAAATAATGAAATGGCACTATTTTCTTGATGTTATACAATCCAGGCATTTTACCAGTTGGAACAAATACTCTACCTTGTTACTCAAGTTGCACAGTGATTTTTTTTTCTATTTCTTTCTAATGGAAATACAAGAACACATTTTCTGCCTGGGTAAGCATTTCAAGTATCTCTTCAGTTTTTGCCTTTCAGGGGCCATATTCATTGTGAATTGTTCAGGGCTCCATAAGAGACACACAGGACACACAGTATGCTGGTTGGTCATATAATGATGACCAGGTTGCTTACAGGGTGAAGCGAAAGTCTATCCAATAAGGTATTTTAGAAGCAGTATATCAGTGAAGATATAGCGCTTCTCTCTAGCGTGGACAGCTTCAAGCCTGAGGCTGTCAATCATATATATCTATATTTAATATACACACATATATTATACTGAATCCCCATTTAACCACATGTCACACAGGGGCTGTCTAAAGAACTCCTACTGCTGTAAGAGCTGCTGCATCCTTTTGGTAACAGTTACAGTTTTAATTCATTAAAAAAAAAATCAGTGTAGTGTCTGGGCACAAGTAAACTCTGCAAAGAACAAACTGGCATGGAGGAATATTTTCTTATTCATCACTCTCTTCACAGAATAAATCTAAGGGTCAACTGCACACATTATCCAGAGGTCATAAGCTAATCAACTATACTTGAATTAAAAAGTAAATTTAAAAAACTGACCTGAATGAATTCCTTAATAGAAACATGATGTTATTTCCTTGTCTAGGGCCATCTCAACTTTGGTTTTCGCTAATGGCGGATCGTGTTCTAAACTTATACAGAATCTGAAATTCTGAGTCCAGGGATCAATGAGATTCAAGCAAATTCTCATAAACCGGAGGAGAATAAGTAAATATATTCCTGTCTCTACCTTGAAAACGCAGAAAAAGCAAACTTTACCCAACATACTTTATAACCCTCTGGAAAAATTCCTGCCTGTTTGCCTTTTTGGATGTCCAATACTGCACCTGGCAACTGAAATCTGATGTTCTTCTTTTTTTTTTTTTTTTTTTCTGCCAAGCCTGTCTCTGTCTGAATTGCTCTCCCTGAGAAATTAAAACCTATAGAATAAAGATTAGAGGGAATGATGAGATACTTTCAATTATCTGATATGTTAAATAATTTTCCATGAGTCATAATATATAAATGAAAGGTTTTTTCACAGAGAGGAGAAAACCATTACTGAAAAGTGGCTTGGTAGTCATTTTGGTTTCCCAAATAAAAACACTGTCTGAAAATACATTAAGGACAAATAAGCAATTCTGTAGGCGTGCAGAGAGATGTGACACAGTCTATTAATAAATCACAACATTTCAACATTTTTATTTAACCGTTCCTCTTTTGCCCTTCGCCAACGCTAGAATGAATGAAATCAATAAATGAGATTACACTCGGCGCCTCATACAATTTTTTACCAGCTATCCAATTATGGTTTGAGATTTGCTGAACATTTATTACCATTTTTTTCCATTTTATTCAGAGGAAACTTTTGGAGGTTCATTTCGTAGGGGCAATCAGTATCGCGTGAATGTAAATTGATACTGTGCTAGAAAAGGCAATGCACAAAGTACAGTTCACGAAACAGAACAGCCACCTTTTAATTTTTTATTTAATGACAGACAAATGACCTAAGGGAGAAGATTTCATTCATGAGAGTCAAGGGAACAATATAAAACAAGAATGATTTATGAAAAAACTCCACAATTGCCATATTCTAATAATTTTCATCTAGGTGATGTAAAAATGTTGACAAGTATACACTTATGGAAACGACGGTATTTCCTATCAGACTCTTTACTCTTACGTCTGAAGCAAACAACATCATCTTAATATTAATGTCCAGTAATGCAGACATCACTGATTTTAGTTCGTTCAACAAATGTTTTCTGTGCATTTAGTATATACCAGGATCTGGCCATAAACTGGGATATATCCATGGGCAAAATAGTCTAGAAACATTGTCCTTGAAGAGTTTGCATCTTAGCATAGGAAGACAGGGGAAAAACAGAACTTAATAAATAATTAAATTGTATAGTGCCTTAAATTGCAATGGCAAAAATGAAACATGGAGCAGGAAATTAGGGGTCGTGGACCATGGCTGGAGAGGCAGCTCCTCAAATGAAACGGGGCAGCCAGTGAAGGCCTCACCGAGTCAGTGAGATCTGAGAGAAGGTTGCAGGAGTGCGTGGGGACAGCCAAACAGATACCCGAGGAAAGAGCATTCCAGATGGAGGAAAGAGCGGGGGAAAGTATGGCAGACTGATTCAAGGACAGCAAGTAAGCCAGCGTGCAGGTGCAGAGTCAGAGGGCGGATGGAGAGGATACGGGCAGGTGAGGTCCGCGAATGGAGGAAACTGCAGGCCGTTGTGAGGATGTCAGCTTTAACTCCGAGTCAGATGCAAACCACCGCACAGCTTTGTGCAAAACAGTGACATGGTCTGATCCGTCCTACTTACATAAAAGGATCGCCCTGGCTGCTGTGTTGCAAATAGACTCTAAGGAGACAGCCCTAAGAAGCAGCTGCTGGATGGATCCAGAGTTTCGGAGAGAAGGTGAGAATGGAGGTATCAACCGAAGAGTCATCAGCATATGTATGAAACTGGATGAGATCAGGAAGGGTGTCTTTTACGCACAGAGGAGAAAAAGACCAAGCTTGAGTCCTCAACATGAAGAACAAGAGAAGAGGAGGAAGTAGCAACAGACCAAGAAGCGACTGATGACATAAAAGGAAAACTATGACTGTCTGATATTCTGGAAACGCTGTGAAGAAAGTATACCTTGGAGGAGAAACTTGCTGACTGTGTATGTCAGGACTGTGACAGTTGGTTAAGGTAGATGAATAATGAGAAGTGACCACTGGCTTGCGTACCATGGAGATCACTGGTGGTCTTGATGGAGAAGTTTCAGTGGGGTGCCAGAACTTTGAAGAGTGTGAAATAAAATTCATATTTTATGGCAAGACAAGAAACATTTAAACATAAATTCTCCTCTGCCCTTTGGCCTCCTCTCTCCTCTCTACGGTGCACTGTGTATTATGCATCAAGCATACCTCCCCCGTCAGCAGAAATACCTGCTCAACCATAAAGAGAAACATCCTCCCAGCATCAACAAGACAACTCCTTAAAAGATAACATTCCTCCTTGGTCCTGTAAGCTGTCACGTGGTGCTTAAATTTGGATCATGTAAACTGTCAATAATACATCACTCAATGTACAGCTTTCTGTCTCAAATAGCTTATATAACTGTGTCTTGACTTCTAACGGGAGGAACAGTTCTTGGAGCTTTCTGAGATGCTCTTCCTGGGTTATAATCCTCAAACTTGGGTCGAATAAAATTTCCACTTCTTTCATAGATTGACTATTGATTAACTTTCATCGACAAGAGACAGTAGTAGAAGAAAAACTAGTTTTAAAACAACAGAAATGTATTCTAAGTTCTGAAGGCTAGATGTCTAAAACCAAGGTGTCGGCAGGGCCGTGTCCCCTCTGAAGGCTCTAGGAGAGAATCCTTCCTTGCCCCTTCCAGCTTCTGGGAGCCCGAGGCTCCCAGAAGCTCTGCCTCTGTCTTCACATGGCCATCTTCCCTCGTTGTCTGTATCAAAATTTCCTTTTCCATATAAGGAAACTGGTCATACTGATGCACCCTACGCCAGTGTGACCTCATCTTAACTAATTACATCTGCAATGACCCTATTTCCAAATAAGGTCACATTCAGAGGTATGGGGGGGTGGAGAGAGGTTAAGACTTTAATGTATCTTTTTGAGGGACACAATTTGGCCCACCTCAACTTAGTTTCCTCTTCTACAAAAAGTCCAAAATATGACCTTTCAGGGTTTTAACAGGGATTAAATGTACAGTGTCAACATATTGAAACCGAGTCCCCCTAAAATCTAGTTCCCCTGCTGAGTTTACGATTAACCTGTCTAGCCAGAACTTTATTCCCTTTCTTGTACTGTTCCTGTTCCCCTCAGGATTGAGGATTATCAAAGCAAAGTTGGCAGGGCGGTGGTTTGACACCAAGCGGGGCCTTCCTGGGCCCAAAAGGCCCTCTGCATCCCCTGGTTCTTGTTTGTAGAAAGAGGCTTTCATCTCCTAGGTTCTCCCTGAGTTCCCAAGAGTAAACTCAAGCAGTTACTAATTAGGGAAGTAAGGGAATGCAGAAACAAAGGAGAAACAGTCACACAAGAAAAGTAATGATAGCTTATACAAGAGTTCAGTGGTAAAACAGAATCACAGGACTCCTAGTTCCTCCTCACGGGATATACATTACAATCTGACACATATCTTTGGGTTGTACTGCAGGATGTAAGACCCTCATCCAGGTGGAGGATGGTGACCAAATGCCGACCACAAGCACACAGACCCCAGACTTGTTGGAACCAGAAGGTTGATGACTAAGATCCCTGAAACATCACCCTGTTACCTCACCACCAGCCAATCAGAAGAAAGTCCACGAGCTGCAACCCTCACCCCTGACACGGTCTTTAAAATCCCTTCCCTGAAAGCCATCAAGGAGTTCAGGTCTTTTGAGCATTAGCTGCCCATTCTCCTTGGCTGGTGCCCTGCAGTAAACGCTGTACTTTCTTTCACCACAACCCCATGTCAGTACAACGGCTTTGCCGCAAATCAGGCAAGTGGACACGAGTTCAGTTCAAGAACAATATGTCCACTGTTTTCAGAATGGACTTGGGGAAATTACTGAACCTCTTCAAGCCTCAGCTTTCCGTCTGCCAAGTGGAAGTAATGATAGTTCCCACACGATAGGAGCATCAAATTATTATAGATAATTCACATAACTGGTTAGAGACCCATGTGACAATTAGTCCTGTGCCTGGCACATAGAAATGACCCAGTAAATGAAAGGATTTTATTATTATTATACTTCCAAGTGCTTCCTTTTATGAAACTCTATGAATTTGTAATAGCATATATAGCATAGAGATGTTGTATGGTAACAGTCTAATAGATCAACATGCTAAATTCTGAATTATCATATGCATAATCCTCCATCCCTTCTCAACTCCATCCCTTCTCAACTTTCACACAATTTCCTTATTTATAGTTTATAAGTGATACCGTGAGTTATAATAAGATATATATATATATATCCTCTTCCTGGCACAGAGCTTTTAAAACCCTTGGAATTTCCTGTGCTGGGAGTAATAAAGGTGTTCTTGTTATGTTAATGAGGAGACTTTTGGAAGGTACCTAAGGATGGGGACTGGAGATGGGCAGAGGAGAAGGGGTAGAGGTTGAGTCAACTGCCAATGGCCAATGACTGAATCAATCTTGCCTATCTATGAAGCCTCCATAAAAACCCTGGAAGATGAGTTCAGAGAGCTTCCCTGTTGGTGAACACATGCAGATTCTCGGGGCAGCTGGACAGGGCATGGAAGCTCCACACATTCCTCGCATCTTCTCCATGCATCTTTCCCATCTGCCTGTCCCTGAGTTATATCCTTTTATAATAAACAGATGATCTAGTAAGGAAAATCTTTCTCTGAGTTCTGTGAGTGGTTCTAACAAATTAATCAAACCCAAAGAGGTGGTCATGGAAACCTCTGATTTACAGGGTTTGGATCTAGGTCTCTGGATTCAGTTGATCAGAAACACAGGTACAACCTGGACTTGCAATTGGCATCTGAAGTGGGTGGCAGTCTTGTGGGGCTGAGCCCTTAACCTGTGTGATCTGACACTGTCTCTAAGTAGTTGAATTGCAGGACACGTAACTGGTGTATAAACACTGCTTGTTTTGTATAAACGCTCCACACGTGATTGGAGGCAAACTCTGAACAACCAACTTTAGATGTATCTGTCAGATGCAGATATTAGACAAGGTGTCTTTATGACTCATTCCTTTTAATGTTTAGAGTCTACTAAAAATCAGCAGGTAGCTAGAGGGACGAGCCCTGAATTTCTTCACCTCTGCTTGTCCATTTCCCTAGAACTACGACTGTTACATTGTTAGGTATTAAGGAGACGGAAGATGAAAAATTAGGGTTATTTGACTAAGTAAATGAGTGATGTGGAAATTAAGTGAGGCAAGTGAAATTTAGGCAATTTTCATCACTTTTGAAAACTGTACAAATGCACTTAAAAGACCTACCATAATAAAGCTCTCAAAAATACTTGGATTCTGAGCACTGCACACAAAAGTTCATCTTGATATATCAAGTGAATTCTTCTTGAAACACTGTTAGTTAATTTTTAAGTGCTTCAATACACATTTGAGATACTAAACAGAAAAGAGAAATAGTTTAGACGTGTGAGGCATTCGGCTGTGACTCTCAGGTGTGATTTGCAGATCATCACGTAGTTTTTAGAGAAAAGATCTGTCATAAAGAAAAAAGGGAAAGTAGAGAGCCAGAGCTGAAAAGAACTGGAGAAACAGGGAAGGGGAGATAAAATATTTAAAGAGAAAGTCATGTGAGATGGGAGGGCACTGGAATTGCAGTGGCATCAATAAACTCGCACACTATTACAGGGAAAATGTTACTACATGATCAGACCAAGTAAAAAGAAATTAAGCCTCTAGGGGAGAGGGGAAAGGTTATCTTTAAATTTCTAAGGCTAGTGTCTTACAGCACAGATGAGCACCTCTATTTGAATTGCAATAAAATGCTAACATTTAAGAAAGGCAGAACTCTGGGCTTTGGACTGGAGACCTGGATTCTAGTTAGGCCTTAGCCAGGGGTGACATCAAAATGACTGATCAACCTCATGTAGGAGCAGAGCTCACAAGGCCTCCTGCTGTACCAGGAGTTCCCTCTCCAGTTGCTGGATCCAGGCATCTTGGGGTAGGAACTATAGAAACTTGCTTTCTACCATGGGGGGGGTGGTGGTTGGAGACCCTCAGGAGACTGAGACTGTGGCCCTGGTTATTTACCAGCTGCCTCTGGAGAATTTTAGTATTTCATCCATGGCTATGTCCCACTGGTGCACACCATGTAAATACCAGCCCCGGGGTTTTAACCAGCTGGGTGAAATATGCAAAACCAGGGGAGCTGGGTTTGACGGTCCTGGTGGCCCTTTCTCGCTCTGACAGTCTCTGAGTCTGCGTGTCTGTGTGCGTGTGTGCGGGCACATGCAGATGGATGCGTGTGAGAGTCACATCCCATGCGTAGACATCTGGTGGGTGTTTAGATTGACCTGAATAATGAAAGCAGTAGCTCCATGTCAGGAGAAGAATCCTTCAGTATGATGAATTGTGAGAAGCAGAATACATCTGTTGTTGCGGTTTTTACAAACAATAAGACTTTTCCGGAAATGTCAAAGCGTGATCCTCAAAATTCAAATGGCTCACGATACTCTGTGTTGTGTTACTTTTCAAAAATTAAGGCAATGCATCGGCGTGAATAGCCTCTTTTCACCCAGTTTCAGTGCTTTCATTCCTTTTGGAAGTCTCTTTTACTATAAGCATTTTGTGTCTTTGTGTTTAACAGAACGGTGCCGATGGTGTGCTCAGTAACTACGGCAGGTAATACAAAACACACGTTACGTGAAAGGGAACAAGCCCTTCTTTTCCTGCATACATTCTTTCCATTAGTTATTCCCTGTATATTAAGCCCTTCCTTCGTATGTAACTAGCTAAAGGTGAGAGCTGGAGTTTCTGCTTTTGGGGACAGGCATCTAAATCTCCTGGCCTCTTTTTCCTCTTTTGGGATGTGAGGACAGAGTGATACTACCTTTCCTGGAGGGTCACCATGATGACTGAATTAGGCCTCCCACACAGTATATTCAGCATACTGCCTGGTGCCTAGTGAATGCTGAATAAATGGTAGCTCTTTCGTTTCTGCGCCAGGCGCTGCGCCACGCCCCGCACGGCTTCACGTTGCTTTCAGTACAAGAGCAATCTCACTTATCCTCACTATTGCCTGCCATTTTTGAAAAGGAGGCACTTCTCTCTAGCATTTTGCAGCTGTGTTACGTTTCTTGAAGATGAGCTTCGAAAAGCCCAACAACAATAGTCAACCCAGCTCTTTTCATCCTCTGGCAGGTGCCCAGGTAGCTTGGGGTCATCAACCTGCAATTCGTATCACTCCAGTGAAATTTAAAACCAGGAATTGGATTAGTTTTTCTTGTTGTAAAAAAAAGATTTTTAGAGAAGAAAGAAGACATGATAAGCGATTTAAACGTAAGCAAGCGTTCCAGAATAACCAGTTATATTCAATCTGTGCTTCCTTTCCCAGGCAATTCTTTTTTTATTATTGAAATATATTTGACAAAAATACTGTATAAATTTAAGTTGTTCAACACGTTGATTTGATACATTTATATATTGTAATATGAACATTCAATCTGTGCCTCAAAATAGGAGGAGAGACTTGTTTGTGACCATCATTATTTAAGGGCACAGATGGGCTGAAATTCAAACATCACTTTACTATGACACCGTGGCAGGTCTGTCAAGGTGGCAATTTTGCCTGACTTCTAATGCTGTCTACCTTTGTATCCAGGCAGGGTTCCTACCTCTTTTCAACATATGTCTTCCAATTAAATAGGACCAGTCTTGTAATCATTTCCTTTCGTCTTCTCAAGACCACCCCTGTCCTTATTTCCCCAGACTCTCCTTCCACATACTTGACGCATCCCACCTCCAAATGGACCCTGTGTTAGGAGACGGTCAGAGATGAACAGTGCTGACTTGCAGAGTGAAGGCTGACCAGTTAATTCCCCGCCATTCTGAGGCCGAAGTCTCAGAAGAAGAAAGTCATTTCTTAATTACTTTCTAAAATGATGGACAGGCTAGTCTTTACCAGGAATGCCCACTGGCTCTTCTCCCCCACCAGCAAGAGACTGATGCTGTATCACTTATCAGAGCACAGAATGCTTCATAAAAAGACGATATAATAATACTAGTCACAAAGTAGACATCTGAAAAATACTTATTGAATACCTTCTGATAGACTTAAACAAAATACAGCCCCATGAGATGCCTCTTTATTTATTTTATTATTTTTTTTGCGGTACGTGGGCCTCTCACTGTTGTGGCCTCTCCCGTCGTGGAGCACAGGCTCTAGACGTGCAGGCTCAGCGGCCAGGGCTCACGAACCCAGCCGCTCCACGGCATGTGGGATCTTCCCAGACCGGGGCACGAACCCGCGTCCCCTGCATCGGCAGGCGGACTCTCAACCGCTGCGCCACCAGGGAAGCCCGCCTCTTTATTTTAAATGATACAGAATTCCTAGCAGTGTAGAAAAAAATAGAAGTTTGAAAGTGTATTTCATTGATAGTTTGTAAAAACACAGTAAGGTGGATTTCAACAGTTAATTTTGAGTCACAGTATTAGAAAATCTAAAAGACTTCTATTTCTTGAAAAGTGCTCAGAAAGTAGAATATCATTGTGAAAGACTGGTTTCAGAGATGGCTTCAATTCTTTATTCCAAATTCACATTTTAAAAGCTGTGGATACAAAGAGGGGTAAGGTTGATTTCCCCATTCCTTTGATATAGGCTGGCTTTATGATTTGCTCTGGCCAAGAGAATGTGGTGGGAGTGACAGTATGTCAGTACCAGCCAGTGCCTAGGATTCCATGCACACTTCTCCATGCTTTGTCTCTCTCTCTCTCTCAACCTTGCCACTGCCATGTCACGCAAGAAATTTTCACACTGAGGTATGCGGAACTCATTCTGGCTTATTTATGATTTGCCTTAAACTTTCTGCTAACTAGAACAGCTTATCGTATGGCCTTTCAGACATGCATTGTACATCTGCTTTAATCATTACGGAAAAGAATAAGTTTAAAAATCAGAGTGGAGTCACTGTAGTTCAGTTATCTAAAATGGAGCCAGGTGGCCACAGTGGATGTGGTTTCAGATATGTTCCTGAATCACTGAGAACCTGAGTTTTCTGAACTATATCAAACTCAAGGATACCACCAGCCGTTCTCCAAACAGTCTCTGCCAGCAGCAACCTTACGGGCTCAAGGTCTCCCCCTGTAACTGTGCAACCATTTCACACCCCAACGAATCCCTGCTTTACAAGCACCCTTGCTTCTTGCCAGCTGCAGTTAGAATTCTTGATAAACAATTTATATAACTTTGCGGTTTTTGCCTTTATAAGCCTCCCCCATTTTGTAGTCCAGAGGGACACAATTCAAGCGCTTCTCGAATCTGTGTCTCCCGGCCTATAGTTCTTAGTCTGGCTGGAATAAAACTCTCTTGTATTCTTATTATAGATTGGTTATTGGTCATTACTGTTGATGTGTGGAGTAACCTGGGGCTACCTTGCTGGAGAGTGGGAGACTCCGTGTGGAAAAGCCAAGGTGCCCCCCCCCAGCAGCTTGTCAAGCTGCAGAAGCGGTCTCTTCAAGGACCCTCGGTTGTATGAGAAGCCCAGACAAGGCCAGAAGATCCACTCTCTGAGCCCCAACCAATTACTCACCAGCAGAGTCATGTGCTAAGAGACGGTGATGTTTTACACTAATAAATGGTGAGGCTCTTTTGTAATAGCTAATTGACACAGTCACGCTAGTGGTTTCAGAGCAATCCGTACGAGTAGCTTCAGTCCAACAGTAGCCCGAAATCTGCTGCTTTTATTTATCTGTGCCCATTACCTATGATATTACTAAACTTTTCTTCTCCTTAGCTTAGAAATAATGTTCATTATTATCAGTGCATCACTTTCAAGTTTTCAATGCCCTAAGAGTCCAGTGTATTGGTTAAGAAGGTACACTTAGTGACTTACAGTACTCCAGTCGAATTTGAGACAATTAATAGCACGAGGTGAAACTTACTAAGCTAAAATCAGCTACACCATTACTAAGGAACACTAGTGAACTCTGCAAACGAGTAAAATATAAGTGCAAACTGCACAAGATTCAAGCCCTTTTGTAAGAAGTCTAGAAACATACTGAGATGGGAAAAATAAAGGCCAGAAGATAATAGCTGTGCAGTTAAGACACCGCTTATCTAAAGGCTCACAGGAAAACTTGAAAGGAGATTCTTAGGAAATGCTATTGGCATTTCCCACTGGCTTTGTTAACCTTTTGAAAACAGGGCATAGCCCAATTCATGCTCCTGTTAGGTGAAAGAAGCTTGAGGTTTCTTCAGATGTACCAACTGATGGATCAGTGATATTTATGTGTACTGGCTTAATTTAGTAACTGTTTTTCACCTCTGAAGGAACTGTGAAATGCAAAGCAAAAGGCCAGTGCTTTCACAAAGCACCTACATTTACTTCTAAGCTTTGTATTCAATAAATCTCAATTAACAGGGTGCTACACTTGTCAACTCCAGCCTAGCTGCAAATCATGAGATATATGGCTATAAAAAGGAAAAGTAAATAAAAATACATTATTCCATTCATTAGGTACTGACTTTTCCAGGAATTACTTTACCACTAATACAATACTGTTTTTCAATTATTAGTGGAAGTTTATAGAATCATGTTATAAAATTCAACTATCGTGTTACTCATATATTTTCAAAAACAAATTCTAAGTTAACTCATATATTTTCAAAACAAATTCTAAGTTAACTCATATTTTATTTATCTCAAAATGAATGCCTTTTAGGATGCAGTGTGTTGGTTTTGTTTCAGTTATGGATTAATCCTTGGCCTCTTCTGTGAGACTATCCTAATCTAGTAAAGGAAAAGTAGGAATTTCCTTGTTCTTTTGAAATGTTACTAAAAGTCATTAAAGACGTGTTTTATGATGTAATCTTGTGGTGAAAAAATTCTCAGTGGTTTAAATTCTCGTTACAGAAGTATTTTAAGAAATAAAGAGGACACTAGGAATCGGAACTGTTTTGAAGAAGACTGATTTGTAAGACGGCAAACCAATCTGCATAAAATTAGAAAGTATAATTTTGAGGGAAAGCAACGAAGTATTTTACAAAATTATACTGAGAACTATTGTATGTTACTAAATGCAATTTGCTGGCTACTTCCTATGAAAGGCATTGATATGATTCAGAAAACAATGTTTTTACTGAAGGTTGTTTGATAAACCAAGAACTTCGTATGGTTTTCTTAAGCTGGGGACAAAAAAATTTATGTAACACATACGAAGTGTGTAAGATTATTTTATATATGAAATTCTAAGTTTCAATTAGAAATATACAGAGGGTACTTGGATGGCACAGTTGGACTTTATTACTTTTAATTAACTCTTTACATTTAGCCCAGGATTCCTATCTAATTCAGCTGGAAAAAGGCATCAAATGGAAAAACATGGAGATTTAAAAACATCTCACAAACGTTTAAGTACCAAATGCTAATTTCTTTAGTGTAGCACCCCTACTGCGTGGGATGTGGAGACAGCCCTCGCCCACACAAACATTGCCAGCTTGGTGAATACTCAGTACCAGTGAAAAGGGGCCAAAGATCACGCTAATGATGTGTTCAAGCCATAGGGCGAATGGAAACAAGAATTGTTTTTGTAATCATGGTGCCTCGTTTAAAATGATTTCTTCCAAGTCTGTGCTTCCTTGGGCTCATTTCGTTGCCTTGTTTTGAAACACAGACATTGTTTTATAAAAGTAAAATTCTATGGTGGAATTAAAAGAGATCTAAATTGGTATATTAAAAACTATATATCAGGGATATTTTATTAAAAAAACGGTTGGAACTAACTGCTTCCGTTGAGAGCGTACAAGAAATTGTATTTTGATATACTTCCACATAATTTAAGGAAATTTCATTCAAAGTATAAGCATCATAAAAGTCCAGGCAAGTCTTCACCAACAGAAACTACACTAAACAGCTTTTAATGTACACAATACACCGACACAACAAATGCTGGATGCTAACTACAACTACTACTATTATTATTATTATTTCTATTACGATCCCTGTTCTATGATCCCTAATTTTCCTATCCTTGGTGATCCCTGGTCTTAACAGAGCAGCTCCCTATCTCTTTAGAAGAGAATGACTGATGTGGACGTATACTCAGCATTCCTTAATCTTGCAGAGAGTAACTATTACTTACAGGTGTCTGCTTTATAGGAGATGGTTGGGAATAAGGACGTATAATACTTAAATGTAAAAAATGAAACAGTGTGATAGGACTTACCAGAGGATCATCTCACAACAACCATGAAATGATCCTCTGAGATTGCTTGCTTGTTAAAATGTCACCTCTTCCGGGAAGCCCTTCCCAATTTTGTTGACTAAGTTTCTTCCAGTTAAACATTCCCATAGCAGCCCCGTGGTTCTCCTTCACAGTCCGCATCACACTGTGATTAGATAGTTAATCGTACCAATATTTATTTAGCGTGTACCTCTCCTCTTCCGAGGGGGAAGTCCCTGAGATCAGGGACACACCTGCCTGCTGCGTCCCTACAACCTAGTACAGAGCATGCTTGGAGCAGGTGGACAAATGGAGAGACGGATGACATCGGAAACTACATTTGCAAAGCGCGACGTCTTGCTTTTATTCAAAGTGTGTATTTCACTTTTTTTTATGCTGTCTACGTACCAGCTTAGCACAATTATAAACAGCCCAGCCACATCCTAAGGCCTCTGACTCCTAGTCTTCCTTCAGGTTTTTCTCAGGATTTTATTTTTCCTCTCTCTTTCTGAGTAATGTGGATTTGACAGTGTAGTCTTGTGCTACCTTGGGAAGAGGTCTGTTTTCCCCCCTTTTTATTTCTCTCCCTCCTGCACTCTGGATACAGCAAGAAAGTGCATTTTACACTTCTTCTTCCACTTCAATCAATAACTGCACTTACAATCCTTTTAGGCTCTTGTGTTTTCTGAAACAGCTCTCATTATTTATCTCCCTGCATAGAAGGTACAAAACAAACCACAGGGAAAATAAACTAACTGTAATACATCAGATTGCAGATGTCACGAGGGGATATAACAGGCTAGTTAGTCTAACAAAGGTGGTGTGTATGGCTGAAACGGAGCAGAAGCCTGTGATCCTTGCCCCCCCTCACATTCTCCGCCTGCCTTTTGTCTGTGGAAAAACTTTACCCCAAGAATAAGTTTAATCAGAGAAATGAGTAAATACAGAAGCAAAGAAAAAAAGCAGTCCAACAGGAAAAAACAATAATGACCAGGCTGTAGCCATGACCTAAGCTGCCACAATTCCAAGAATTGGCCTCAAAGAAATGGGACCCCGGAACTGAAGATTAACCGTACCTAAAACAATCAGGATGACACTGGTCAGACCATCGCATGAGCAATTTCAAGATGACCGTCAGAGCTGCCTGTGCTGTTTCTACATGTAGCCCCTCGCTCAGCCTGTAAAAGCTCTTGTCCCCTGTTGTAGGGAAGCGGGAAGTCAGCCTTTGGACAGGCGCTCCCCCCAACCTCCCTGCTGGCATCCAACATAAAGCACACTCTCCTTTCCAGCAATTGGCTTTTGAGTGGCAAGCAGCCAGACGCCACTTTCGGTTACGTGGTCAGTGTTAATACTTCGTAAATTTGACAAAGACAAGGTTACCCACTCTTCACAAAAGAGGGCCCATTATGCCCCTCTCAGTATGTCCGGCATTTTCCTTATTGAAGCTGCTTTCCTTGCCCAGAGTAACCCCTCTATTTCTGCTTCCTGAAATCCTGCCCACGATTTAAGGCTGAAAGAAACTACACGACTTTCCCTTCTCTTTTCCCTTCACATTTTACAGGCAATTCCATTCACTAAACAGGTCAACAAGGATTTCCTGAACCCCGGGTTTTGAGGTATTGTGAAGTTTTAGTGAAACGGTAAAGAACAAGATAGAGTCTGATACCCATGAAGCCAGGAGCCCAGAGATTACATGATATGCTAAATATTATGTTATCTCCAATCTCCAGTGAAGAGCTGTGCTGATAGACCTGCAGAGGTAGAATCATCCGTCTGGCACGCTGGTTGAATAGCAACAGATCTACTGAAGGTGACACTGCAGCTAATTAAATTTGAGGACTTTGGCTTTTTCAGGAGAAGAAACTGTCCTTGTAGAGAGCACCCTGCCTCCACAGGGGGACAGTGGTCTGGGAAGCAGGGACCCACACAAGGCAGCTGAAAACAGCACGAGCCCTTTGGGCTTGGAGTTTGGCTTTACCTGCCAACCTTGGAACAGTGCCCAGGAGGCCTGGTAAGGAAGCCAGGTGGTCAAGCTGACCTTATTAGCCAAATATTTCATGCTGCCTGTACTTTATATGGAGACTTCTCACTGGCTCCCTCTTAAACTTTAGGAAAGTCATAGAAAGTACAACCTTCTCTTAGCTGTATTCAAAAGAACGGAGGAAAGAGATTTTTCTCCGCTTTGGGGCCAGAGTGAATACTGTGTCCTTTGACACAATGTGGCGAGTGAAGCAGTGTCTGTATCAGCGGCCCTAGGAAACCCAGATGGCTAAAGATAAGGATACTTAGTAAATTGCCAAGTCTAACCAGGTATATTTCACCAAACTCAGTTAAATCCTATACATTTTGAATTTTAGTGTAGCAATTAAGATGACTTCCCTCCTGAACGGGAAAACCCTTTACAACGTTGCCTCGGATGGAAAGGGTTTCCTGTTTCCACCTGGCTCTGTGTACAGCATCCTGCCAGCTAGCTGTGGAGCTGGGGGCTACATGGGGAGCTGGCACCCAGGCAGGACGTGACACTGTGTGGACTGGCCCCAGGAACCTACCGGAACATCCTGACTGACACAAGGCGCAGTGTCTAAAGCTCTGGTGTGACCCTGACAGTTGTCATTAGAAGTTGGAATGGTGGTGTGGAGGCCGGTCTACTCAATGTTGGACACTTGGTCACCAATTAGATCTGACAGACCTGCCCACAAAGAGTAGAGTCCTGCCCAGTGGGCTAACAAAAGTGCAAAGGATGGGGTTCAGAAAAAGGGTCTGAGCCCAGAAGGATATAAAGGTTCTACCTTTAGGACATCTAACACCTATGGGAAGGGAACCTAAGTTGACCCCTAGTTTTTGAACTGTCTCTCACATTAGTCCAGTTTTTAAAATGTTTTTAAATTAGATGGCATTAAGACATATTTAGGATATGGTTGGAATGACTGGTAGAGTGGAAGAGATATTGGTTGCAGAAGAGCAATGCTGCCCACTAGGAGATCAGCTCGGTGCTTTGTGACCACCTAGAGGGGTGCGATAGGGAGGGGGGGTGGGAGCGAGATGCAAGAGGGAGGAGATATGGGGATATATGTATAACTGATTCACTTTGTTATAAAGCAGAAACTAACACACCATTGTGAAGCAATTATACTCCAATAAAGATGTTAAAAAAAAAAAAAGAAGAGCAATGCTGCGGGGACCTTGTTCTGAATAAAAAAAGAAGTATTCTGAGCACAAGTGGAGGGATGGAGGCCAGGCCGCTCTTCCATCAATGTGAGAATCAAGGCTCAGTGTTCAGATGCCAGCACAGCTCAGGCTGTGATGCTAACAGTGGGAAGTTGATGTGGTCCCCCTATGACTATCTATTTTTTCTATGTAAAAACTAAGTTGATGTCAGGAGGATTAAGTGGGCAAGAACCAGCGATTTAAGGAAAGAATAGAAAGCATGAGATTACTTTCTCACTAAGAGGGATTGGTGCAGTAAATTGGTGTAGCCACTATGGAACAGTATGGAGGTTCCTTAAAAAATTAAAAATAGGGGCTTCCCTGGTGGCGCAGTGGTTGAGAGTCCGCCTGCCGATGCAGGGGACACGGGTTCGTGCCCCAGTCCGGGAGGATCCCACATGCTGCGGAGCGGCTAGGCCCGTGAGCCATGGCCGCTGAGCCTGCGCGTCTGGAGCCTGTGCCCCGCAATGGGAGAGGCCACAACAGTGACAGGCCCGCGTACAGCAAAAAAAAAAAAAAAATTAAAAATAGAGTTATCGTATGATCTAGCAATCCCATTCCTGGGCGTATATCTGAAGAAAACTAATTCAAAAAGAGGCATGCACCCCAATGTTCACTGCAGCACTATTCACAATAGCCAAGACATGGAAGCAACCTAAGATTCCATCAACAGAGGAATGGATAAAGAAGATGTGGTACATATATACAATGGAATATTACTCAGCCATAAAAAAGAATGAAACAATGCCATTTGCAGCAACATAAATGGACTTAGAACTATTTTTTATTTATTTATTTATTTGCAGTACGCGGTCCTCTCACCGCTGCGGCCTCTCTTGCCGCGGAGCACAGGCCCCAGATGCACGGGCCCAGCGGCCATGGCCCATGGGCCCAGCCGCCCCGCTGCACGCGGGACCCTCCTGGACCGGGGCACGAACCCGCGTTCCCCACATCGGCAGGTGGACTCCCAACCACTACACCACCAGGGAAGCCCGGACTTGGAATTATTATACTAAAGGAAGTATAACAGACAGAGAAAGACAAATACCGTATGATATTACTTACATGTGAAATCTAAAAAAAAAAAAAAAAAAATGATACAAATGAACTTATTTACAAAACAGAAACAGACTCATAGACATAGAAAACAAACTTCTGGCTCCCAAAGGGGAAAGGGGGGAGGGAGGGATAAATCAGGAGTTAGGATTAATAGATACACATGACTATATATAAAATAGATAAACAATAAGTTCCTACTGCATAGTACAGGGAACGATATTCAATATTTTATAATAAACTATATGGGAAAAGAATCTGAAAAAGAATGTGTGTATGTGTGTACATACATACACACATGCATATATATATATACACATACACACATACACACATATATATATATGAATCACACCTGAAACTAACACAACATTGTAAATCAACTATATAAAAAAAAAAGAGGGAAAGCAAATTTATTAGGTAAGGGAGGTCAGATTTCCTGTCATTGATAAGTTAGTAGGATTATAACTATATGATGTCATTCCTAACCATTTCTGCCCCATTTAAGGTAATTCAAAGGGTCCAAAAAAGTCCCACTTTTAAGCAGTTAGGAGGTCTGCCCCTCCCACTCCATGGTGAGCTGTAGAGAAACCCAAGACCAAATGCATTATGCCAGCTCTGATGGTTCCTAGACTTCCCAGAGTTTCAACTTAATCCTTTATTTAGAGAAGGCTAAAAAGGAACATCAATAATATTTGAACTTTTTCTTAGTATCCTCTGGGTAGACAATATAAAGGACAGTAGAATACACGGGTCTTAAATTCCTAAAATATTTGTCTTGTTCTTATTTTGAAAATGGAAATAAGTCTAGCTTAGAAATGTGAGTAAGCTCTGATGTGGTAAAACGGTGAACATTGTGTAAATTGGTTACAGATGACAGAATGAACGCGTTACTGTCTAATGAAGTCTCACCTTCTGAATAACAAGCCACAGCAATGTGTTTAAGATCTGGGCTGCCGGATACAGCAAATTCACCTTCTGGACTGTGCCACACACAGCATCACACAGAACTGCTAGAGCCTCCGTTTGCAGGTGCTGGATGAGGGATCTCTTTCTAAACTGAAGAATCAGTGACACTGGCTACCTTCCTCATTGTTCCTGGGCGAAAACAGCTACACATATGACTGGACTCATGAATAATAGGGCAGAGATTGGAGTAAATCATTCCATCATTCATGTTGTAGGGAAAAAAAAAATCAATCCCACCTTTAAAACCTAACCTTGACATTGGACACTACTACTTAAAATGTCATCATTTATAATAATATCACTATAAGTTAATATGTTCTAATTGCAAAATCAATAACTTGCCATCTGAACTTTTGGAAGACAGCCTATTGCTAAGCCTAAGCCTGCCTTTAAAATAAATAAAATGCATTCCTTTCTAAAAATCTTGAAATATTTACGCAACCCTAGCCCTGGTAATAAAATAGTATGTGGACTTTACATGAAGTGTGGGTCCTGACCTGCATTAAGCAATATATACTTTCTTTGGTCTTTATCAGGAAAGAAAATCTATAAAGTTTCTTATCATAAGACTTTCTGTACTCAGACGGCACAATGTATAGGACCATTTTCATTGAACCCTTGACAGTGGCCATAAATGCATTAGTATCTCCATATACTTCATAAAGCTATCATTTACATTTATATTATGCCATTTAAAAGATAGCTTCATAAATCACAGCAAGATCCTTTCTGACCCACCTCCTAGAGTAATGGAAATAAAAACAAAAATAAACAAATGGGACCTAATGAAACTTCAAAGCTTTTGCACAGCAAAGGAAACCATAAACAAGACCAAAAGACAACCCTCAGAATGGGAGAAAATATTTGCAAATGAAGCAACTGACAAAGGACTAATCTCCAAAATTTACAAGCAGCTCATGCAGCTCAATAACAAGAAAACAAACAACCCAATCCAAAAATGGGCAGAAGACCTAAATAGACATTTCTCCAAAGAAGATATACAGACTGCCAACAAACACATGAAAGAATGCTCAACATCATTAATCATTAGAGAAATGCAAATCAAAACTACAATGAGATATCACCTCACACCAGTCAGAATGGCCATCATCAAAAAATCTAGAAACAATAAATGCTGGAGAGGGTGTGGAGAAAAGGGAACACTCTTGCACTGCTGGTGGGAATGTGAATTGGTTCAGCCACTATGGAGAACAGTATGGAGGTTCCTTAAAAAACTACAAATAGAACTACCATATGACCCAGCAATCCCACTACTGGGCATATACCCTGAGAAAACCATAATTCAAGAAGAGTCATGTACCACAATGTTCATTGCAGCTCTATTTACAATAGCCCGGAGATGGAAACGACCTAAGTGCCCATCATCGGATGAATGGATAAAGAAGATGTGGCACATATATACAATGGAATATTACTCAGCCATAAAAAGAAACGAAATTGAGCTATTTGTAATGAGGTGGATAGACCCAGAGTCTGTCATACAGAGTGAAGTAAGTCAGAAAGAAAAAGACAAATACCATATGCTAACACATATATATGGAATTTAAGAAAAAAAAATGTCAGGAAGAACCTAGGGGTAAGACAGGAATAAAGACGCAGACCTACTGGAGAACGGACTTGAGGATATGGGGAGGGGGAAGGGTGAGCTGTGACAGGGCGAGAGAGAGGCATGGACATATACACACTACCAAACGTAAGGTAGATAGCTAGTGGGAAGCAGCCGCATGGCACAGGGATATCGGCTCGGTGCTTTGTGACAGCCTGGAGGGGTGGGATAGGGAGGGTGGGAGGGAGGGAGACGCAAGAGGGAAGACATATGGGAACATATGTATATGTATAACTGATTCACTTTGTTATAAAGCAGAAACTAACACACCATTGTAAAGCAATTATACCCCAATAAAGATGTTAAAGAAAAAAAAGATAGCTTCATAAAGCTATCATTTACATTTATATTATGCCATTTAAAAGATATTTATTACCTTTTAATAATTAATTAAATAATAGTTAAATTAAATTAATAATTTAATTTAGCAAACTTCCCTGCTAGTTTTAAGCCAGGTACGTGCACACTGAGTTTTCATACCATTACTCCTTCACCCCTTCTCCAACTACAGGGAAATGTAAAATTGGGCCCTACCACAGACGCCAAACACACTGGCTACTTACGAAGGTGAATTAGACGTAAAAATACACGTATCACCTATAAAATTGCAAAGCCACACAGCTGAAGAGTGACACCCGATTCAGGTCAGCCTTTTAGGGTAGGATGTGAGTGGGACATTGATATTTGAAGCAATAATTCTACAGGGGCCACCGCCAGCAGGCAGGGCAGAAAGAACATTTCTGTGAAATAGGGTCTCCAAGGTGGCCTCTTCTGAAAAACGTGTTCCTGTTCTTTGAACCACATATTTGACTTCTGTCCTAGCTTCCTTTCCATACCGCTATTTACAGCACATTCAGCAGTCTGTTGGCTTGATCTACACAGTCTCCAAACTGTAAGAACCTTCATGTTGAAGCCTAGGTCCCACTCATCTCTGTGTTTCCAGGACCTGGTGTCGGGAACCATGCAGAGTGTGTACCCAGTAAGTGTGGAATGAGTGAATTCAAAACGGCCCCTGCAGGCAAGACAGTATTGTTGAATAAAACAATAGCAGGAAGACTGGAGATCACAATCACCCAGGAGCCAGTTAGAGAAATCCTGACCTGCACAAGGTACCGTGCACAGCTGCAAAACTGTGGGAAGTTTTCTTCTTCTTTGGGAAGAGAAAGGACTTCTCCCCAGGCTGGGTGTTGACACGTCCCTCAGGGCTATGAGATGCACGTTCTATACAGCAAAGAGCACTGCACAGCCTTCAATTCTTCCCAGTTTGCTACAGTGAAGCTCCATAGTTTTCATGATGAAATTAGCTGGGTCCGCAAAGCCCATTCCTTCACTTCTAGCTTCACATCCCAACACCCAGCCTGTCATATGAAGCCCTCTATTAACCCAGAACCTGCTGGCCTTTGCCCAGAATGGCATGAGCTCTCATGACCAAGCTTTCACATATGCTGCAAATTCTGCCTGGAATATACACTCCCAGGGGGGCCGTTTCATTTCATCCAACTAATTCCTATGAGTCCTTCACAAATGGGTCAGCTAATCTCTCCTCCTCTAGAATACATTTCTTGACCTTCCAGTCAGTTTAAAATGTCCCCCCTCTGATCTTCAGGGGTTCTCAAAGTATCTTTTTAGATTTCTCAGAAGAGGCATACATGGTTATTTACAGCCGTGGTTTTGGAGGCAGAGCTGAACTCAACTCCCAACTCTGCCAATTTAAAAATGTGTGACCTAATCTAAAAAAGAGTGGATATATGTACACGTGTAACTGATTCACTTTGCTGTACGCCTGAAACTAACACAACATTGTAAATCAACCATACACCAATAAAAATTTTTTAAAAACTGTGGCTTTCATCATGGTACCTCGTGTTTATTAACGGTGTACACAATTAAGAAGGTAATGCCTATGTCTTTGGGATAGTTTTAGAATAAAATGAGATTATGCATGTCAAACATACATAAGTATGGATAAATTCCTGGTACATAAGAATTCAAAATTTTAATGTACATCTCCTCCTCTTCTTTTGGTTTTTATTATGATACAACGTATTGTACTATATTACAGTTTTAACTTATTTAATGTCTTCTACATTGAACTTGAGAGTGGGGATAATGTCTTATTTCCTTTTATAACATTGCTGAGTTCACTTGACACGTGACACTCAGTATGTTTCTGCTGATTTAATAAATGCTTTAAAATAACAATGCCAAGCATACATTTAGCCTTCTTCATCTTTTCCTAATATGTTTTATACCTTGAGTGACAAAAAACTATTCACCATCTTCTATATGTATAACAAGGAAAATATGCACATACTTTCAAATAATTTACAATTCACTAAGAAAAGTATAAAAAGCTAGATATATTTAGCTCCTGACTAAATTATCATTTTATAAAAGCAGGGGAGAAGAAAGCAGGAACATCTAAGGAAATCTCTCAACCACCAGAGTTTTAGGAAAGAAAAAGTATTTATTTCATAAGGCCATCATTCCAGATAAGACAGAAAGCCCACAGAAGAATGAAACAAGTCAGCTTTTAAGTTTTATCTATTAATTGCTCTTTTTTTTTCCAACAAAGATGGCTTAGGCTAATAAATGTGTGTGCGTGTGTGTGTGTGTGTGTGTGTGTGTCTGTCTGTCTATGGTTTAGTAAAAGAATATTTTACTTACCTTTTCTGGCAAGTGTGAAACATCAGATGGTTGAATGTATTTAGGTTTAGAATGTACTATTTTGAATAAATGACATGATAAAATTTTGTTCTCATCTACTGTTTGTCTTTTTTTTTTTAATTCTAGGGTTGCTAAACTTAAAGTCATGGCAAAGTAAATCACACTCTTTAGAAACAGAAAACTTTTTCTTTTTTTTAACATCTTTATTGGAGTATAATTGCCTTACAATGGTGTGTTAGTTGCTGCTGTATACCAGAGTGAGCCAGCTATAGGTATACATATATCCCCATATCTCCTCCCTCTTGAGCTTCCCTCCCACCCTCCCTATCCCACCCCTCTAGGTGGTCACAAAGCACTGAGATGATCTCCCTGTGCTATGCGGCCGCTTCCCACAGCTATCTATCTTACATTTGGTAGTGTACATATGTCCATGCCACTCACTTTGTCCCAGCTTAACCTTCCCTCTCCCCATGTCCTCAACTCCATTCTCTACATCTGCATCTTTATTCCTGTCCTGCCCCTAGGACACTTTTTCAAGAAACACTTTTTTAAGATTCCATATATATGTGTTAGCATACGGTATTTGTTTTTCTCATTCTGACTTACTTCACTCTGTATGACAGACTCTGGGTCCATCCACCTCACTACAAATAACTCAATTTCATTTCTTTTTATGGCTGAGTAATATTCCATTATATATATGTGCCACATCTTCTTTATCTATTCATCTGTCAATGAACACTTAGGTTGCTTCCATGTCCTGGCTATTGTAAATAGAGCTGCAGTGAACATTGTGGTACATGACTCTTTTGAATTATGGTTTTCTCAGGGTTATATGCCCAGTAGTGGGATTGCTGGGTTGTATAGTAGTTCTATTTTTAGTTTTTTTAAGGTACCTCCATACTGTTCTCCCTAGTGGCTGTATCACTTTACATTCCCACCAACAGTGCAAGAGGGTTCCCTTTTCTCCACACCCTCTCCAGCATTTATTGTTTGCAGATTTTTTTGATGATGGCCATTCTGACTGGTGTGAGGTGATACCTCATTGTAGTTTTGATTTGCATTTCCCTAATGATTAGTGATGTTGAGCATCCTTTCACGTGTTTGTCGGCAATCTGTATATCTTCTTTGCAGAAATGTCTCTCTAGGTCTTCTGCCCATTTTTGGATTGGGTTGTTTCTTTTTTTGATATTGAGCTGCATGAGCTGCTTGTATATTTTGGAGATTAATCCTTTGTCAGTTGTTTCGTTTGCAAATATTTTCTCCCAATCTGAGGGTTGTCCTTTGGTCTTGTTTATGGTTTCCTTTGCTGTGCAAAAGCTTTTAAGTTTCATTAGGTCCCATCTGTTTATTTTTGTTTTTATTTCCATTGCTCTAGGAGCTGGGTCAAAAAGGATCTTGCTGTGATGTATGTCATAGAGTGTTCTGCCCATGTTTTCCTCTAAGAGTTTTATTGTGTCTGGCCTTACATTTAGGTCTTCAATCCATTTTGAGTTTATTTTTGTGTATGGTGTTAGGGAGTGTTCTAATTTCATTCTTTTACGTGTAGTTGTCCAGTTTTCTCAGCACCACTTACTGAACAGGCTGGCTTTTCTCCATTGTATATTCTTGCCTCCTTTATCAAAGATAAGGTGACCATATATGTGTGGGTTTATCTCTGGGCTTTCTATCCTGTTCCATTGATCTATATTTCTGTTTTCGTTCCAGTACAATACTGTCTTGATTACTGTAGCTTTGTAGTATAGTCTGAGGTCAGGGAGCCTGATTCCTCCAGCCTCGTTTTTCCTTCTCAAGATTGCTTTGGCTATTCGGGGTCTTTTGTGTTTCCATATAAATTGTGTGATTTTTTGTTCTAGTTCTGTGAAAAAAAAATGCCACTGTAGTTTGATAGGGATTGCATTGAATCTGTAGATTGCTTTGGGTAGTATAGTCATTTTCACAATGTTGATTCCTCTAATCCAAGAACATGGTATATCTCTCCACCTGTCGGTATCATCTTTAATTTCTTTCATCAGTGTCTTATAGTTTTCTGCACACAGGTCTTTTGTCTCCTAAGGTAGGTTTATTCCTAGGTATTTTGTTCTTTTTGTTGCAATGGTAAATGGCAGTATTTCCTTAATTTCTCTTTCAGACTTTTCATCATTAGTGTACAGGAATGCAAGAGATTTCTGTGCATTAATTTTGTATCCTGCAACTTTACCAAATTCATTGATTAGCTCTAGTAGTGTTCTGGTGGCATTTTTAGGATTCTCTATGTATATTATCATGTCATCTGCAAACAGTGACAGTTTTACTTCTTCTCTGATTGCCGTTACTAGGACTTCCAAAACTATGTTGAATAATAGTGGTGAGAGTGGACATCCTTGTCTTGTTCCTGATCTTAGAGGAAATGCTTTCAGTTTTTCACCATTGAGAATGTTTGCTGTGGGTTTGTCATATATGGCCTTTATTATGTTGAGGTAGGTTTCCTCTATGCCCACTTTCTGGAGAGTTTTTATCATAAATGGGTGTTGAATTTTGTCAAAGGCTTTTCCTGCATCCATTGAGATGATCATATGGTTTTTATTCTTCAGTTTGTTAATATGGTGTATCACATTGATTGATTTGCATATATTGAAGAATCCTTGCATCCCTGGGATAAATCCCACTTGGTTATGGTGTATGATCCTTTTAATGTGTTGTTGGATTCTGTTTGCTAGTATTTTGTTGAGGATTGATTTTTTTTTTTTTTTTTCTTTTTGCGGTACGCAGGCCTCTCACTGTTGTGGCCTCTCCCGTTGCGGAGCACAGGCTCCAGACGCGCAGGTTCAGCGGCCATGGCCCACGGGCCCAGCCACTCCGTGGCATGTGGGATCTTCCCAGACCGGGGCACGAACCCGTGCCCCTGCAACTGCAGGTGGACTCTCAACCACTGCGCCACCAGGGAAGCCCTTGTTGAGGATTTTCGCATCTATATTCATCAGTGATATTGGTCTGTAATTGTCTTTTTTTGTAGTAACTTTGTCTTTGGTATCAAGGTGATGGTGGCCTCGTAGAATGAGTTTGGGAGTGTTCCTCACTCTGCTATATTTTTGAAGAGTTTGAGAAGGATGGGTGTTAGCTCTTCTCTAAATGTTTGATAGAATTCGCCTGTGAAGCCATCTGGTCCTGGGCCTTTGTTTGTTGGAAAAGTTTTAATCACAGTTTCAATTTCCATGCTTGTGATTGGTCTGTTTATATTTTCTATTTTTTCCTGGTTCAGTCTCAGAAGGTTGGGCTTTTCTAAGAATTTGTCCATTTCTTCCACATTGTCCATTTCATAGGCATAGAGTTGCTTGCAGTCATCTCTCATGATCCTTTGCATTTCTGCAGTGTCAGTTGTTACTTCTCCTTTTTCATTTCTAATTCTATTGATTTGAGTCTTCTCCTTTTTTTCTTGATGAGTCTGGCTAATGGTTTATCAATTTTGTTTATCTTCTCAAAGAACCAGCTTTTAGTTTTATTCATCTTTGTAACTGTTTCCTTCATTTCTTTTTCATTTACTTCTGATCTGATCTTTACGATTTCTTTCCTTCTGCTAAGTTTTGGGTTTTTTTGTTCTTCTTTCTCTAATTGTTTTAGGTGTGAGGTTAGGTTCAGAAACCTTCATTAATGGGTTACCTTTAGGCATAAATGAGCCTATTAAAATGAGCTGTAGCTATGGATGTTGCTACTCCAGTGATGAGGAACCAGTGAACAGGTGGTCCTGTCTTCTAATACCTCAAATGGGACAAACATTTCTATGAGGGACCAGTGCCCTGGTTATAGGCTGGGGTTTCTTTGGTCTGAATACTGCTCATGTGGGTGACATGTTGAATGAATTGGCTTGTTGGCTTTTCCTCCAACTGGTAGCCTAACGGCAGAGTTACAGCCACACCTCAGTTCTCAACCACATCTATCTTGAAGTCAAACTTCAGGACATCAAGAGCATCCTGGCTTGGAACCAAGCATGAAGTTTAGCAAGACGAACTGTTGGTACCCTTAGTTCATTTTCGTTCTAAGACTCTCCTAATAAATATGTTCAGAATTTAAGCACATGGAAGCTATTAAAGATTCAAGGTGCTGATGTGACTGAGCTCGGGAGGATGGGGGGGAAGTGTTTTCCCTAGCTCATTTCTCTAGCTAGCTGAAAAACTCCATGGAAAAATCGTTGATCATATTCCTATTCTCCTTCTCCTACTTTTTCAATAAGATTTTTCTATAATGGTTTGTCTTCTAGGACATACAACTCACACGATGGCACAGCAACTTTTGAAGGACTATTACAACTAAACCACCATTCTTAGTCTTCTTCCCCAGAAACAGCAAGGTTCAAGGCATAAAAAGTTGCAAAGTTGCAAACCGCATGGTGTAAAATAGATTTCTTAGCTTCAGAACAGGCTTTCCAGCTCGAAAACGACCAATTTACACAAGGCCATGTGCACTTCGTCAAGCTTCTAGACAGTGTGTCAGGGTCACAGCCATGGTCTTACCTTAGATAATTACTGGTAGTCACAGTGTTGGAAATGAGGGAATCGTGAAGTAGCACAACTACAGCACTTTTTATTCCAGTGTCAACATGTGGACTGACAAATGGTGTTTTCTCCAGTTTGCCTTCTCAGAGAGAGTAGATGGTGAAATCACTTAAGGAATAAAAGATGGTTTGAACTAAGAAGACATAAACCTAAACGATCATCTAGCATTTCACAAATGGCATCCCAGCACTCAGATCACGTGTGCTCGTCTTAGACTTCAATTTATATAAAATAGTTCTTCCACGTTTCTCTCTCTCTTGCTGTCTCCATGACCACTTCTTAATTCAGTGATTGTCTCTTACTGCTTCTTGCCTCAACTGAACCAGGCTTCTAACTGGTACTGTCTCTCTAAAACCTGTTTTTCACAGAGTTGCCAAAGCGATCTATCTACTCCAAAGTTGTTAAAGACTTAAACTGAAGTTCTGAAACTATAAAACTTCTAGAATAAAACGTAGGGGGTAAGCTCCTTGACATCAGTCTTGGCAATGATTTTTTTAATTTGACACCAAAAGCAAAGGAAACAAAAGCAGAAACAAGTACGAATACATCAAACTAAAAAAGCTACTGCACAGCAAGGAAACCAACAACAAAATGAAAAGGCAGGCTATGGAATGGGAGAAAATACTTGTAAGTCATATATCTACTAAGGTGTTAATATCCAAAATATGTATTAAAAATGTGGGCAGAAGAACTGAATAGACATTTTTCCAAAGAAGACATACAAATAGCCAACAGGTACATGAAAAGGTGTTCAACATCACCGATCACTAGGGAAATGCAAATCAAAACCACAGTGAGGTATCTCCTCACACCTGTTAGGATGGCCTTCATCAAAAAGAGAAGAGACAGCAAATGTTGGTGAGGGTGTGGAGAAAAGGGAACCCTTGTACCCTGTTGGTGGGAATGTAAATTAGTGCAGCCCCTATGGAAAACAGTATGGAGGTTCCTCAAAAATAGAACTACCATATGATCCAGCAATCCCATTTCAGGTTATATATCCAAAGGAAATGAAAGCAGGACCTCAAAGAGAAATTTATACTCCCATGTTCATTGCAGTATTATTTACAACAGCCAAGATATAGAAACAACCAAAGTGTCCATCAGTGGATGAATGGTATATATAAATATATATACATGTATATTTGTACACACGTACACACGCACACACACAGACAAAATGGAGTATTATTCAGCCTTGAGAAAGTAGGAAATCCATTTCCATTTGTGACAACATGGACAGACCTTGAGGGCATTATGCTAAGTGAAATAAGCCAGACAGAGAAGGACAAATACTGTGTGGTACCACTTATGTACTTAATTTACTGATATATATGGACCATTACCGGTGATTTTTCCCTGCTTCATATTTCACAATGTTTAAAAGTTTTCTACTTTGAACACAGTACTACTTCACAATCAGGATTAAAAAAAAACCAACACATATTTCTTAAAAGTAAAATATATGTCAGAAACCTGAAGTCATCAATAGATAAAGACTTAACTTCAAACAGGAGTTAGCCCTTTCTATGATTATAAAAAATGCCCTCAGTCAGGCACTATTAGGAAACAATACTTTACAAGGCTCCTTTGTGACAGCCTCTGCATTTGCTTTAATGTTATTGGTTGTTTCTCTCATTAAAAGTAGGAAGGTTACTTTGAAATTCCCTGCCATCAATTGAAAGAACAAGTTTGCTGATTCTTAATGGCAGAGACCACGTCATATTGATATTTACATCCCAAATACCCAGCATAATGCTTAACTTACAGAAAAGTTTTGAAATCTATCTAGACTACATGGATGGATTGATTTTCTGGCCATGGTCTCCCTCTGAAGCAGGCGGGGCATCTACTGAGGTGTGACATGACTAAAGAATAATATTAAATACTGAGATGGAGTGTTTTCAACTTTTATGCTGAGCTGCTAAAGGTCAGAGAGAGTAAGGGATCTTTTAAATAACCTAAATACTTATTGGCCACCTTTGGGTTGTTAAAACACAACTAGCTGATTTCTAAACACAATCAGAAAAGTGTAGTAGCTAAAATACCCCTGACAATTTTGGATATAAATAATGAGTAGATACCAGGTGGCCAGGATATTAAAATATATTTTAAAGCTACACTAATTAAAACAATGTGTTACTGACTGAAGGATGATAGTTCAGAAAGTAACCAATGTACATGGGGGTTATGGTATAGTAGTATCTCCAATAAGTGGAGAAAAGATGAATAAATGGTACTGGCATAGCTGGCTAGCCATCTGAAGCAAAAATAAATTTGGATCCTAACATCCCACCCTACATAAACATAAATTAGGATGGAAGAGATTTTTAATTGTTAATAAGCCATAAAATATGAGAAGAACACTTGGAAAAATATTTAGATCTTAGGATGGGAAGTCATTTCTAGATATGACTCAAAACCCCCAAACTGTTAAATATACTGATAAATTCAACTAAAAAGATAAATATTCATGCATTAACATCATTCAAATGACTAAAAATCTTTTGAATTCATAGTATATGAGGGCCTAATGTTAAGACAAAAGCCCATATAAATCAGTAAGAAAGAGATTAATAGCATAACATTTTAAAATGAATTCAGTATATGAGTACCTGACAATTCATATAAAATTAATATAATTGACTCCTAACAAAATATGCTCGACGAGACTAATATCAAGGGAAAGGTAAACTGAAACAACTCGGTACTTTTAAAAAGTCTATCTTGGTAAAGATCTCATCTTGACAGCTTGCTTCCTGAAGAGCTGTGAAAGCCGGGGCTACCTTCCTTATTGCTCGTGGCTCTGAACATTGATTTTTCTAGGTGCTAAAGATATAGTAACAAAAAAATGCCATAAAATCCATATTTTTGAGTCTAATCTCTAAAGGATCTGACAGACAACAAAAAGATCAGTATGTCTGACATATTGTATACTTGATAGTCGTAACTACAAAGGAGAAAAATAAAGTTAGAAAAGGGGCTACTGATTGCTTGTTACATTTTTAAATAGGTCATAACATAGGGCCTCACTGACGTGGTAATGCTTAATAAAAGCCCTCCAAGAGACAGGAGGAAAGCCATGTGGAAACAGAAGAGAGCTCAAGGCAGAGCAAAGAGTAAGTGCAGATGCTCTGAGAAGTTTATTTGGCATATTAAGGGAATATCAAGGAGGTTGGTGTAACTAGTGTTAAATAAACGCACGGGAGATTACTACGAGATACTGTCAGAGAGATACCAGGAGCAGAGAATGTCGTCGATCACTGTAATGACTTTGCAAAGATGAGAGAACATATTAGGGTATGGAGAAATGGCTTACTCTACACTTTATTTAAAAAGTATCACTTTTGGGGCTTTCCTGGTGGCACAGTGGTTGAGAGTCCGCCTGCCGATGCAGGGGACGCGGGTTCGTGCCCCGGTCCGGGAAGATCCCACATGCTGCAGAGCAGCTGGGCCCCTGAGCCGTGGCCGCTGAGCCTGCGTGTCCGGCGCCTGTGCTCTGCAACGGGAGAGGCCACAACAGTGAGAGGCCCGCGTACCGCAAAAAAAAAAAAAAAAAAAAGTATCACTTTGAGCATAAGGGGTCCAGGACAAAGTAGCAAGGTCATTTAGTCAGCTACAGGAATAATAATCCATGTGAGAGAGGACACAGCTTAGTCCAGGGAGATGGTGGTAGAGGTGAAAAGTTGTGGTCCAATCTCAGATACAGTTTGAAAGTGAAGCTGACAGAACTCCTGACAAATCAAATATGGAACTAAAAGAGAGACACCTCATCAAAGAAGACGTACAGAAGGCAAATATGTGTATGAAAAGATGCTTCACATCGTATGTCATTGGGGGAACTACAAATGAAAACAAGATACAACTATATGCCTATTATTAGAATGGCCAAAATTCAAAATACTGACAACACCAAAAGTTGACAAGGATGTGGAGCAACAGGAATTCTCCTTCACTGATGATGAGAAGCAAAGTGGTACAGCCACCTTGGGAAGACAGTTTGACTGTTTCTTGGTTGAAAACATGGATTAACCCTATGATCCAGCAATTGTGCTCCTTGGTATTTACCTTAAGGAGTTAAAAACATATGTTCACACAAAAACCTGCACATGGATATTTTTACCAGCTTTATTCATAATTGCCAAAACTTGGAAACAACCAAGATGCCCTTCAGGAGGTGAATGGACCAAAAAAGTATGGTACATCTAAACAATGAACTGTTATTCAGTGGTAAAAAGAAATGAGCTACCAAGCTATGAGACAACATGGAGGAACCTTATATATGTATTATTAAGTGAAAAACGCCAATCTGAAAAGGCTGCCTGCTGTAATTATTCCAACTCTATGACCTCTGGAAAAGGTAAAACTATCGACACAGTAAAACGGTCAGCAGTCGCAGGGGTCTATTTTGAGGAGGAAAGGATGAATCGGCAGAGCACGGGGATTTTTAGAGAGTGAAACAATTCTGAATGATAGTATAATGATGAATGCATGCCATTATACATTTGTCCAGACCCTCAGAATCCACAACACCAAGAGTGAACCGTAATGTCAACTCTGGATTGATAGTGACGTATCAGTGAAGGTTCATCGATTGAACAATGGTGCCCTCTGCTGCCAGATGCTGGTAATGAAGGAAGCTATGTGTGTTTGGGGGAAGAGAGTGGTATGGGAAGCCTGCACTTCCTTCTCAATTCTGCTGTGAATCTAAAACTGCTCTGAAATTAAAACGTATTTTCAAAATGGAAGGGAGAAGTCAGAGATGAAATTATATTGTTTGAACTCAGCATTCAAGCACTGGACATGTGCAGAATTACTGAGAGAAATGAGACTGTGGAAGAAGGAGATTTTCTTCCCTCATCTGTGTACTTGTTTTGTTTGGATTGGTTTCGTTTGGTTTGGAAAAGGGAAGAAACAGAATTCTGGGATTTGGATATATTACATTTGAAATGCACATGAAAAATCCAAGGAGAGATGTCGGCAATTGGAAATATAGCTCTGAAATCTAACAGACCCGTCAGGGCTGGATATGAACATTTGGAATCATTGAATATGCATAGTTTTTGAGCCATGAACTGGACGTGATCAATCAGGGAGTGAGTATAAATAAAAAGACTTGACATTCAACGACTGAGCCTTGGAGAATGCTGAAAGGAAAAATTCAGGGAGAAAAGGAAGAACCAGCAAAGCAGAGTGAGAAGTGAAACCAGTGAATTACCAGGCAGGCAGGTATAGGAAGCGTGTCTGAAATCAAAACTGAAAATTGAGTTTTCAGGATGATGGACTAATGTGTGCCCAGTGCTACTGTTATAGGTGAGATAAGACAAGGATGAGAACCGGCTACTGAATGAAGCAAGAGGGGGTCACTGTTGACTTTGACAAGAACAGTCTTTGTGGAGTGTTGGAGCAAAAATCTGATGGGACCAGGTTCAGGAAAATGGAAGAGAAACTCTGATAAATTTTACTGTGATGGGGAGAGAGAAACTGATGGAAACTGGGAGAAGTGTGATCAAGAGAGGGTTTTTAAAAATGGGGATTATAAAAGCATGCTGCTGTAGAGACGGGGCAATGCAGTTGGGAGTGATTTATCATAAGAAGAGTGAGGACAGATTTGCAGATAGAATGTCCCTGAGAGGTCAAAGGGAAGGGCTTAGCCTCAGTCAGGAGGAGGGATATCCACCTGTAGCCGTAAAGGAGAAGGTGGGGTATGTGGGCACATACGTAGGTGGGTGGGTGGAGGTGAAAGCATGTGGAAATTCTTTTCTGGTTCCCTTGATTTTCTCAGTGAAGTAACAAGCAAGGCTATATAGCCTGAGAGTGAGTGTGGGAAGGTAGAGCCACAGGGGAGGAGAGGAGAAGGTATAAAGTAGTGCTAAAGGGAACGGGAGAGTGATTGCTTGATGCCAGGCAACACCAATGTCCCATCTGAACTTAGCAATCATAAATTTAAAATGAGACCTGTCAACATGGTTGGGAGGTTTTCTCTCGCCACTTTGAGCTGCACTGACAAAGGTGAAGAGTAAGCAAAAGCTGGATTTAAGAAGTGCTGGGGTTTTGTCAAGGGAATGTATTATTAATTGAGGGAAGTGGTTAAGAGTGTATAGAAAAGAAAATGCATAATGATGGGCCAAAGAACTGAAGTAGGGAAATATGAGAGTTTTGGAATATGATTGGGGTTAGTGGTTATGAAAAAGTGTTAGGAACAATAAAAACTAGTGTTTTTAAAATTTTTTTATTTTATTTTGGGGTAAGTATACAAACAACCCAATGATCATTGCAGCACTGTTTACAACTGTCAAGGCATGGAAGCAATGTAAGTGTCCATCAACAGATGAATGGATAAAGAAGATGTGGTACATATATATACAGTGGAATACTACTCAGCCATAAAAAGGAATGAAATAATGCCATTTGCAGCAACATGGTTAGACCTGGAGATGATCATACTAAGTGAAGTTAAGTCAGATGGGAAAAGACAAATATCACGTGGTATCACTTATATGCAGAAGCTAAAAAGAAAAAAAAAAGATACAAATGAACTTATTTACAACACAGAAACAGACTCACAGACTTTGAGAATAAACTCTAGGTCTTAATGGGGTCCACGTATTACTGAAATTAGAGTACGATATGAGATGAGCTGGAGAGGAGGGGTTGATGGTTGAAGGTGAGGTTACCTGGGGTTTGCAGTTACAGATAATGGCAAGGTGTATACCAAGAGCATGGCCATAAGAGTGAGTGGCTGAGGGCGAGTGGAGGTCAAGGTCACCTGGAGGACAGAGGTCAGGGAAATTAGAGACCAGGACATTAAAAGAAGTTTAAAAGACCATCCTTGCAGATATCAAAATTACTAGAACATCTGGCCGACATATTATCAAAGGCATGTCAGTGAATCAAAGCTAAAAGCTTTCAGCAAAGAAACAAGTGATTCCAGGGCCAAAGAAGACCACAGTTAGTAGGGATGGTAGGAGCATCCCCTCATAACGTAATGTTCAATGCTGAGGGCTTGCAGGGGTATGGAGGGAGAATTATCTAGAAGCAGGGTCTCTTGAGGATGGTGGCTCAGGTAGTTCTTTTCACAGAGATTAGTGGGGGTGGTGGGTAGGAAGCAACATATGCAATGCCATCCTTCCTCTCATTTGCATACCTGTTATCCCATGGAAAACCAACTGGTTTTTATGGGACTCCTGGGATTTAAACCAAGGTCAACAGGCAGCAGCAGAAGGAGGTCCTACAAGATGTCACAGAATCCTAAAACCCAGAAATGACAAAGCCTGGAAAATGTCAGATAAAGGTCTGTGTGATTTAGTATGATTGTCAGTATCCAGAGATCCAATCCTTTGGAGACTTTAGGCTTCAGTAGCAGAAAAAGTGTGAAATGACTACTAAAAATGAGAAGAGATCTGGTTCCCTAGAACAGAGGAAGCCAGCTGAGGTCTTTGGCTAATGGGGTGAGAAGACAGATCTTGTTTGGGAAGCACAGCAAAGATGATCTTTTCTTTTTTACCTTTTGACTTGCCCTGGAGTACCTTTTGGGCTGAGAGGGAAGTCCTACTCTAGTTCTGTCCTATTGTTTCCCATGATCTGATACCACTGATCTTCACAATTACACGGTTCCAAATATGCACATCACCTGACCTCCAAGATTTGAGTGGCGTGTCCTGCCCAAGGCAGAGGAAGCACTGACCCATTGTCGCGTGTGTTTCAGAACTCGGCTTGCCTTCTTCGTTCACTTGTAAGCACCGTGCTTTAATGACCTCAAGCAAACTTAAAAGGCATTATGTTCAGCTAAAGAGACCAGACCCGAATGAAGATAAACTGTGAGGTCACTGATATCAAAGGTCAGCACAGGTAACAGAAATCACAGTAATGGTTACCCATGGGGAAGAGGGTGCATATGGGCTGGAAAGTTACAAATGAAATATCTGGGCTAATGGAATTACTCTTTTTTTGATTTGGGTTGTGGTCCCATGAGGGTATATATATGTAAAATCATAAATCTGTACGAAAAAGATTGGTGTAGTTTACTGTTTATAAATAGAATGCTGAAAAAAATTTAAGTAGATAAAAAATCCTGGGAGGTAGCACAGTAGGGCAGCTGGATGGCAAACAGACCACATAAAATGCACCCCCTTCTCATAACTCCCACGTAAGACAAATAAGTACCAATGGAAAGAAAAATGGAGGAGCCTGGGGAAGACAAGCTGGAAGTTGATTATTGGGGAGAACAGGATAACAACTCTTCAGATACATAAACAACAGCAAGAACACACTTGCTATGAGGAGAGAGGAAGCCTGCTGTTCCTTACAGACTCTGGAATGGAGTGAAACCAGTGGGAGGAACCCCAGAAGAAAACGGTTTCGCCTCTTACAAGGAAGGCTGTCAAAAATAAACATTAACTGTCCCCCTATAAAGTGATTTTTCACTTAAGCATTGCTTTTTAACAATTTTCTCCAAATAATCCTCAGAACTGTAAGTTGAATTTGTGAACAATGGGGACCCCTGTGGCTGAAGTGGGGTCTGGAGACATGTCTGCTTTCCCATCCCCAAATCACTTCTGGGGGGCACCCAAGAGCAGAGGGCCAACTCTTTACTATAAAGTTGCAGGAGCGATTCAAACATCTGATTTGTCCTTGCACTAGACGGCTCTTAAAATCAATTTTATCTTCTATCCTATGAACTTAAGGCTTGAAGATGAAAGGCCTTCGATTGTCAGAGCATGGTGACTTGCAACATCCCTTTCTTTTCTGGTGTGTATTTGATATTGTATTAAAAGATGCTAGAGCATTCTAATTCATGATGTGTGCCTTGAAGGCAATGGGCAAGGTAGAATTATGCATATGACTTCAGAGCTTCTAGTAACTGTAGAGACATAACAGAAAGAGATTATCACTTACCTCCCTGGATAACTAAACACATGGCAGATTAATAAAATGTCAATATGGAGGAAGGCCGGCAGGATCACAGACCCACTGCCCCAGTTAAAGAGCCTCGTGCTATGGCATTGAAATCAAGGCTTTGTTACACAAACTGAAAGGAGACCTTCATTTCAAATGTGAAAAGATGGCAGGACAGTCCTCAAGTCAAATGTCAAGTTTAGATGAAAACTTGGGTGCAATATACTTTTACAGACAGTTCTTCAGACTCCGAAAGCATTTTTTAAAAGCTCATACTACTCTTATTTATAGCTTCCTTTAAAAGAAGACTGGAATAGGATATTCGCTAGCTGTATCTTCAGATGATTTTCTGTCTAGGTTAAAAGAAAGCCACTAGTGATATCGCATATAAAATACTTAATATAGTGCATTGCAATGCAAATAATAATTATGAATGATACGTGTTCTTGGGTCTATGCTAGGTTCTGGGAAAAATCTTTTCCTCAAAGAGATTATATTTCAGTTGTGAGACAGACTCATTAGCATCATGAAGGAATGTGATGGAGCTATAATGATCTCGTTCAGTCCCATGGCTTCAATTACCTATTTCTTGCCGACGGTCCCATTTTCTCTCTATTATAACCCTCACTCGTGAACGCCTCACAGATCCTACTGCAGAATCGCAAGTGTTGGAAAATTCTATCTGGATTTTCAGCAGCATCTTCAAGACAGCATTTCTGAACTAAGCTCATGCTCTTTCTTCCCCCATGTGCTCTACAGGAAATTTGTTGATTTGTTGCTTGTTTTATTTCTTAGTTGGTGAATGATACTAGCAGACAACCAAGCCAGTCTGTGGGTACCAGAGAACCGGGCTTGTGACAATTTTTTCTATGCTCTCCATCTTTCCCAGTGTGTGTGTTTAGGAGGGTATTAACTCATTCAATGATTCAATATAATTTCACTCCATTAAGTGCAAAGAGTACTGATTATTCACTACTAGTGTTATACTGTCTTGGTCCATTCTGGCCGCTATAACAAAAATACTGTGCTCCGAGTAACTTATAAACAACAGATTTTTTTCCCCACATTTCTGGAGACTGGGAAGTCTAAGATCAAAGCACGAGAGATCTGGTGTCTGGTGGGATGCCACTTCTTAGACCGGCTATCTTTTTCCCTGTAAATCACCTGATTGAGGGGCAAGGCAGCTCTCTGGGCCACATTATATGGGCACTAATCTCATCCATGAAGGCCCCCCCCATGACCTAATCACCTCTCAAGGTCCCACCTCTTCATATCTTCATAGGATGTTTACTCATCCTATAAATATAATGATTGCTATTTTAAGATTGCTATTTCATACCATCACCTTGGGGGTTAGGATTTCAACCCATGAATTTTGAGGGGACGCAAACATTCAGAACATAGTATATACCCAAGCACATATTACATTTATGCACACACCTTCTCTATCAGCCTATGAGAAGAAACTTTTGAGTTCTAAGTGACTCACAATGTTTTAAATTTGCATTTTCTCACCTTTTTTACCCCTCACCAATCTAGATGAGCCAAGGGGAGTGGAACACCATATTCATTGCATGCCTTTGTGGGATGTGTGCCATAGGTTTTCTCTGTTAGTATAAGTGAATGAGATATATTACATTACCATTAGAAAAGGCCACAGCTCTGTCCAAAGTACGTATTATGCTGTGGCACTCACCCTTTTAAGATACGGACATTGCAAAACCATTATATGTGATATCTTGAAAACCTTTCATCTGTACTATTTGCATAAATTCACATTTCAAAAAACCCAGTACTGTAGAAAAATAACCCCGACTCAAGAAAGCTCATAATGATATCAGGAGTTTCCCTAACAAGACTGATGCTTGAAAGAATGAGGATTCTATCTGGCTACGGGATGACAGCTTGCCTTTCAGGGACTGAAGTTGCTAATCATTGAAGACAAATTCATTTTCTCATCTCTTCTTTCAGAACATATACTTTGAGTGCATTTCCCAGCATGTCTTGCATTAGGCCAAAGGCAAGAGACTAAGTTCCAGCCGATGGACTGTGACTTAAAGTGGTATGTGTCACTTCTGTTCCTGGACCATAAAAACCTCCAGCAAACGCTCCTTTATGCTCTTGTCTCTTCATCCCTTGGATATCAATTAGGGCTCCGCTGGAGGCCTGCAGGTGTGACTCTGCCCCAGCCTGGCCCACGAATGACCACATGGGGCAACTTCTTGCCTCCATTCTCATGCCCTCTAGCCGGGAATTGCCTTGGCTGTCATGTGAGTGAGAAATAAACCTCTATTATATTTGAGTCATTTTAATAATTTGAGTTTATGTGGCATAATCATTAGCTTCCCTTGACTAAAACACTTCCCCTAATATGGCTATTTTTAAGAATATTTTATTGAAGTATAGTTGATTTACAATGTTGTGTTAATTTCTGCTGTACAGCAAAGTCATTCAGTTGTATATATTATATATTCTTCTTATATATATTCTTTTATATATATGTGTATATATATACTTACATATATTTATATATTCTTTTCATATTCTTTTCGATTATGGTTTACCACCGGATATTTAATGTAATTCCCTGTGTTATACAGTAGGACCTTGTTGTTTACTCATCCTATAAATATAATGATTGCTGTTTTAAGAGCAAAACAAATCCACGTGTATTAACACACCACAATTTGGCCACTTGCAGAATGTTACATTGAAGGAGAGTTGAAACGCAGAAAATGTAGTACGATTAAATTCTAAAATTCCAGCAAATATGATCAAAAATTGATGTCAGGCAAGAAAAGCCCATGATATGTAAAATATTCAGAATAGTTGCACAACCCAAATTCAACAAGTAGTTGACTGTTCTCACTGTGTGGTGCATGGCATTAGCGCTGCAGTTAGAAAACCAAAGTATGCCTTCTTACTAAGACATCATGTAAGGTAACTTGCTCCAATGCTTAGTTTAGTTTTGCTTTTCTTTTTATAAAAGACAGATTTCCTCAAATCCAACTGTCCCTCACTTCACCTAACTCATTCATTTAGCAAATATTTCTTAGTTGGCTGCTAGGCACTGTGGACAGAAGATGTCACCTGCCATATCAGTAAACAAACGATGTTGCAGCCATCAAACCATAAGCCACGGCAGCCAACCTCAACTGGGCACCCTGACCCTTCAGGATGGGAAAGCACAGGACGCTGGCCGCAGAGAGCTGAGGTGCAGATCAAAGGAATGATTTCAATCAGCCCAGACTCTTGCATCTTCCCGTACATAGAAAAGCTCTAAATCCCTTAACTTGAGATGTCTATTTTTCCTTTAATTAACAGTAATCTTTTGATGTTCCGACTACCAGGTTCTTGTCGCAAAACTCCCATACATCCTGGTTCGTCCCTCACCTCTTTGGACCAGTCCCTCGGAGCTGTCTGAAAGGCTGTCTCCCAGGCTTAAGTCCTCAGCAAGTCTGCTCAGTAAAACATAATTCTCAGCTTTTAGGTTTTGTTTTTCAGTCGATAGCACCAAGCACTGTTCTAAGCACTTAGTACACATGAGTGAATAAAACAGACAGAGATGTCTACCCTTCCAGAGCTTACATTTTAGCAGGGAAGACAGGTGATAAAAACATAATAAACAACTAAATATGTGACATTTAGGGCAGTGAAAAATGCTACTAAAATAAATGGAGGATGATGGTATATACAAGATTCAAATGTAAATGGATGGTCAGAATCACTTGTTAGAAGTGTAAACATTCATTACAAGGACATCTGTTGGAAGAGCATTCCAGATGAGAAGGAACAGCCAGTTCTGCAAATCAAGAACACACCTGGCAGGTTCAAGGAACAGGAAGGGGCCCGTGTAGCTGAGAAGGCAGCTGTGTTGGGGAGAATTACAAGAGATAAGGTCAAGGAGTTAATGAGAGGAGGGGCAAATCCGGTAAGGCTCTGCGGACCACCAAGAGCCCTTTGGTTTTTGTTCTGTGAGAAATGGGGGGTCATTGCAGGGATTTTAGCAAAAGAACGATATGATGTAACTTATATCTTATAGGACTGCTTTGGCCACAAGAATGAACTGGAAGCTCCGAGACCAGATAAAATGCTCTCGTATAATCCAGGGAGAGAATGACAGAACTTGGACTACCGTGGAGATGGTGGAGAAGGTGGGAACTGATGGGATGTTGGGTTATGAAGGTAGAAAGAAATTAATTTTTGGACAGCTTAGATGTGAAATGTATAAAAGAGGGAAGAAGATTAGTTCAAGGATTTTTACATGGCCAACGGGAAGCTCGAGTTGCCATGAAGCAAGGTGGGAAAGGCTGTGGCGGATAGGTTTGGGGAGAGAGATCTGGAATACAGCTTTGGGTATGTTGAGCTTGAAGTGTCCAATAAACATAAAATCAGAGATGATAAGTCATTGGACACATGAGTATGAATTTTGGGAGAAGATCTGACGTAGAGATAACAGCTGGATGTGTCATCTAGATGGCACTTAAAGGCAACAGACTGGATTAGATCACTAAGGGAGTGAGTGCAGGTAAAGATTCGAAGAAGAGAACCTCAAGTGCTCTGATGACCAAAAATCAGACAGTAAGACGGCCCAGAAAAGGAGACTAGAAGGAAAAATTCAGGGGCATGTGGTATTTTTCCAACCAGAGGAAGGAAATGTATTAGTCGAAGGATGTTGACAGGTCAACGCAATTGCAGACTGAGAATTATCATAGGATTTAGCAAAACGAGCTCACTGATATCCTTGGCAAGAGCAGATGAAAATGCAGTGAGAGTAGAGAGGACGGAAGGAGACAGCATTGAGGCAGAGAATTGAGACAACTTTTTTCACTGAGTTGTTGCAAAAGGTAGCAAAGAACGAGGCTGTCACTCGCAGGGTAATGAATGATCACCCTATTAGTCTATTATGACGCAGAGGGAGGCCTCTATTTTAGAAATGCGAAAGAAGTGCAAAGTATTTACACAAAATGCCTAAACTACAAACACAGTATTTCACGATACTAAATAGTGCGTGACCTTCTTTCGTTCTCAGTAGAAATCGGTGAGAAGACAGCTATGAAAGGGAGGTATTTCGAGTCCCCTAATTTTTTACGTTAGATTAAAAACACACTTTTTCACAGCTAGAGAAGACTCAGGAACAGTTTTTACGCTATTATCTCTGCCTTTGAAATAACAAAAAAGACAATTATTTTATACATGTCTAGAGGCAAAAAGTCAGCAACCACAGGAGACAATAGAGTTCTCTCCTTTTTATTCAGACATTAAATGTCAGGAGTAGAAACTGTCTCCTCATTATTATTTCGACAGAATTTTATTGCTAATCCCTCATGGAGAACTACCTAAAGCACCCTCAAGAATTTTTTTTAAAAAACATTCCTTATGAAGATGTCTAAAATTTTATTGCGATGCAATATACACAATTTTTAAAAGAAATCGCTTTGAACTTTTCTCTGAAATGTTTATTCATGCTTTATATCTATACATTATGAATTTATATTTATAAATTTACTTTTAAATATCTTGGTAGCATTTTTCTATGTCTCATTTTTCTCTCTTAGCTATTAACACGTTTATACGATATTTCTAGAAACCATATAATTCTATGTATGTGATTAAGTTTCCACATACTGTAGCACACAGAACAATTTTAAGGCCAGCGTTTACGGCCAGCAATGATTGAGCACCCTCCATGCCAGGAACTGTTCTAATTTATAGTAATTACCTATTTAATTTCATGTACTCTTAACAAAAACTCCCCTGGTAGGAACTCTGATTATTTTTTAGAAATGAGGAAACAAATTTACAGGGATAAATAACTCACTCACGGTTATACAGCAGTCCTGCCATCCTTTCAACAAACAGGTTTAGAGAGACCCTTATCATTTTGAAAACCAACAAAACTTCATTATGACACTTACATGACATTAAACATTCATTATATCGTTGCCTGGACTCATATACACTAAGGAGTAACTATATTTTAATCCCAAATATGGACACATAAAGTATTATATGGTATAACTGATCTATGTAATGGCTATATTACATACTAATATCAGTTATTCCTTCCAATATAAAAATATGTCATAACTTTTGCTAGGAAAGTTTACTCTTCTCCCCTTCTATTCTGGGCCATTTGGGATGGAGTATCCATGAGACATTCAAAGTCACTGCTGCTGAGGCTCATGGAGAATGTCACCAGAGAGGATTTACAGCTCGTTTAATCTTCTCCAAATTTGCTCTGCAACCCATTACTGCCTATATATGTGGTTACATTTACACTACATCACTTCAAAAGCACATTATCCTTTAACTGCATGCTGTCACACACCCACGTGGTGCTTGTGCAGAATACACTGTATTGTAAGCAGCCGTGCATAAAGATCAGGAGTGACAGCTTCTGATACTTTTTTTTTTTTAAATGGAGTTGCACAGGATGTATGATGGCTCTGCGCTATGGACCATTTTTTCTCAGTTTTGATCCAAAGTAGAAGGTGAATCTTGTCAACCTAGGCTTAAGTGACCCTCCTATCACAACATTCATGCATCTTTTTTTTTCCTAGAAAAACATTTCACTCATCACAAAGAGCTTAGACAGTGAAAACTCAAGTGAGAGAGTAAAGTACAGAGTCCCAGCCTATTATAGCTGGTTAAACAGACCGCCCACTTCTGAACAGGTTATTATAGACAAGTGGAGACTTTTATAAATTAACAGATAATGGGACAATATCTAGAGTTTATGCCTTCATCAAGGACACATTACAATCCACATCTCTCTGTTTTTCACCAAAATTATAAACTTCCTAAGAACAGAGTTACTGTCTTCTTCTTTTAAATGTCTGTAATCAAGTAGAATCCCATCATAAATATTTTCTTAAAGAAACTTTTGAACTTTTCTGCAGTTAGTGATGACATAAACAAACAAAATCCAGAGATAACACAAACATACCATGGAAAATAAGCAAATAAACCTGGACCCCAGAAACAGATGTCTCAGTTTGAGGTCACCGTCGGTCTGGACAACAACTTGCCAATTAGTCACACTGTTAAGACGTCACGTATGAGAAAGAGCTAGAAACATAAAACTCCCTTCGTGTCCTTTGTACTGTTCAGCATAATGATGTCTGTCAGAATGTATCTAGTCCCTTTGCCCGAATGTAATTTTAGTTATACTCTGAACTCTTTTTTGTGGACCTCAAGAGCCTCAAGAGTCATTTCAAAAGTTCTATACACAGCAGCTTACGTGTATGAAACTTTTTCATGATTATATTAAATGCTGCAAAGACGTTATAAAATACGTATCGTCTTTAACAGATCTTAAATCTCCAATGAATCGTGAGTAACATAACCATATCTAATTGCACAGTTCCTGTGTGACGGGCACTCTGCTCATTGCCTCCTACCCAGGATCACATTTCATGCTCATGCAAAACCATGAGCTAAGTGTTATTACCACCAAACTAGGCAGCCAGACAGAGATGGGGCCGGGAATGGCGCCCAGGGGAACCTGATCTCAAAGCCTGCTCCTCAGTCATTGGATATCAGATAAAATATTAGGGTTGCTTTATGGAAGAAATGCTCACTGTACATGGAATTCATGTCTTTGAAGGACATGCAGAACCACGAAGTTATTAATAAGATACACACACAGACATACAAGTACACATTTACATGTATACATATACCACCCATATCATCTCTACGATATCAGCCACAAAATCCTCAAGGCAGAAAAGGACAATTGATTTCACAGTAAAACCCCGTGATATGCCAACAAACTGAATAACAACAACAATTTCCTGTTGAGGATTAATCTTGTAAACAACTGTTACTTGTCTATCTTAACCATCCTTTCAGTCATTAGATTGGATCCTATCGTGAGAAAGTCACCCTAAATTCAAAATGAGGACGATTCTAGACAAAGCTGTTGGGAATTGGAAATCTTTGTCTTGTGCGTTCCTAATGTCGACATAGTTTTCTCCTTTGTCACACAGATGTATTTCTTCAACCCATGCATCATGGTATAATGAAAATGTTCCAGAATTAGTCCATTAGATGTTATGTCAGTCAGCTATCACCACTGCAGAACAAACCACTCCAAAGTGCAGTGACATATAATAGCAAGCATTGATCCTCTTGGTCACAGGCTGCAAGTTGACTGCCGTTTGGATGATCTAAGCTGGGTTTGGTCATTCTCTCTGCCTCAGGCTGTGAGCTGGTGGGGCTAAGCTCCCGGGTGTAGGATGGGTTCAAGTCTGCCCCATCTGTGCATGTTTTAGAGTACAGATCAAAGGCAGGGGCTACTTGGGGGCATATAGTTCTCACGGCAAATAAGCAGGGTGCAGACGCCAAACCAATGCAAGGACACTCCAGGCCTCTGCTTGTGTTCTATCTGCTAACATTCTCTCGGGCAAAGCACGTCACATGGCCAAATCCAGCACCGATGTTGGAGAAAGAGTATTCCTTTGACAATGAGAGTGCTAAGTAGTGAATATCTCCTAAGAAGTGAATATTGCTGACCAACAACATAAACAATCATAGAAGCAGCGGAACGTAATCAGATGCCCCTGAAAACATTCCTTACCTGAGAAAAATGGGAAGCTTTACAATTTTCCATTCTTAAATCGTAATAAAAGAATCCAATATATGAAATACAACAAAAATTCCAATTCAGTATGGTGGAAAATTTGTTGTGGGGTTACAATTCCTGTTACCTGTTTGCCTCTAGCTGCTCAAGTGATTAAGACAATTGTCAACTACACAGTTTTCGTGTAGAGAAGGATTAACGACGAGCAGTCAAGTAGACACTGCTGACTGTATCCGAAATTGCAGAGGAAGCTGATTTGCCTCATTTTTGGAGCAAAGCAAACATCAATTAAATAATGACTAATCTAGAATCCTGGCTAGTAACTGTGGAAAAACATCTTTGGAGATCAGCTAGCCCTAAATATCGATTTACAGGTGCGTAAATTGAGACCAGAAACAATAGTCAACTTACCTAAGGGGCAGATACATGTTAGAAAAATCCAACACACAAACCCAGATTTTCAGACTTTAAGGTTTCCATTTTTTTTAACCTTAGTAAAGTAAGTAATCGTCAGCTTCTGCTTCACAGAAACTTTGCAAAATGTAATTTCCATCACATAATGGAAATATACTGAGTATCGTTATTCAATACATATCCCTGAACTCAAATTAAATATAAACACTAAAATTAAATGACATCATTTAAACATTTACTCAAGCAGAACTAAAGCACCATGGTTTAGAAGATTCCCAGGGATCTCTTTACATTGACATCTGATTCTACTTTTTGAATTAAGAAAGGTATATGAATTTACTTTTTTATCTCTTTGGAGTAACATCTGCTTATAGAAGCAGACTGAATATATGGAACTGGGAAATGAATGCAAAATTAACAGCATAGAAACAGCTATGTCTAAGGACATGATCTGAATGGTCAAAGCAGTTCTAGGTCTTGAAAACGGTAGTGCAGGGTAAAGATGGGGAGGGGGGAGGTAGTCCTGGGAAGACATAAGAACCCATCATATTTTGAAAGTTTAGGCAGTTCTTGAAGTTCTGTATGAGCAGCTGTAATCCAAGGAAGCCATCTGAGTGACAGAGATCAGGCATCTAGGAAAGACCACGGGCCCCCAAGGAAGAAGCATTATCTATCCCAACAGATTGGAATCAAGAAAATTTATTTAAATTTGAAGAAGAAAAAAAAAAATCTTCAACTAGGGACCTGGCAACAAACTGAAATCTTATGCCTGAATTTTGTGTATATCTTTCCTTGGTGAGTGAGGGCCTCAGACGGCTTTCGATGGATAGTCTAGTGGGTCTTTGAAACAAACCAACAGACTTGCTATATTAGAAAAAATAATTACTCTATTAAGAAAGGAGATTAGTTCACAAAAATGTAACAAGGAGAATCAGACACAGTCAGAAATGACCAAGTTTTTAAACAATATTTCCTAAGTTTCTCACTTTGTTATACACTTTGCATAGAAAGCCGATTATGATAAAAGTTAGATTTACACAATGTGTTCCTATTGATTGATTACCTGGAGCATTCATGAAATTATGATCAGCGGCTGCAAACAATTATAAGCTTATAAACCATGCATTGACACCTTTAAGGGGGAATATAAAACAGAAGCTTATGAATTTTTAGGAAACAATTATCCTGTTTTCACAGAAGCCTTTAATCTCAGTGAAATAAGACAATGAGAAAAATAAATTAAATGTGAAAGGAGACTCGTTTCTAAATTAAATGTATCATGTCTCAGGTGGCATCAGCTGCTCTTCAGACCACATTTACATTACTATAATGATCTCTACTTGTAAAGGTTTATTACCTTAATCAGAATATTCATTAGAGGGAAAAATGTTCATTCACAGTTATATCTTGTTATGTGTGTTTTTACATATTTAAGTCCAACATGAATTAAAATTCTCTTCATTTAGACCAATAAAAATTATCAGTAAAAAAAAAATTGAACTGTGGTTGGCACATATACATGTCCTAGATTTTAGTTATTATTATAAAAAATTTAAGACTTTCACTTAATTTACAGGTATGTATTCTTAGTTCATGAGGAGTGAAAACTTGAGTACAATAATGATCATTGTGTTGGTTTAGCTCTCTCCTAAAATACACAATTAAATGAATATCTTACTGTACTATTTTCATATATCACAGATGACAAAGAGACACATGTATCTAGATGTAAACCAGAATTTTTTGAATAGTTAGACTCCATTTGAATCAGTTTTGAAGACTGCTACTTTTGGACAATTCAGAAATGCAACTATCTTTTCCTGACCTCAAATTCACTGAAGTTAGAGGTGTTAGGGGAATCTACATGAATTATTTCTTCATTTATTCCTGATGTTGTGTTATCCTTGACTCTAAACATCTGAAAATCTTTCAAAACAGAAACTTCTTGATCTTTTATAGAATCCTTTGCCTGTATATTTGCAGAGCCTCATACAAACAGTGATGCAGACGAATGTGGCAAAGACAAAAATGCTTACAAAATATTCTATGAGTATCCCTGTCTTTTAAAGAATACTTTGGATTAGGTTTGGGCCCTGTAACCAGTTCTGGGCAACGAGCATGAGGCTTTAACCCGGGAGTCACGTGGCAGCAGGAGATGATGAAGCCGCCACCAGACTGGAGCTCTGAGGATTATGTGGAACAGAACACCTCGCTAGGTTGTGTTGGACATGTAACATCAAGAGGAGATAAATTTCTAGTCTGATATGCTACAGAGACTTGGAGGCTAATCGTGCAGCTAGGACTGAAAGCCATTACAGAAATTAAGTAATAACCTAATAAAACTCCTCAACGGCATTACATTGCCTGAGCAATTGGGCCATGGGCTGTGAATAAACTGCTTTTAGGTTCTGGAAAGTTGGTGAGCTATGTGGTCCAGTAGCGGAATATTTGGCCCAAGTGTTGTCTGTAATAACTTTGAAGGTGGAATCTTCATTTCTCGGGGAAGAGGCTGAAAAGAGAACCTTGGTAGTACATGGAAGGTGTTACTGACAAAGTCTGGCAAGGTATTACAAGAAAGAATTGGACAGTCAACAAACCTAAATGAAAGGGAACAGAGAGATCAGAAATTTGGGACCTTGCAAAGTTGGAAAAGAGATAAGTTTTAAAAGGCTTCAACGGGCAAAGGCCCAATAATACCTTTACATTGATTACAATATCTCAAGTTAAAGGTCAGTTTTAAGGCTACAGCACACGATTAAAAAAAAAAATCTCTATTGATTCAAGGGCCTCAGGATAAAATCAGATTCTGGGTAATGTCTTCCTACCTAATAGCTTCAGTAAGTGAGAAAGTTAGATTTGGAGTAATAAAGAAATTTGAGAACTTTTAAGAAAGATCTTGGGGTGTGGTTACTAGCAACTGGACACGTCTAAATTAAAATGAATTGGAAGTCTACTGAGTATCTGAGCCATCTGTTTTGCAAAGAAACAAAAAAAGCAGGTCGCGAAAGAACTTGGACTACCCCTAACCTCCCATGGGCCAAGTCAGGACTGAGAACACCACCAACTTCCTCTGTGATCAAGAAGCATACTATAACTGATTCACTTTGTTATAAAGCAGAAACTAACACACCATTGTAAAGCAGTTATACCCCAATAAAGATGTTTAAAAAAAAAAAAAAAAAGAAGCATACTAAAATATGACGATGACCTACCTAGTGTGTGAAGGCAGGGGCCAGGAAGAATAATGCACATAGGACTTCATACCAGAGAGTAAAACCAGGGGTGAATCCAAATTTTCTACCACTCAAAGGTAGGGGATCTTCACAATGTCTAGTCAGTAGAATTTCAATGTTTTTACAGACCACTGACTAACATATTTCTCAGCATTCCCCTTTCTTTAATTGAAGTATAGTTTCTGATTCTGTTTTATATATGTATATATATAAAAGTTATATACATACATATATATTATGTATTTATATATATTCTTTTTCATATCTTTTCCATTATAGTTTATTACAAGATGTTGAATATAGTTCCCTGTGCCATACAGTAGAACCTTGCTGTGTCTTTATTTTATATATAGTAGTGTGTGCATCTCTTAATCCCAAACTCTTAATTTATCCACCCCCCCTCCCGCCACCTTTCCCCCTTGGTAACTGTAAGCTTTTTTTTTTTCTATGTCTGTGAGTGTCTGTTTTATAAATAAGTTCATTTGTATCACATTTTAGATTTGACAAGTGATATCATATGATATTTGTCTTTCTCTGTCTGACTTCACTTAGTATGATCACCTCTAGGTCCATCTCTAGGTCCATCCATGGGGATGCAAATGGCACGATTTTGTTCTTTTTGATGGCTGAGTTGTATTCCATTGTATAGGTACCACATCTTCATATCCATTCAACTGCTGACAGACATTTAGTTTGCTTCCATGTCTTGGTCATTATTCCTCTTTCTAGTTAAGAATCATTCAGTTACCCTATCTTGTGTCCATCACTGAATACTGTGTGTTTGTATTTCAGTGGGGAAGATACTATGTCTTTTTAAATTCTTAGTCCTCTACACCAAAGAGGCGTAGGGTCTAAACCTAAAGAAGAGACTACAGCCACTACACAATGATCTTAAACTGAGCTAGGTGTGGTGGCTATTTCTTCGGGATCTTCTTTGGGGAGATACTGAGAGTTTTCCCTGTGTGAGAAAATAGGAGTAAGTGGGTGTGTATCATATGAAAGGGTAACCTAGGGCAGAAATACAAGTGCTCACCAAATATTTTTTGGGTTTTCCTACAGTTTCTAGTTTAACACGAGGGTAGGTTGGGCCAATGGGTTGTGAGCAGAAACAAAAGTTTTGGTGATTTAAGACCCCAACAAGTGTAACGTAAGAGAAAACATTTTCTCTATTCATCTCTCCTGAATTCTTACTTCATTATTATAGACACTCCGTGGTGTCTTGGAATATGAATTTGGGGAGGGGGTATTATTTCTACTCCATTCTCCCATTCTCTAATTAACCAGCCCCCTCTCTTTTGCTGGGCAAAGAAGATGGATTTCAGGGTATGTGTGAGGAAATCAGATATGAAACTTGCATAGAATTAAGCAAGTCAGGCAATGTTTTCTTATTTTTGGTTATGGGATTCAATTTTTGTAGTTCCTGGTTTTCATAAAGCTATCCCATTTTCCAAGTAGTTGAGTGTGCTGCCTACATTTGAAAATAAACCTTCAAATCAATCTTGTAGATGAAATACAATAGAAACCCAAACCAAATTACCTTTCATTCTATATCAAAAGAACACTTACAGTGAGTATTTAGCATCTCCATGGCAAAGTCTTTCATTATATGAAACATATTAGGTTTAGAGGTATAACTGTTTTATAATTTTATCAAATATGCATCCATCCACACATGTAAGTTAGAAATATATACAATTTAGAAAATACATTGACCCATTTTAGATTATGGCAACTCTGAGTGCAAAGTAGGAAAGACAGCATCACCCCTATTTTTATAAATGAGAAAGTTGAGGTCCAGAAATTTAAATGACTTTCTAAGGTTAAAGAGCTAACGAATGACAAAGCCATTATGAAATCTGTATATTATTACTACTAGTTTGGGTGCTCCTATTATACCACTCCAGCTTACATTAGCAAAGTTTTACTTAGCAGAAATTTAAATGAATTTTGAGAAAATATTGGAATCAGAAATAATAAACACTTAAAAACAGCCTGTAAATTAACTAATATATTTGGAAGATACAGGACTTTCCTGTGATTCAGTGTCTAAACAAACAGGTTTATTAGATTCCTTCGCAGCTCAGGACATTTATGGAGATGAAGTCTCTATCTTTGGTGCAGGAGATGAAAAAAGACCTACTTTTTATATTGTTTGACATTTGGGGAAAGATTAGAAATAAAGATAAATGGAAAGGGGATCTTAAGAAAAATGCCAGTGAAATTTTTCTGATCTATCAGACAAACCAACCACAATTGAATGCATGTAATTTATCGAGCACTTTGGGAACACAGAGTACTTTTCCTTTTCGAGTAATCTATATACTCTCTATAAGGGATAGAAGTGTAATTCCAGCGTCACAGATAACAAGAAAAACTAATGCAAAGAAGATAAATTACTCCCTTTACTGTCAGGTAGAGTTACTGGCACGTACATTTTTGGTCATAGTAAAAGCCCTAATTCCTACCCCTAATCTCAATTCAGGCAGCTGTACGGAAATACACTTGGCTGTAGAACAGTTCCATTTGCATTTCTTTTCATTTTTTTTCTGAAAACCTACAGGGGAATATTTGCTATCATGGCATATGCTTATGAACAATTGCTTTCAAGTTTTACACATTGCTAGACCCAATTTTTATGTTAAATTAGAACCGCCTGCAGGGAAATGTTATAATATTCGTTGCCAGGGTATAAATGCAATTCAAAAGCAAGATTATGCCATCAAAGGTGCCACTCCATATGTTACAGAGAATCTATATACGGTTGCCTACCCGTATCTTTTTCCTTTCTTTTCTTTTTTTTTTTTAATTGGGGTATAGCTGCTTTACAACGTTGTATTAGTTTCTGCTGTACAATGAAGTGAATCAGATATATGTATACATATATCCCCTCGCTCTTGAACCTCCCATCCCGTGCCCCCCGTCCTGGCCATCTAGGTCATCACAGAGCACCGAGCTGAGCTCCCTGTGCTATACAGCAGGTTCGTGCTAGCTATCTCTTTTATACACGGCAGTGCACATGTGTCAATCCCAATCTCCCAATTCATCCCCCCACCCCATCCCGTGTCCATAAATCCATTCCCTCCTTTTCTTTCGCATAACAGGAACATGCCCTTCCTTGGGGCGACATTGACCCTGACCCAGGTGATGAACTCTGTGGAAGACTGAGGATTTCCCAGCTCTCTGCTTTGCTAGCCTGCCTCACCTCCCAGTAGCTCTGTGACTTGGTCCTGGCCAAGGAGACCGAAGTGGAAAATCTGCTGAGGCTGGGGACAGAGGACCTTCTGAAAAACATTTCTTTCCTGATAAGAGATCTGAAATGACAGGTACTGCTGCTTTCTTCTCCATCCTCCTGCTGTGACTGTGGCTCTATTTCTAGAGCTGCAAGGGCCACTCTGTGACCTTGAGACAGCCAGCATGAGAGAAAGGCCAGAAAAATCTAGAGATACCAGCTTCAGCTTAACATTATCGGTCCACTTACCTTCTAATTTTGTTACATGAGCAAAAAAGATGTTTAAGACTATGAGGTTGGATTTTCTGTTATTTGCTGTCAAAAATAATCTTAACTACTTTCCAAATTATGTCTCTAAGAATCGTAAGGTTATAGAATAGCTAATTTATGGCGTTCACAAGCGAAGAAGAATTTTCTACCTGATAGTGAAGATTTAAACTGCTGTAATATAGAATTGTATTATTATTATTATTTTTACATAGTGTCTCATATATGATTTCATTTGGGGAAAAAAAATTTAGCTATTAAAATATTTGAAAATGATGCTGTAGAAAACCACTGCAAAGCTCCTTAAGCAAGAGTAGGTGAATATCTAGAATTCTATAAGCATATTCTTAGATTTTACTATATCATCATTTCATGTTATTATTTTTATAGTAATTTAAAATGTATCACATTCTGAATCATTTGAATGATTTCTTTATAATGCACCACACTGCAGAGCCTGTGTTTGTATTTCTTTTTATAATTAAGGGGTACCCAGTGATGCTTTAGAGTGATATCATTTAAATTTTGATGTGTTAGCAAACATGGCTGGTTACCTTCAGATGAGCTCGTCTTCATGTCAAAATGCCTCGTTTCTGCTGCTTAGCTCACATATAATTTAATTTCTCACAGAGAAAAAGTTTTTAAAAACTATTTCTTAACTAAAAGACAATTTCACGAAATGAGGGACAAGGCCCATGGGATGTGATCTTGACGAACTGCCAAAAATCAGCGGGGGGCATCTTTCAGATTTTGCTTGATGCTGTCATGGCAGCTACTAACTTTGCCACAATTCACTAGTGTTAAAAATAACAGAGATAATGGTTCCTGTTTGCCAATCCCAGTGTTGATGTTAAATTATAGTAGTTTGGGTCCTGCAACTGAGTTCGATGGATTGTGGGCAGAAGAACTGTCTGCTGATATATGCAGTTTCCAAGCCTGGACCACCGCCAATGCATTTTTCATTCTCTTTCTTCCACTGGTCTTCCACTGTGGACATCAGGTGACCTTAACGCCAACAAGGCGTTGGTGCCACTGGCTACCCAGGAGCTGTCCAACCAGGAATACGCGGGCCACGAACACTGTTTGGGTGAGGAACAAACTTTCTGTATGTGAATCCACTGAGAATGGAGGTTGATTTTTACAGTAACTAATTGTATTAGGGATCTACTGCTGCATAAGAAATTATTCCAAAATTTACTAGTTGAAAACAACAAACATGTACTATCTCCTAGTAGTTCTGGCTCAGTCTCTCTGAGGTCGGAACTGAGGTGTCATTGGTGATGCCATTATCAGAAGCTTGCCTGGGAGAGAGGGATTCACTTCCAAGCCCACTGATTTGGCTATTGGCTGGAGGCCTCAGTTTCTCACCAATACAGGGCTGCTCCCAACAAGGAAGCTGGGTTTCCCCAGAGCAAACGATGAGAGAGAGACAGAAACAGATAGTGTGCAAGCAGGCATCTATGATGGAACCATAAGAACACTATACAAAAGAGGGCCTGAAATCTCAGTATTTCACATCTCTGAGGACAAAGTTTAGTCCGGTAGGGCCAATCGGATTTTGATATTGTAAGGCACAGAGACAGAAACATAAGCTTTTTTTCTGCTTGTTTTGCTTCTGCAAACAGCACAGAAGTCAGACCACGTCTCATCTCTTGTTCTGGGGTCAGAATAATTATTGGGGAGATTTGTTGCCCTTCTGTGTCGCTAGATCTTGGTTGGGATTACTTGGTCTGTACTAAGACACAAAATCAGAATGAGGGATCCCAGTCCTGTGCCTCCTGTAGATGCATGACTTCTAGAGAATAGATTCAATGTTGTCTACTCATCCAGAGAAGGGATTAGAAGGCTATTTTCTAAGTCACAGGTTAAAAAACAAACCTCTCCTTTCTTATATTCTTCCTTCGCTCCATTACATATAATTATATACATTTGTGAATTTTTACTAAAGAATTATTAATATAGTTTCAGACTCCCTCCAACAATGGAGTTTGCATTCATAAAACCAGCTTTTGCATTCTTTCCTAAAACCAGTCTGACAAGACAGTTAGTCCTTTCGCCTCTTCTGGGTGTTAACTACCAGCTGCTTTCTCTGTGAGGCCTTCTCTGGTCTCATAATCTCAAATCTACTTCAAGTTCTTCACTTCCTGTTTGCTTCTTCTTCTTCTGGATAGTATCACCATGCCACATGCTGTATTTTCCCTATTGAACTTGTTCATTTTCTATTCCTCCTTGGAATATAAGCTCCAGGAGGGCAGGATTTTGGACTCCTTTTTTCACAACTCTGTTTCCAGAACACAACTGGCACATAGCAGGCCTTCAGTAAGTATATGTTGGATGAGTGGGTGACACTGTCTGTGTCTCCAGGCTTCTCAGTTCACGTCCTCTAGCACCTGGTGTGTCCCAGCTGAGGTTTTGTCTCTTCAGTCCTCAGAGAAACTGGAGTCTTTGCCTGGATAAAGCCTTCCCTGTATATTTCAGTGAGCTGAACATTTTTATTTTTTCAATATGTGCTATAATGTGAAAAACATCAGGCAGCTGCTCCCCACTAGCTATCGATTTTACATTTGGTAGTGTATATATGTCCATGCCACTCTCTCACTTCGTCCCAGCTTCCCCTTCCAAGACGCAAGAGGGAGGAGATATGGGGATATATGTATATGTATAGCTGATTCACTTTGTTATACAGCAGAAACTAACACACCACTGTAAAGCAATTATGCTCCCATAAAGATGTTAAAAAAAAAAGAAAAAGCTTAGGAAGGACTGATAAACTCCCTCAACATCTACTTTCAAACCTCTGTTCTCATATGGAACATGTAAAAGAATCACTGACAACCATTTTTAGGTGGGGGAATTTATCACAGTTAGCATTTCCCGAAGGAAAATAAATGACTCATTTGGAGTTTATTTTGAAGTCCCCAACCAGATTCCAGACGAATACTAATGTGGTAATTGCATTACCAGCTTCTTCTGATATTTATAAACTACTCCCACTCTGCATTAGTGGTTTACGACATAAGCAATAGCAGCTAATTTAATCATGGTTTTTTCCCTCCAGTAAAGAGTCATGTATCATTCTCCACAATAAGAGCATACCCCATCGTGCCTATATAAATCTTCACCAATTCCTTCTGACATTAAAATTCCTGTGGTCCTAACGTAATGACTTCATTCGCAGATACACATCACATTTGCTGATTAAACATACTCATAGTCACATATGAAAGATGAATCATTAAAATTCAGAAAATAATTAAAACAGGCTTTCCTTTAATTTCAGGAAGGCATAGTTCATTTAATCAGGAGTTAGTTTGTATATTTACACGATCTGTGACCTTTCAAATCCCAGAGTCTCTTCCGACATGGCTCTCTTTGCTCTTTTATTTAATTCCATAATAAATGGGATGGCTGCTGTGGCGTTATATTATAATAAAGATATTTTATTTCCTATAGACTTCGTTTGTATGAGGGTAGGAGGGAAAATCAATGTGTCACAACATCATAAAGCAATCCAGAAAATAAAGTGAGACATAAAAGAGCCAATAAAAAACCCAGTACAGGGCTTCCCTGGTGGTGCAGTGGTTAAGAATCCGCCTGCCAATGTAGGGGACGCGGGTTCGAGCCCTGGTCCGGGAAGATCCCACATGCCGCGGAGCAACTAGGCGCGTGAGCCACAGCTACTGAGCCTGCGTGTCTGGAGCCTGTGCTCTGCAACAAGAGAGGCTGCGACAGTAAGAGGCCCGCGCACCGCGATGAAGAGTAGCCCCCACTCGCCACAACTAGAGAAAGCCAGAGTGCAACAACAAAGACCCAGCACAGCCAAAAATAAATAAATTAAAAAAAAAAAACCCAGTACAATTAACTGACGATGCTTGAATTTCCATACGTACAAAAGTAAACTTAAAAAAAAAAAAGCTGCATTTGTACGTGTTTTTGTGCTGTTCTTGGTGGTGGTGGTGTTTGTGAGATCACTTTAGGGGACCAAACAAGTAAAGTTACATTTCTAATAACTTCTGATTGGGAAACTATTTCATTAAATAATTTTGCAGACAATAAGGTCTGGCTCATCCAGACTTGAAGGCAGTTAGGTAATTAGTAAATCAGTTCCTGTGTAACTCTGATGTCACAAACTAAATCTCCCTGCAATACAGTGTTATTGTGTGGCCTGCCTCATTTAGAGATCTGTAGTATTTTAAGAGATTTATTTAGAGCAATAACCAAGAATATATGCCTGCTTTATCTCCTACATTTATTTCTATTCAGGTGTTGTATTAGAAAATTACATTACAGAGGTCTGGAAAGTGATTGTACGACAATGTAACTAACTGTACTTAACCTTACTGAATTTTACTCTTAAAAATGGTTAAGATGGTAAATTTTATGTTATGCATATTTTACCACAATTGAAAAAATAAATTTTTATAGTAAAAAAATAGATAATAAAATAAACCTTGTGTTACATATAAGTTCTCTAATATTAAACAAAAAGTACAAGGATGTTGTTACTTCAAATATCAAATTAATGAATTAAAATTTTATTTTTATTTTGAAACCTGTTGTAGTTTGTTTATAATGCAGAAAGATTTATTCTCGTGAGTATTCTTGAATAATTAGCCTAATATGTGAAAGAAGAAAAATCTGGAAATTGTTATCTCTTCATATTTATGAGCTTTGTGGTCTTGAGCAAGACACCAAGTCTTTCCAAGTCTTGGTTTCTATCTCTTTTACAGGGTGGGTACTGGGATCAATCAAGATAATATATAAAAAAATCTAGTACAGTGATTAGCACATAATCAATTGATGTCCACCAAATGTGAAATTCCTTCTTTCCTGTTAAAAGTCAGACACAGTTCTCCTGAGTTAATAAACACTAGGTGATGATGTCTGAAGCTCAGGTTACTGACACATATATTAAACAATTTACCTATACCAAAAAATAATCATTTTTAAAAAATTTAAGATTCCAACACCAGAAAATATGTATGGGAATATGGAATACACACTCAAAGTTTTTCTGCTTTGTATTTTATAGTAACTTTTCCTCACTAAAATATTGTCAACAGCAGTATATAATCAGAGAAGTTCTCAATTTTAATATTCAAACAGGTCAGAGCTATCTAAATTCAGAATTGCATGCCTTGTAACTGTAAGCGCATTAAAGTAACATCGGCTACCAACTCATATGTAGTACTAGACAAAACAGGATAAGAGATAGTCTATAAAATCCTAATATTGTTTGGCGTAAGTTGCATGCGAGTGTGTCTAGAAAAAGAAATTAAGACATTTGATGATCGTCTAATAATTACTACTATTTATTATAAGTTCTTTGAGGTATATATTGATAATGGCAACCCTGTAAAATCTATTGCGAAACTTTGTGTAACTGTTGACTCTTGTGGTTAGTAGAAGCACCCATAGTAACTGTGTGTTAACTGGTGTATCTCACTGGGGATCTAAATTGCCAGGTGGCTACAATAAGCATTGGCTTAGTCTTCAACGGAAAGACTTTTTGGAAAAAAATTACTGAGAATTTTAGCTTATCATCACATGTATTAAAGGTATTATATTTATGACCACTGTTATTTTCAAGTATATATATATATATATATATATACATATATATATATATATATATATATTGCGGTACGCGGGCCTCTCACTGTTGTGGCCTCTCCCGTTGTGGAGCACAGGCTCCGGACGCGCAGGCTCAGCAGCCATGGCTCACGGGCCCAGCCGCTCCACGGCATGTGGGATCTTCCCGGACCGGGGCACGGACCTGTGTCCCCTGCATCAGCAGGAGGATTCAAGCCCTCAGGTATAATTTTTTTCAACTAGAATTACCAGGATTTAACAGTTCCTTCTCATAATAAAATAATTTAGAACTGAACATACTCAGCACCTTTCTGGGTGTCACTTTTCTAAGAAAAAGGCTTAATCATACCAGGCAACAGAGTACAGCGCTTAGTAACTGATGTATAATGTTTGCTGTTATAAATGTAATGGTTGTGGCCCCCATAGATTTTCACTGGCAAAGATAAACTTCTGGATTAGAGAAATTTTCAGTGTGGACCTTAAATAAAATAATAGCCTAGTAGACTTGAGACAACCAAGTAGGGGCTATGGACAACAGGGGGACTACCTGAACAGTGGTTTCCATCATGCCAGCCCACCTGTGGTTTCCACTAAAGCAGGACAGAGAAATATTTCCTCACCTACTAAGACCATTAATTTAACTCAACAAAAGATGAGTATCTGCCTCAAATACTTTATGGTTTCAGGTTAGACAATATAGGTGCCATCTGTTAAAGTTAGATCAGAAGGAAGGCAAAATAATATGTGTGCACACATGTGTATGTAAACGTAGAAATACTTTTGTTTTGAATATATAATATATATTTTTTTATGAAATTCATATTTATAAATCACACATACATAAATATGTAATGAAATGTTTTTACTTGCATACGTACACATACATACATTTTTAATTTATTTTGCTTATATGCTAGTTTTGGTTGGGATTCATTCAAATCCCAAACACAGCCCTTTTTCACTTTCTCCACAACCATACTATGTCATATGCAATATCTCTACCTGTATAAGAATAAGAATAGGTAAAGAAAGGCCAAGTGTACCACCATTCCTATTTTAGATAGACAGTTCACAAAGAAGACGAATAGCAGCACATAAATGGATTCTAAATACATGATTTTTGTCTTAATGGAATACATTTCCACTATTTACACAGAATAATATTTTATGCTAGACTTTCGAGTTCACGGTTCAATAAAAATAAGGGATGCCAAGAAACATTCTCAGGGTGGTATTTTACCTAAATCTCCAAATGCTGTGACAAAAAGAAGAAAAACTGACTACATTTATATATTAGCAGGAAGGAAAATTTCCTACCTTAGCTTCCTATATATTTTCCACAGTTTCAGTAAGCCTTTTAAAAACATTTAGTAAAATAATACACTGGAAAATCATTGCTCATAGAATAAAGACTTGATTCTATATTCTACATAGTAATCTTGAAAAAAAGTCACATTTTAGTCCACTTGCTGCTTGTAGACTACAGGGTAGTAGAGCTATTGTGTAGAATTTGGTTAACAGTCCCTTTTCTCTTTGTTGAGGCTAATTCTACATAGAACAAAATGCAGTGTATGTTTTAGTGATGGTTGTGGTTACTTTAGACTGTTAATAAAGCCAAATATAATCATTCCGCCCACAGCCTCAATGAACTTTGTGTCTGAATCATCAAATATAGCAAATATTCATTTTATGTGTTGTTGTATAGACATAACCCAAAAGTGAATTCATTATGCAATGATTGATCCTTTTCCCCAATACAAAGTTCAATATCTTACAAAGAGCTATTCAAATAGATTCTAAATAAAACAGTGAAGCACTGATATATAAGATGACAGTAATGCCCATGAAAGAAATGCTATATTTGCACATAGTAGACATTAATATAAGTTTGTGGCATTGTTGCCATAGAGTCTGCCACAGGCCTGAATAATTTTGCATCTTCATGAATTTTTTATCACTTACTTCAGCTTATTTCATTGCCATGATTTTTAAATAAATGTTGTTTTCCATGTGGACCAAAGCGTTAATCATTGGTCTGCTGTCACTCACTTGTTTTTTGTACTCATACCCTAAATTGTATTATTGATCTTATAAAGTTCATACTGGATAATATGATAAGCAATCATACCCATGAAAATTAAAAGGCTGATTAGAAGCACGAGAATAGAGTAATAATAAAGCGTGATTATAAATAGAAGAAGGCCTACAACTGTATAATTATAAAATTATGTGCATTTCAGATGACCCTGAAAAATCTTTTTTTTTTTTTTTTTTCTGCGGCACACGGGCCTCTCACCGCTGTGGCCTCTCCCGCTGCGGAGCACAGGCTCCGGACGCACAGGCCCAGCGGCCATGGCTCATGGGCCCAGCCGCTCGGCGGCATGTGGGATCTTCCCGGACCGGGGCACGAACCCGCGTCCCCTGCATCGGCAGGCGGACTCCCAACCACTGCGCCACCAGGGAAGCCCGACCCTGAAAAATCTTGAAAACTCAATAGACTTTGCTGTAATGGATATGCAATGATAAAAATTTAAACACATAAGTCATAAATAAAATTGACCTATTCAAAGTGGCTTTCAAGAAAGATAATGATAAGTATCAGAGAATTCCATAATTAGCATTGGGAGGGGATAGAGGACAAGATAAATTGGGGTGTTTATCTACACTGAAAGACACAAAAGCTATCAATATTTGGACGTCATCTTATAAACTCTTAGAGAAAAATGAACAAACTTTTAAAATTGAAAGGACATGAAAAAATTTTGAAAATACTATTTTTTGATATAAAATTTGAAAAGTATTGATCTTTATTTACTATAGCCATAACTGAAGATGTAAAATTGGATAAGGGCAATAATATTGGACAAACTGAGGTTAGTTTGCTAAGAGTAGTGGTCCGGCTGTCAGAACATGAATATCCCTAGTTCTGCTCTGCCATTAATGTCCAGGTAAGAACCTGGACATATAGCTTTTCCTTCTTGCGCCTCAGTTTCTTCATCTATAAAACTTTCTGAGGTATCTAAGCTATACATTTAAAAAAGAAAAAAAAAAATTACGGCTAGGACTTTAGGAATAGGGAGTGTGTTTCTGATATTTTACTCAATTTTCTTATTTTTTCTCTTGAAGACGTGTTTTGTTATGCTAATGGACTTAGTCCCCAGGTGGGGAAATGTGTATGACTTATTTGCACATACAAAGACCACTTGTATGTATCAATATGTTTTACCTAAATTTTCTACTTAGTATGCATACACATTTTTTTAAACAATTTATCTCCTAAAATCTATTTCTGACTTAATCTTTTAGTTCTTTAAAAATATGTATTCTTATTAAGGTACTCATATCCATTAGCCTACAGTTCAACTTTGCATTTATTTCTGATTTCTGTTATTAGGAAAGAGAATAGTACTGTTTGGAGATCAGTGCGATGAGATTTAGATTTGCTGAGGACACAGCACTTTAAAATCCAGTAACATCAATTCAGAAAATAGATGTGAAAACGCTTTGAGAATTAATTAGTATAACTTGTTAGCTGTAGACACAGTACTACCAACATCTCTGGGAGGGGTTTTCCCTGTCAGATTAAAAATTTATGAATCGAAGTACTGAACTGTTAGCAATTCTAGAAAAGTCGGCATTTTAAAGCTCCATTTTTAGAACAAGCACAGAGAAAGAAAACTCTGTGATAGTCGACAAAATCAATAAAAGGAAGAGATGAGGGAGTGGTTTGGGGGCTCCCAAGTTGAAGGTGTTCTGGGCTGTGGAAATGACAGGATGGCCACCACTGCCCAACTTACTCAACTGAGCAAGTTAACTGAATAAAATCCAGCTGCATGGATCGGGGGCTATTTCAAAGCACAGGCTTAGGTACTGCCAGCTGAATTAGAAGGAAAAACCCTTCCAGACACAAGGATGCAGAATAGCATGGAGCTCTCTGTAGAGAGCTCAATTTGTTAACCTTGCAAGAGCTTTGTTTACTTGCATCACTTCAATGCAAGGGAAGGAGAGATATAGATATAGATTAGACATAGATATATACATATATATATATATATATAATTTTTTCTCCCTTTCTTCCTCTGTATATTTCTAAAGTCAGCAATTCCATTTAGATGCCGAATGTCAGAATTCAGTTGTCCACTATGGCTTAGCATCTAAAAGAGCTTCTCGTCAAACGAGGTTTCCAGGGCACACCTGGTATAATGAAGCCTGACAAGAAGGCTTTCCAAGCCATTTTGTTTTCTCTAAAAATGTCTTTTAGTTCTTTTTAGAAATTTGCCAAAACCTAAATCAAACACCATTTTCTTAGTAATTACACATTGAAGGATGTAATCATTGCAGCCTTCTGAAACAGAACACCAGAAGCCCTGCTTTGGGCACTTTTCCACAGTCGCTTTCGTTAATTTCTAATGAGCCATTGTCACAGTGGCGCCAACCCAGCATTAGCACTTACAATAAATTTACTGCAAGAACACTGCTGTTTGTAATTAGCTCTTCATTACACAATAAGGCTGATTTAGAGAAGCTCTCATATGATTTGCTCAGCAAATGAAGCAATATAATTACACCTTTCTTAAAATCAACAGATTAGACTGCTGTTTGCAATTGGCTATATTATGTACTATTAGTGTCGGGGCAATTGCAGGCCTGTTGCTTCCTTTAACACTTTCAAGTAAGTCTAATTAAAGCCCTGGCTATTTCTGTAAATGCGAGGTCGGCTACATAATAGTCACAATTTTTATAATTAATGAGGGAACCCCAGATTGATGTTCAGAATATTTTATATTAAGCTCAAGCCTTGGCCATTTAAGGCTCTTATGGTAGAAATCAGAAACTGAAAACATAGCAGGATGGAATGACACTTTTCTTTTGGAGCCAAATTATTTCCTAGCCAGAGCACACAAGAATGGAGAAACACTCGAATTAGGTTAAAGCAGAGTAATGTGTTATCCACTCAGTTGTGTGTTTCTCAACAGTAGATATTTAGTACAAGTCAGCTATTATAGTGGCTCATGTTAGTACCATCTTCTCTTTGGGTTTTTGGCTCTGGACACTCCATCCACTAGTTGTGGTAATCACTGGTAGAGTGAGCTGGTAGGAACTTTAGAGAAGGGTTGTCAGATTTAGTAAATAAAAATACAAGACACAGAGTTAAATCTGGGCATCTTGTATTTTATTCTGGCAACCTTATTTTAGGACACTTAGGAGAAGCTTCTCTGTGTTAAACTAAGAAAAAAATATATATATACACACACACATATACATACAATAACTATCCAAAAGGATTAATTCCCCAAAAGATAGTGGATCAAGAAAATAACTGTCAATGAGTCAATGAGTTTTGGTTAGTACCTCTCTACTAACAGTTTATACTTCTTTAACTGAAAGGCAATGTCACTTCATTTCTATATTCCAAATAGTTGCCATTTAAAGAAGAGTATCAACAACAGTTAATGAATAAATCAATAAATGAAAGAAGATTCCCTGACTACACTTTTTTATAGTAGACTGATAAGAGTTTTCTACGGTAGACTTAATATTCCCATTCAAAGGGCCATTGCCTTAAAATCCAATGTAGATACCTCTTGCCATCAATGCATACAACTTTTTAAAAGAGTGTGTGTGTGTGTGTGTGTGTGTGTGTGTGTGTGTGTGTGTGACCTTTAATTAAAAATTTTTTATCTAGTAAGGGATGGTGTATATTATGCACATTCATAGTATTCCGTTCTACTGTAGTTTCATGAAATCTAGTACACATTTTGCTTAAAGTTAGGAAAAGACTTCTATATCTTTGCCAAGTCTGGAACTACTTTATTTTGAAATGCTGTTTGATGAAGTAGTTCATGAAAGATTCAGACCTCCTTCAATGTATTCAGTGAGTTCCACTCGTGGTACATATGACCAAATACATCTTTGTTCTATCCTACCCCTGCCTGGACTGTTCCTCATTCCCAAAGGGAGCAACTGTGTATAAGATTCATGGTTGATGTCAACCCTGGCCCCTGGCAAAGTTTAAGAATCAGAGTGCATGTTGAGCTGGGATGGGAGGACCCCATTTTGTTGATTTCTGACGCCCTTTGTTTTCAGGTGATGGAGGGAGTTTGGAAGTCCATTCTGATCATGAGCCCATCACTAGCCTGGCTCTGAGACAGTTCCCTGATCCAACACTGTGAAGTGAACAACGCCACGCCTGTGAACACAGTACTAGGCACAAGCTTTATCATCTTTACTTTGAAGAGCATTGCGTTGTCTCACTCCTTTTCACAAATTATTTTAAGATGTGGACTAATGAAGATCATTTTACCATTAGACCTTAGAAAGTTAATTCCAAAAGAGCAAGTGTCTGAGTTTAAATGTTGTAGAATTAGGCTACATTTTGAATTACAATGACCCGACATATCTTCTAAGATCTGCTGATCTGAGGTTATTCATTTTTCTACCTACTAAAAGTCATGTTCTTTAAATTGATCCCTCTTTCCCCTCAACTTCTGCATTTAAGAAGGGTATCAACAACAATTATTAGTCAATACCTTTCAATAATTTGTAAAAGGAATGAAATCATGCAATACTCTTCAAAATAAAATTGAGAAAGCTGAAGTCTATTAAAATTTGTTTATTGGACCATTAGCAGAGCAAATCAAATGGCCAGGAGGTTCAGTGTTAGTAAATGTGTTTCTTCTTCTTTGTGAAAGATTTTGTGTTAATCTGTATTCTTACAATGTCACGGAGAAGTGATTTTTTTTATATATCAATTAAAAAAGAACTGTCTTCTTAAAATCCTTATCTCTGTTTTATTGGAGAAGCTTGGTAACATTTAGGAAAATGGAATGTTTTTCTTTAAAAATTATATTCTCTATTTCCCAACAACGGCAGCTACCTGTTTTGGATTTTAAATTATGTTTTAAGTGTATTTTGATAGTGGAAATTATGTTACTGAAAGGTAGGTGTGTCACTGACCTCACTGAGATTTTCCATGTTATCTTTTAAAATGACAGGTTTATAAATCATTCTGTAGAGAGCAATGAGCCTACCCACTGAAAACAGATTGAATTTCTAGAATATAAGGTAAAATCATTTTAGTAATCACAGGGGTAACATCACAGCATTAAGTACATTGTACTAAGCCAGGCAAACAGCTCAGAACAAAGTCTAAGGCTCCCTAAAGAGAGGAGAGGAAAAAAAAGTAATCCTTTCTACAGATCCACAGGCTGCAATGAAATGGCACATTTTATGAAACATATTGCATGTTTTTGAAACATATTGTACAGTAAAAGTATCACAGAAAGTATTTTTATTAACCCAGGTAAGAAGTACGGTGAACAGAGATTTTGATGTTTCTTTTTGAGCGGGGTGGGGGGGGCTTGTCTGTTACTAAGAATCTCCCTCTATTTTTCCACATGCCAGGGAAAGTATACTGCTCATATTAAATAGCTTAAAAGATTCACTATATTTTATCTTCCCAACTAAATAAAAATTTTAGTTGCAAATCATCATGCCTATTTCTGCGGGTCTGTTTCTAGAGTTTATGGGTCATATCCACACTATAATTTAGTTCAGACATAAATGTAGTAAAACAACTTACATGAAGCACATTTCTGTGTCAAAATGTATTAAAGGAGTGTGTATACTTCAATAAACAGGTCATAAATTTACAGAAAGACAATGATAAATAAAACTGACTTCAAAGTTATTTTCAAAAAGGACAGAAAGCGTAAAAGAGCAGTTAACTCTCTTTTTTTCTAATTTAAAAACATTTGCACTTAAATTTTATACACTGAGAAACATGCTTTGGGATAATAAAACAAAGCATGGTTTAGCTTTTGTAGAAGTGGCCATAGCAAAGCCAACACTGTGAAGATGAGATTCTGAATGCCATATGGAATATTGAACTTAGCTTTGTTTTCCCACTTTTTGGAGTGAAAATTGGACTTAAAAATTAAAATCAACAGACAGTATAATTTCTTAATTATGGATTTCCTAATTGTTTTGCCTATAGCAGCAAAACTATACCGAAGCCAAAATCATCTCAAGAAGAGAAGGCTAAAGCTCTGTGTGATTTTCATACCTTTTCCAAGTGTGTGGGTGTGTCTGTATGTGTGTTTCATATGGGATTCACTGTTCATCTGATAGAAACAACACAAATGAAAGAATATGGGAGTTAATACGGAATACAGAAATTTAAAATATAAACTTTGCACAAAGACAAGAAAACGACCCTGAGGAGATCACCTTTCTGTGTCTCTAACAAACAAAACGATAGGCTGCATTTGCTTTCTTGCTACCTCTTCTAGGCGTGTGGGATGATCGTCTCAGTATCATCAATCACAGGAAACTGTTTTGCACTTACGTTTCCCTTCACAGAACAGCTCTCCTGTGAAATGTACGTCTCTCACTCTCACTAAGCAGAAATGCACAGTCAGGGAGGTGGATGGAGGTGTGGATTTGTCTGGGAGACATACTCGTGGAAGATCTGACTTTACACAGCCGCTCTTTTGGAAGTACACACGTCTGAATCTCCCGTGGTGGATCCTCCCCTGGACCTTCTTCTCTAGCCCTCTGGCCCTTCCGCTGGGCCTCACCACCTGGTCATCTCTGCACCTTTGTCTGGGCTGCTCCTGCACTTGGGGCCGGCTGCACATGCCACCTTCTCAGTGTGACAGGGCCTTCAAGGTGTTTCAAGATTTAATTGCCCCACAAAGCCTTTGACCCCTTCGACTCTGTTTCTAGAGTCTCCTGTGGTCTGACAGGAGCCTGACATTGTGTTTTTAAATTATGTCATAGTTGTTGGGTTTTGCTCAGCTGCAAGGCCCCAAGTATCTCGGGTTATCAGTCTTTTGCTCTGTCCGTATCATTCTACAATGCTGGGGATTCATCCTTTTATCAACATATGTTTGGGTAGTTTTCTAGTAGATTTTTGTCCATATTGATACATTATGGTAGCAAGTCAATCTTGTAAAATTAAAATGGACTTGCATTCATTCTCCTGAGAAGTTCCTGATAGTATTATAATGTAAATACTCTTGTAAGCGTCAGAGAAACTTCAGCTGAACTTTGAGCTTTTCCTATCACTTGCTAACTCTACCAATACTCTAAAAAATACCGAAACATATATATTTGTTGGATTCAAAGGAAACAAAGAAAGCAGGCAGGTGATGATTGAGGAGTGGGAGTTCTAATTAGCACAACTGGTTTTTTTTCTAAAGTTTTAAAAGGACACAAATCTAGGGCTTTCAAAAACCTGCTATGCTACTGGTTAGGCTTTTATACTTTTCAGAAAAAGTAAGTGGCTGAACCTTCCAACTGGTTTATTCTTATAGACTCGATAACCAGTGGCAAAGGTGTAAATGAGAGAAGCAAAATCTTTAAATGCCTACATGTAGATTAAAAAAAAAAAACTTGGTCAAAGTGAATTATAAATTCACAGTGAATTAAAATTATCATTATAAATAGAAGATTTAGGACAAGAATTCTTTTTAAAATCAAGTTGAATAAAATATGTCTTCATTTAAGTATCATGCTTTGATTTTTCAATTATAGGCTAGGATATTTGACTGGTGGATGAGAAATTCATTGATTTAGCTAAAAGTTTTACCTTTCCGCAAAGTAAGTAACAAAATCAAATGGCTATAGAGGAGACACATACCTAGGGGCCCTTCCATGTAAAGCAGAAATAGATCACAGATAATATTCATTTAACAATACTTTAAGAAAAATATATTTCTTTTTTTTTAATTTCTTTTTTTATTTTTGCTGTGTTGGGTCTTCGTTTCTGTGCGAGGGCTTTCTCTAGTTGTGGCAAGCGGGGGCCACTCTTCATCACGGTGCACGGGCCTCTCACTATCGCAGCCTCTCTTGTTGCGGAGCACAGGCTCCAGATGCACAGGCTCAGTAGCTGTGGCTCACGGGCCCAGTTGCTCCGCGGCATGTGGGATCCTCCCAGACCAGGGCACGGACCCGTGTCCCCTGCATCGGCAGGCGGACTCTCAACCACTGCGCCACCAGGGAAGCCCTATATTTCTTTAAATTAGATTTTTGGATGTAGTGTCGGGTTCTGAAACTGATTTCTTGGGTCTCTAAGTTGCTAATATGAATGCACACTACACACTGGCTTTTGGAAAATTTATGAAATTGAGGGAAGAAAATATCATCCCCAAGGATGGAGTCACATTAATGAAGATTCAGCTTGTACTAAAAGCACACATCATGCAAATCAAGTTGTTCTCTCTTTCCACTGTGCACTTACAGTTTTCTCCTCAATAAAAATGTACGGATAAATATAGAAAATTTTGGAAAATAGCCCAAATTAAACACCCATGTAATCCTTTGACCAGAGTTAAACACTAGCAACTTTTTGCAATATATACCTATATACTTATTTATATAAACATATACATATAGAGATATTTCATTGATACAATTCATTTATTTGTGATGATATAAATAATTTTTCCATATTAACTTCACACACAAAACCATATCTACTTCACATGCTCTGCTACCCAGTAGGCAGATCTGACCATATGTTCAAGGCATTCAAAAGGTAGTGACTATATATATATATATATATATATACACACACACATAAATATATATATATACACACACATACATATATATATACACACATATATAAAACACATTTATATATATCTTTTAATAATTTATATGTGATTTTCAAAAAAGCATGGGAGATATCATGAGATAATTTAAAAATTGGATTTTCTTTGGCTAATTTTCGTATTGCTTATCTTGAATACATGGAATATTATAGTCTTTTCCGTATTTACAGTTTCTAAATGGCTCAAGTCAGTTTGTCCATATGCAAAAAAAAAAAAAAGAAGAAAAAGAAAAGCTGGCAGGGCAACAGTATAAAGACCTCAAACACATATTTATGAAACCAAGCCCAGAAACACAAATCAACATAACTATATTTCTATGCCATTGAATATACTCCTACAAAATTATATTTAGGGACTGAATACATTTGTTGAATTGATGTACTATGGTTGACTGAACCAATCCCTTACTGTTGGAAGTTCAGGTTGTTTCCAATTATCAGTATTATAGAAAACACCAATACACTTTTTTTATAATTTACTTGATTACAGCAAGGAATACAGACTCTTTGCTTTTCTACTGTCAGTTTCTTTCTTTCATCTCAACACATAATTCAAGTAATAAACAGATTGCTAAAGGCTAATCTCATTTTGAAGAGAACAGGGCCAGCCTCTAATGGATCAAATCTAATAACACTTCCCCACGTTCGGTCACGTCAATACCTCATCTGCCATTTCTTCCATAAATGCCATTTAAATATTTATTCATTTTATTAATAAAAGGTCAGTACCCCTGATATCTTGTTACTTTGACAGCTCATTTTCACACTAGTCCATCAGAATCCCTTAACTAGACACTGACTAATTACTTAAAATAAGCATTAACTCCGTTCAGCCATGCTGGCACTCTCATCTCAGATTTCCAGCCCCAGAACTGTGAGAAATGAATTTCTGCTGTTTATAAGCTACCCAGTTTATGGTATTCTTGTTATAGCAGCCCAAGTAGACTAGGACAATATGGAAATAGGAAGACTTCTAAAGAGTTTATATTAACTACCACAAACTTATTAAATACAGTATTTTTTAATGATCCATACATCTACAGAATCTCTCTCACATGGACAGGTCGATACTCCTGTGTACACTCCATCATACATTAACTCCATCTCAAATTTTATATCTTTATGCTTACCAAAGTTTTCTTACTTCAACTGTTAGCAATTATGTAGTAAATATCATGGTAGAAAAAATCAGCATTAAAATATGATGCTGAAAGACTGTTTATGTTATTATTTTTAAATTAGTGTAGAATACTTCTAAATTTCAAATGAAGGATCTTTTGTTACTAATTCGGAAAATAAGCAGACAAAATGAACTGAATTACATATTTAACTACTGCATTAAATAAAATGCTCAAGGTTAAATTTTTAATTAGAACAGAGTGATAATTACATAGAAATAAAGTAGCATGCATGAAATTCTACTACTACTATTTTTTTTTTTTTTTTGGTCACACCACATGGCTTCAGGGATCTTAGTTCCCCGACCAGGGATTGAACCCATGCCCTCAGCAGTGAAAGCTCAGAGTCCTAACCACTGTACTGCCAGGGAATTCCCAATACTTTCTATTTTTAAATTCAAGCCACAATGTATTCCCACTGAAAAACCTCACACTTCCTAGAAGGTGGGACTACATTTTTGTTGAGACAGAGTCAAAGGTGTCATAAACATAATTAATTATTCAGGTGAGTGGTTTTATTGAGAATTAGTCTTAAGAAAGAAGACAATTATGATCGGGTTTGGGGACAGGATGGGCACCATCTCTTATTTTCAGAAAACCATCACCTGGTTTGTAGTCCTATAAAAACTATTGGAAATTATAGCTATTCTCTGGGATTACCAGTTATAAAAAATATTATAAATGTAAAAATAGTAAATCAAAACAAGTAAGATATAAAGGCTTGGGACTAAATGAAAGAAAATAGTAATGGTAGGTGTACACGCTTTAGACAGGAAGAAGACAGGTGTCCCAGCATGATGCAAGGAAGACCCTTGCATGTCAGGCAGAATGAGGGAGGATCTGGGTCAGGAAGAAAAGGAAGCTGATGGCAAACTGTTTTACAGTTAGCATGAAGGAAAATACACGTATTCAAGATACACAATTTTGGGGTCTTAGGGCAGCAGGCTTTTCTGGGATTGGTAAAAGGTGGGCATCCTGAGTGTTTCCTGGAGACCTTTAGACCGATGGCAGAGGCACTAGGACCATTTCACCACTCTATGCTTCTGTGAACTTTGACCTGGCCTCTGCCATTGGCTGACCAATGTGCAAAGTCAGAAAACACAGCAGTTAATTCCCAATTGTTTAGACTCATTTTTCATACAAAGGAGGCAGCTACAGTCTGTGTATTAACAATGAATGGTATATGCTGATTTGCAGGAGAATTACATTAATAATTAAACCTTTAAAAACTCTGCCCATTTCATAGGAAACCTTGCTATTTACTTCTCTTTAAATCTGTAATACTTCACCTCTTTTATTGGTAATTATCTTGGGAATTTGGGGGGGGGGGCAGAGATCATTTCTTTACTGTATTATTTATTTATTTTATTAAAGTATAGTTGATTTACAATGTTGTGTTAATTTTAGGAAAGTGACTCAGTTTTTTATATATATATATATATATATATATATGTATATACACACACACACACACACACACACACACACACACACACACATATTCTTTTATATATTCTTTTCCATTATGGCTTATCCCAGGACACTGAATATAGTTTCCTGTGCTATACAGTAGGACCTTGTTGTCTATCCATTCTGTATGTAATAGTTTGCATCTACTAACCCCAAACTCCCAGTGCATCCCTCTCCCTCACCCACGCCCCCTTGGCAACCACCAGTCTGTTCTCTATGTCCGTGATTCTGTTTCTATTTCACAGACAGGTTCATTTGTGTCATACTTTAGATTTCACATATAAGTGATATCATATGGTATTTGTCTTTGTCTTTCTGACTTCACTTAGTATGATAACCTCTAGTTGCATCCTGTATTGTTTATTAACAACACTAAGGTATCTTGCTTCCTCCTCTACAAGAAACACAATATACATGATGATCACTGTTTACGAAATTTTGTCTCAGAATATATTTTACTTTAGAAAAAAAATCTAAAATTTTTAAATGACCCTTGATGCCAGTAACTAGCTGATTCACTTTGTTATACAGCAGAAACTAACACAACATTGTAAAGCAATTATACTCCAATAAAGACGTTAAAAAAAAAAAGAACTGTATGTTCAAAAGAAAATCATTTCATGTTGCTAACAGTAAGATAGGATTTTACTGAAAGTTACATTCTAACAATGAAAAATATAATACTAATTTATATCTAAAGAATTCTGATAAAATTAAAAACAAAAGTATATAAAATATAAATGTTATAAATTTTCTGTTCATCCTTATTAAATAAAATAAATTTATATCTTTTCAGTCTTTGCAAACATTATTTATAAACCTCTGTGAAAACAACACTACTGATAATTTTTAAGGCACACTACATGTTAATATTTATGACTATTTTACTATACCTTGCTTTATGGAAATTATGGACTTTTGAATGTAAATATTGACCAAGGGATGGCGGTGATGGACTTTTTGGATATATATTATCAATTCATTCATAAACACAGAATGCTTCTGAAGACAGTCAAAGCCTGTTGATATGATTTTCTTTGGGGAAGGTTCTAATGTTAGAAGCTTTGTAGCATCAGTAATTTCTAGAATACAGATGTAAACCACTTAAAGGTCGGAAGAAACTGTTGTATTATTCTAATACCTTCTTAAGTATTAAAAGAAGAAATTTTGAACATAGATGATGAGTAGACCTTAAGATACAAGTGGTATCAATAGCTGTAATTTCTATGTAGCAGGCACTATACAAGCAGCCTAAAACAGACCAAATGGACCTGCCAAAACATGTCATGCATAAGGACTCTGCTTAGAAGGGAATTTAACCGGTTCAACTTTCTTTCTTTCCTATGCAATAAAAGAAGAAAAGAGATTGCCAGGCTACTGCTAATTTCCACATTCACTGCCTTTAATAAAAAGTTGGGAACCCATGTATTTATGGCACATAAACCCTATGACTCTCACATTATCCTATGTGAATAAAAAATAACAATTTTCAGTTATGATTCGCTTTAATTAAACTTTTTGAAAATACTTCTCAACAAAAAGAAAAAACATGGAAAATGAAAGCCTGATGGCAACTAATTATAGGGCTAATATAAAATTGTGGCAAGAAGAAACTCACCAAAATTTAGAAATTTTTATAAACTTCTATAAATCAGATTACCTGTATAATGATTAACCATGGTTAATGATTAACAGTGGCCAAGCCACCATCTTCAAGTCTTTAATCTGACACAATGTTTCACTGAACTTTTATGTGCCGTTTCTTTACTAAACAGATTTCATAATAAAAAAACTAGAATAACGTATACCTACTTAATCAAATTCTTTATAACTACGATGTGGGAAAATGAATTTAAAATAAGAGTAGAAATTGAAGTGTAAAGATAATATAAAACCCTCCTAATTTTTTGAGTTCTCAGCAGAGGGCTGAATAAATTAGCATTAATAAGTAGCCTGAATAATTAAGGATGTCCCAGGAGTGAAAATCAAATATCCTATGAAACCATCTAAATAATGTCAAATCAGTCAGGCACTCATCACTTTTAATTGAGTATAACAGGGTCACTGATGGGGTTATCACAGAGAAATCTTGTAGACAGAGAGAGATATATAATCTTTGTACCCCCCAAATATTTTGGAATGCCATATAAGGACTTTTGCCTATTATACATTTTCAATTAAGAGAGAGATGGGATTTTTTTAAAAAGAAAACATTATATCAATACTTCGTCATTCAGTGTATCTTCAATGAGCAACAATGTCCTTTGAAAAGAGAACTGAAGTTACTGATCTGCGGCTCAGAGTTGTTGGAATCTCACAGTTATCTATTTTGTTTAAGGGCAAATTTGACCTGATGGTAACTATGCATGGGTTCTAGGGAAGCCTAAGAGGTAAATCAGAAGGTGACGGAGGAGCGGTCTCTGAGAACCGTGGGACTGACAGGTGGAGGGGCGATGTCACCCAGTTCTCATAAGTGCTTATCCTGTTCTCGTTTTTCTCAAGTTTCTTCAAGGGGCCAGACACTTCACATGTTCTATTACAAAATCATCATATCACCTTTTCTGAGACTGTGACACAAATACTTATCCTCATTTGATACATGAGAAAACAGAAGTCAAGAGAATTTTATGCCTTTTTCCCAAAGGTCACAAAGCCAATAAGCCAAAAGTAGAGATTCAAATCCACATAATCTGGCGCTAGAGCCTGGGCTATTTTCAGCATGTAATTTTGTCCCTATAAGAGCTGGAGACGCAGATGTTTTACAGAAATCCCTTCATTATCCAGGTATGTTTCTCTCTCCAAAAAAAACTTTCAGCCACAGCAACACTTCCTTTCTTTAAAAACTGTGAATATTCTAAGCAACAGTTGTTTTTACCTCTTCCCTAAGAGAAACTGAGGATATTCAGTTTTGTATATTTAAAATTTTTGAATTGTCTTCATAGTATGATTGAAATGCCCCTTGAAATTATGATACATGTAAGGAATTCTTAACTAGAAGAATTGTTTTTAATTTTTTAAGATAAAATATTTGGTGATTAATTTATCTCATTAATGTGTCCTTTCAATCAACATGGGAAATCAACCAGCAAGGGAGTTCATTTAAGTTCCTTTGAGACTTTGTTGGGTAAGGTTCTGGAATTCACTGCACATTCCATCTACCTAGTAATAGGCTATGTGCCCCACTTGATGACTCAGGACTATCTTTCTGACTTTTCCACGTGGTTGGCAATGCAGAACTAACAAATGGGGGGCATTTTGAGAGTAAGTATTTACAAATTACTTTTGTCAGAAATATTCCCATTGTAAGTCAGTGGCCCCTTAGTTGTATATAGCTACATCAACACTGGGTGTATTAAAATTTGAGAAATGTGATAGTTCCTTCTCACCTAGTCTATAAGTTAGGTATTTTTAACTATTATATATAATAATTTAATGGGTTTAAAATTTTTAAGTAATATTGACTTGTTGTGATACAATTAACCACTCTTCCTCTCTATTTTTCCAATAAAGTCTTACATTATTCTACGGATATTAGGTTTTATTTATACTTGTTTAAAGAAGGCCAAGATTTCTGGTTTTCATGCCCTGTTTGTAATCAAAGCTCTTTGGAGCCTCAGTGTAAAACCTTTTTGCAGTTCCCATTTCTCTGTGATAATTCAACACTACTAATAACCCTTTCTACTTTATGTCTCCCATGTGAACAAAGTATTGCATTTCAAGTCGTAATTAGTTATATTTATTATTTTCCCTAAATAATACTGCTTTTGTTCTGGTTACTAAGATCTAAAAAGTCTATACAGTTGCTCATTTCACAGATAAGCCATGAAATTTGAGAGCATGTTAAAAGCAGCACTTGGAAATGGAGATATTATAAAGTTGGAAAGATAAAATTTCAAGATACTAGATTGCAGTCCCTAAAAATATTTCGTATTATTTTCTTATGGTTAAAATACATGGTAACCTTTATTTTGCTAAAGCAAATTTAACTAGTAAGGGAAAATAAAACCTAAGCAACAAAAAACTCTTCAATCAGCCATTTCTAGCATTCAGCCATAAGACATGTGTTAGGAAGTATATCATTAGTTACTTGCAATCAATCAGTCATATATTGTGAATCTGTCACTAAACTGAATCCAAATGGTGAAATGGGAACATAGGAAGCAGTAATTTTTTAAGAAAAAAACTGCAAAGCGTTATTTTTTAAAATTTGTGAACTAAATAAAGGGATTTTCTTTGTTTAGTAATACCTTAGTTTATATTGCCCTCCCAAAACCCTTCACTCAATTAACTTTATATATTATTGTGATGAACTATAAGGTATATAAACAGCCCTAGAGCTACAATCTAGCTTTGTCAAATCCTGTTATTTAAGCTAACAGTCATTTCAAATCCTTTTGCTACCTTTTTAATAAATAAAACTTCTGAGATAAAGTTGAAGACCACTATATAGATTTCAGTGATTTCAACTATCCCCTCCCTTCCTCAGAAGTAGCCAACAGGCTGAGTTTGGACGTCAACATTAAATTGTATGTTATATATGTCTGTTCATTTTACTGTGACTGCTACATAAACAGAAGCTATTACTGGTTTTCTATTTTAATTATATTTCCTCTTCAATTTCTAATCTTTTAATAAATATCATACTCTTCATTTTTGCAATAAATCTTGAGAGAATTTGCCTACTAGTTTTAAAAAGAAAGAAACTGTTTTGCTAAAATACATCACGACATACTTTTTTACTATCTTAATGATTTCTATTCTTATTTTAATTATATCCTTTTTTATCTCTCTTTTGATCTGTTATTTTTTCAACATCTTGAACTGGACACGGCTAATTAATTTCATCCTAATTGGAAAAGTTTTAAACATACTTTTCTTATTTTTATTATTAATAGTGTCATGAGGATATTTAAACATGCATTAAAATGCCAATAAAGTAGGCACAAATATCTTATTCCATATTACCCTAAAGGATTTCCTATGAACACGAAATAAAATGTAGGTCACAGATCCTGAAATTGTGTCTAATACAATCATACACTTCTGAGTTTGGAGGATGATTAAACACAGTCTTTAAACCGTTAGGGATTAGGATAACCAAGAAAATAATGCTCACAAAGAAAAATATGCAGATGTTGCACAAAGATTCTGGTTGCTTAGTTTTGAATAGCTAATAATAGAGATAATGATTTATTTGTGTGTGTGGTGTGCCACTTAAGTATGATACCATTGATTTTTCCCCCTAAAGCAGGCAACTAACACTAAAACTACTGTTTGTGAAATTAATTAGATGTCCTATATGAGATGCAAGTGATTTTCTCATAGATTATTTCAGTTAACATAATGGTCTTATTACTGGGACAAAAGCACCTCTTCTAACAGGCTGAATATGAGTTTCATAAAGCACTCAAATGGGGACTATATAAACTAATATGGCAAATTGGAATCAGGCTGAAGCAGATAAAATGCTAATACCAGATCTCAGTAAAATAAACTAGCTTCCATTTGGAGGACTGACTTCTGACTATGTAAAGTCTTTTCGCAGGCTGAAGTAAATACTTCACAGAGAGGTTACCGTCATTTAACGTTTTCCATGCAACTTTCCTACCAGTTGTCTTTATTATTTCACAAAAAGCCTTTCTATAGCTCATATATACATATATATATATATATATATATATATAAACCCACACCTCTACTTTATATTGTAAAGAATCACCAAAATGGAGCTCTAGCAACTTTGAAATGAAAACAAGAACTGATTCAAATATACAAGGCTCCAACACAATGTGATCTGTTATTTCAAACTGACTAATGTAGTGGTATTTCTAAAACAAATGTACAAATAGCAACAACAGCAGACTTATACAACACTCCATCTTCATAGAATTCTTCCACTGTGCTCAAGAATCTTAGAACCAAGTGGCTGAAGGCATGAGATCTAGAGCAAATAAAACTGAGGTTTAATACTAAATTGTGATGTTAATGTAGACAGGATTTCTTCCTTTGTTAAATGGTGTTAACAGAATAACACTGAGTTTTTGGGAGCAGCAGAAAAGAGAGCACATTAAAATGGTGGTTACTGTGGTTTCATTTGACATGTAAGTGAATAACTACACTTCATGATAGAAGGTGTGACTACTTTAAAACAGGTACTTTTGTATTGGAGTTTCCAAACTCTAACGAAAATGTGTTTGGGAGGAAAAGGGAGATGTTTATGCTAAAGATATAAGTTTTCAAAACAAATAGAAATAGAAGATGGGGGAAAATGTTGACGTATGAGGAAACAGTATGAGCAAAGAAAAGGGGTAAGAGAGTGAAAAAAGGTGTAATGATGGGAAGAGCAGTTTAGTTTACATAAACTGAATGAAATGTAAATTTGGTAGAGGAAGGTGAAGAGGAAGACACATGGTTGAAGAATATTTTCAGAGTATTTGAAGAAATAATGATCAAGATATTCCAAATTGGATGAAAAACATCAATCTACATATACAAGAAGCTCAATAAACTCTAAGTAAGACAAACTCAAAGACAGCCACACCTAGGCATATCACAGTCAAAATACTGAAAGACAAAGAGAGAATCTTGGATGCAGCAAGATAAAAAATGACTCATTTGGTATAGGTACCTTCAGTAAGATGGTGACTTATCAGAAAACATGGAAATTAGAAGGTAAAAGGATGCCATATTCCAAATGTTGAAAGAAAACTTCAACTAGGAAGTTTATAACCAGGAAACCTACTTTTCAAAAATGAAGGAGAAATTATGATATTCTCAGAAAAACAAAAAAAAAAATCAGAGAATTCATTGCTGGCACACCTGCCCTACAGGAAATACTAAATGAAATACTTCAGGTTGAAATGAAAGGACAAGAGACAAAAACATGAATTCACATGAAGAAATAAGGCATACTATTAAAGACAATTACATAGGTAAAGGTGAAAGCATAAATATAGTTTTTATAATTCTTTTCTTTTCCTATCTGACTTAAAAGGCACCGTATAAAGCTGTAATTGTAAAACTGTGCCAATAAACTTATAACCTATAAAAGTATAATTTGTGTGAAGTAATAGTACAAAGCAGCGGTAGCAAGAACAAAGCTACATTACAACAAGTGTTTTGTTTACTATTGAAATTACGTTGATGTGAACGTGAATGAGTTTGGAAATTATTTTAAGTTAACTGTAACTGCTAGGAAAACCACTAAGGGAAAAAGTATATGTGTATTTGTGTGTGTATGTATAAACAGACAACAACGGTACTCAATTAGTACGCTAGAAATTGTACATATAACTCAAGAGAAGGCAATAGTAGAAGAAAAGAGGAACAAAATAGACACAAAAATTTTGAAAACAAATAACACATGGCATATAAACTCCACCTTATCATGACAGTAATGACTTTAAATATAAATCGACTAATTATAACTTGGCTAAATATTGACTAAATATAACTTGACTAAATATTGACTAAATATAAATTGATTAAATGCTCCAATCAAATGGCAGAAATTGGTAGAATGGATTTAAAAAAATAGCCAACAATATGCTCTCTAAAATCATACAGTGAAAATCAATAAGTTGAAAGTAGAAGGATGTTAAAAGATATATTATGCAAACAGTAAACAAAAGAGAGCTAGTATTACATTGATATCAAAACCAAAGACATCCCCCAAAAAGAAAACTATGGACCAACATCGCTTATAAATACAGATGCAAAATTCTTAACAAAATACTAACAAACCAAAACTAGCAACGTGTAAATTGGACTGTATACCGTTACCAAGCGTTTATTACCCTAGGGATGATTTAACATCCCTAGGATAACATCCCTAACGTATCCTAGGGTTGATTTAACATTAAAAAATCAATTAGTATCAAGCATAATATCAATAAAGGACAAAAACCACATGACCGTTTTGACAGACATAGAGAAAGCATTTGATAAATACATCATCTTTTCATAATAAAGGCTTTCAAAAAATAAGGATAGAAGGAAATTTCCTGAACTTGATGAAGGGCATCTACCAAACAGCAGAGTTAAGAAGACACTTGAGCAGGAAAGACTGCATGCTTTCCATGTTAGATGAGGACAAGACAAGGATGTATTTATTACCTTTTTATTGAACTTTATATTGGGGATTCCTGCCAGGACAATCAGGCAAGGAAAGCAAGTAAAAGGCATTCATATTGATAAGAAAGAAGTAAAATAACGTCTAACTGTAGATGACATGTTCTTATATATAGAAAATCCTATGAAATCCACGTAAAAAATTAGAACTAATGATCTATTTTAGTTTTTCTCATCCATTTCTCCCATCTTGCACCCCCACCTCCGGCAACCACCAATCTGTTCTCTGCAGTTATAAGCTTAGCTCATTTGTTTATGTATCTATTTGAGATGCCACACGTACGAGAAATCATACAGTATTTTTTATTATCTGACTTATTTTACTGAGCATGATGCCCTCGTGGTCCATCTATGTTGTGGTAAATGGCACGGTTTTGCTCTTTTTAATGCATAAATAATATTCCACTGTGTGTGTGTGTGTGTGTATACATATATATATATATATATATATATATATATGTATGTATACACACACACACGTATGTATATACCATAATTTCTTTATCTTTATTCATTGATAGCCACTTCAGTTGTTTCCATATCTTGGCTAATGCTGAAATGAGCAATATCTTTTCAAATTGCTGTTTTTGATTTCTTCAGATAAATATCCAAAAGAAAATAGAAGTACTACTGTTGGATCACACAGTACTTCTATTTTTAAATTTTTGAGGAACCTCCATACTGTTTTTTCCATAGTGGCTACACTAATTTACATTCCTACCAACAGTAGAGGGGGTTCCCTTTTCTCCACATCCTCATCAACATTTATTATTTGTAGACTTTTTGATGATGGCCAGTCTAACAGGTATGAGGTGATATCTCACCGTGGTTTTGATCTGCATTTCCCTGATAACTAATGATACAGAACATCTTTTCATGTACTTGTTGGCCATCTGTATGTCTACTGTGTAGAAATGTCTACTCAGTTCCTGTGCCCAGTTTTAATTGGATTTATTTTTTTTTGCTATTAAGTTATATGAGTTCTTTGTATGTCTTGGATATATATGCTCAATCAGTTTACGCAAGGTTAAAGGATACAAAATCAATATATAAAATCAACTGCATTTTTATACACTAGCAACGAACAATCTGAAAATGAAATTTGGAATACAATTCCATATACAATAGCATCAAAAACAATAAAATACTGACAAATTTAACAATACTTCAAGACTTGTGCACCGAAAACTACAAAACATTTTTTGAGTAAATTAAAGAAAACCTAAATAAATAGAAAGATTTCCCGTGTTCATGGATTGGAACATGCCAATAAGCACATGTAAAAAAATGCTCAACATCCGTATTCACTAGGGAAATGCAAACCAAAACTTCAATAAGACATTATTTCATACCCAGGAGAATTATTAAAATAAAAAACAGGGCTTCCCTGGTGGCGCAGTGGTTGAGAGTCCGCCTGCTGATGCAGGCGACGCGGGTTCGTGCCCCGGTCCGGGAAGATCCCACATGCCGCGGAGCGGCTGGGCCCGTGAGCCATGGCCACTGAGCCTGCACGTCCGGAGCCTGTGCTCCTCAACGGGAGAGGCCACAACAGTGAGAGGCCCGCGTACCGCCAAAAAAAAAATAAATAAATAAAAATAGAAAAATAGAAAAATAAAAATTAAAAACAGATAATAACAGGTGAGGGTGAGGATATGGAGAAATGAAAATACTCATAAGTTACTGATAGACTGACTGTAAAATGATGCAGCCATTTTGCAAAGCAGTTTGGCAATTCCTCAAAATGTTAAATATATATATGGCCCAGCAATTTGACTCTTAAGTATATACTCAAGAGTAATGAAAACATATGTCCTCATAAGCTGTACACAAATGTTCACAGCTGCATTATTGATAATACCTGCTGAATTGATGAATATAGTGTGATCTATTCCTACAATGGAATATTATTAATTCATAAAAAGGAATTAAGTATTTATATGTGCTACAACCTGGATGAAACTCTAAACATTATGAAAAGGAAAGAAGCCAGTCACAAAAACCACTTATCACTGTATCACTCTATTTATATAAAATGTCCAGGATAGGCAAATACAAAGAGACAGACGGAAGGTGACCTCTGAGCAGCTGCAGTTCCCTAGCCAGTGAGATTTATCCATGGTGCAATTATTGCTAATTGAAAACTTTTCCAAAAGAGACAGAAGGTAGATTAGTGGTTCCCAAGAGCAGGGGGGAGGGAGGAATGGGGAGTGACTGCTAATGGATATAGGGTTTGGGGGTCGGGGTGATGAAAATACTCGAAAATTGGATAGTGATGATGGTGGCACAACTCTGAATATTGTGAAAAACACGTGTACATTTTAATATGGTCAATTTTATGGTATATGAATTATATATCAATAAAGTATTCACTACAAAAGAGAAAAGCAAATAAATTTAAAGGAAACAATCAATTATCTTTTATCCAAAGAGCAGATCTCAGCTTCTTTGTCCAAAATTCTTAGAGAAAATGAAAAAATGATAAAAATAAGGGATAATCTCCATGGAGATTTTTAGAGGTTTATTCAACTTCCCTTTACATTACTGTTTACATTAGAATGTCTTCGGCAAATTATATGAATTCATAACACTTGCTTAGCAGAGGGTAGTTAAATTAAATCTACAGTTCAAAGTATGATAGGAACATAAACCGTTAAGATAATGTTCAGATTTGGTAGATTATCTCTTCAACTTAACTGTAACAAAAGTGAAATTATTTTCACACAAAACAAAATTTATTCTCATTAACATTCTACAGCAAAAAGGAAAAGGAATAAACAATTTGACAAGTTGAAAATCAACAAACCAAAATTGCTTTAGGGTGAATTGTTCTAAATGTCTTCATTGTAAAAAAAACAAAACAAAACAGAAATTGGAATGTAACCATTTTTAGACTGTCACTTACTTCTCTTTCATAGTAAATTATATGGAATACATTTTACAGATTCCAACTACATTTTTGAAGTTTTAAGGGAATAGTGCTTCTTTGTTCTGAAATCCCATTAAAATACTTTTTTTAATAGATGCATATTAGAGAGTGTCAATGTTCTTATTTTTTCCTTACTAACCTAAAGTGTACATCGTTGCACAGTAAAAAGGAAAAAAAAAACGGAAGATATAAACTACAAGTAAAATTCTACCAGAATAACATCCATCTTATACTGACGCATTCTGGTACTGAATATTGAAAGGTTTTAGATAAAATCATCAAAAAGAGCAACATAAAATATTTAATAAGTGATCTTCGATAATCGTCTGATATAAAAGATAAACATCAATTTCATCTAGCTCATAATGCACAGTCTCTCAAAGATATATTTGTTAAACATTGTAGCTGAAAGCATATACACTTTAGAAATCCATGTGTAGGTAATGTAATTTCTTCATTTTGTATCTTATAAAATTAACAATTTATGTTATTATCAACCATTAGGTTCCTATAACAAAAGACAAACTCCTAGAGTAGAAACTATAAATTGTGAGAGTTTTTATTCACTTGAATATAAAGTAAGAACAGGCAACCCAACCAAACAAATACCTTTATAATTCATTTCACAGGGAGTTCATTTAAATTTCATCAAATTACTGGTATTTCAATAACTGCCTCTTTATTTTTATACAGTATTTTTAAGATAAATGCAAAATCAGTGTTAATTAGTTAACATTAATTTTGTGCCAAATGTTTACAAACTAAACAGGCAATCTTTCATCCTCTCAGCACCCTGGGATGCTGGCAGCATTCTTATATTCGTTTCTGAGGACCATGAAGTACGGACTGAGTCAAGGTCTCTTTTTGACTCTACTCTGCAGCTTCCAAACATTAGTACCTATTCCCAAAAATTGTACTTCAGCTCTGGCACTGCCAAGTGTTTCTTTCGTGCAACGGGAATTATTTAAGAACCATAACTTTAGTATTAGAACTTTACATCAGAATGTAGAGTGTCGTACACTTAGGTGGCTCTTTTGGTTAAGGGTGACTGAAAAAGTAGTTCACAGTGCTTGCAATATCTCTGATCTTCTGTAAGAGCTTGGTAAGCGTCATTATAAAACTATTTCTAGACCTAATTACATGGAAGGGCAGCAGTACTTGAAGGTGATGTGTACTGCAAAATCAGTAAAGCCTTCCTGATAATTTTATACCCATTGCATTTACTGACACTATTTTTCTGGTATTTCTCCCCCAAATCTTATAATAGAAGATAAAACAATTTTTTCAGATACATTTTGACTATCATTTTATGTCCTCAGCTAATACTGAAAAAAAAAAACTGCAACCTTTATTATTTAATAGAACAGTGATGGTGTTGACAAAATGGGTTAAAAGTTTGAAGTTTTATAAATTTACATTAATCTTCTCAGATTCATTAATGAGACATATACATATTCATGTCTCAGAGGGTTAAATTACATTCCTTTGGAAGAAAACATGTATGCATAAGAGTTACATAGTAAAACTAAACTATTAATTCAAGGAGACTTCATTTTGTTCATTTGTAGAAGTACAAAATGGGAAATCTACCTGCATTAATATGTCAAGATTTAGCACAGCCCTTAGCCTAATTCCTTGCATATAATTCAGGACACTGGGATATTTTTTTAAAAAGCTAGCACTGAATGAGATTAACAGTTATATTTAACAACACATAGGAACACCCTTCTTTCACACAGATTTTCCATTATAGATCATATTCAGAAATACAAATAAGAACAAGCTAACACCTTTATCAATACCGCCTCAAGAAAACTTGCCCATTAGTGGCCTTATTGTGGGGAGGGATCATTATCTGGTAAATTTATCAAGGTCTAACAGGCGACTGAAGTGTGCAACTTCTACCCAGGTCTGTCAGATGGCAGCAAAAGGTCCCAGTTAATCAGTATGCACAGGGTGAACGCGCATAGATGAAAATACTCACACCCCGACAAGCAGCTCTTTTGAAGCTTGCGGTCAGACCGGCATGGGAAGAAAATGGCCAGCCTGTTTGTTAGCCAACAAAGAGAAAGCAATACCAGAGGGATGCAATACCAGAGCTGTCCACACGAACAGAACCCTCCTCCCTGCCTTTATTTTCTCTCTTGCAATCAAATGTACCCATAAAAGAGGCACGCTAGGGCCCATGGGGTGTTAATTTTAAAGCCTAAATCTTAGAAACTAGTTCTAATTCTTAGCGGACACAGCTTAGGAGCCTTCATGTACAGAGTGTGTACTTGAGAACTTTATGTCTCTTCTCTTTATCTACAGTCATCAATCGGCTAACATCTGAAGCTGACAAGTTGTTAATATTTTTTTTTAATCCTAAGAAAAGCATTAAGAATATTTTTTAAATATATATCTGTTTTTAAATTTTATTTATTTTTTTGGTTGCATTGGGTCTTCGTTGCTGCACGTGGGCTTTCTCTAGTTGTGGCGAGCGGGGGCTACTCTTCCTTACGGTGCATGAGTTTCTCATTGTAGTGGCTTCACTTGCTGTGGAACACGGGCTCTAGGTGTGTGGGTTTCAGCGGCTGTGGCTCACGGGCTCAGTAGTTGTGGCTCGTGGGCTCTAGAGCACAGGCTCAGTGGTTGTGGCGCATGGGCTGAGTTGCTCTGTGGCATGTGGGATCTTCCTGGACTGGGGATGAAACCCGTGTCCCCTGCATTGGCAGGTGGATTCTTAACCACTGCACCACCAGGAAGTCTCACAGAAAGGATATTATATGTCTTATAATATAAAACTATGTCAACATGTCAATCACAAACATACTTATTCACATTCTTAAATTTAATGAATTTAAATGGTTATCATTGCTTTTGTAGTTTGTACATACATTGGCCAGATTTAGCAAACAAAATAGGGAGACAAATTTAACTGGCATACTGTTTTTATTCTGTCGACCAGATCTACCTAAAAACTTATGAGAAAACAATACGTATATAGTTTCTACATGACCTTAAGTAATAGGGACATGTGATATGACCTTTAGTAATAAAAAGTGGGGGAAAAGTTAGAAAACCTGCCATACGCCACAGCAATCACCAAAACTCACGCTGTCAAATTATCTACCTCATATCCTCCACCAGCCAGTTTCAAGTTGAAATGAATACAGATGAACTGCTGCTTTTTCTCTAGGCTTATCCTAGATTTTGACAGGGCCTGCACATAACAAAGCTCTTAATGGAAGCTGAAATTGTCTTCAATTATACCCAGTGTCTAAAGGTGGGTCAGCCTGGCTTTTTAAGCTCTTCAAATGTCTCTCATTTTTGTCAGGGTTACCAAATTAATAGGACTCCATGAACTTTTGTCCTTACTTAAAAGTTAAAATTTAGAGCAAAGTACTACATACAGTATGATGTTTTTTTAAAGATTTCCCATGTTAGGTTTGCAGACGAACTCACAAGTTTAGGCATAAGAAGGAACTTGAAGAAAATCAAGCCTAGGATTGAAGTTGAAGTTTGTTGCAACCATGAGGGCTGACGATGCTACGGTCTCTGATTTCAGAAATGGAGGGGGACATTTTTCATTTATGATTTATTCATTTATTTAGCAAATATTAATTAAGCATCTTTTCTTCTGTATTCTAGGCATTGGGGATGTAGCAGTGACAAACCAGGCAACTGAATCTGCCCTCATGGAGCTAACAGTCCAATGTGAGGACAGAGGCCATATATATGCTATTTTAATTTGAATAAAAGTTCTTTTGAAATAAAACATTTCCAATGTTTATTTTTCACATATATGAATTATTATATCTAAATTTATCTTATTCTGTCCATTAGTTGAGCATTCTTATTGTACCTTTTTAGTTTCATTTTGATCAGGGGATAAGCAGGTAAGAAACATATTCCTCTGTACACTTATTTAAAATTCTGAATCTTTGTAAAAAACATTGGATCAAATATATTCAACACATATTTCTTTTCCCATCCCATGCCACCCTGCCACTGAGACTCGGTGTGAAAGGAAGAAATATTTGTTATCTTTTTTCACATGTTAATAGATTTGCACTATTGGAATTCAAAATTCCTAGAGATCAAAGAGCTTTTCAATCAAAATAAACAGAATTTAGTTTGTATTTAACATAAGATTCCTCTGACATTGGTCATGGACAAGTTGTGACCCTAATTTTATTAATTCTATTACATTCTGCTTTCCTAAAATTGTCTTCTCTTGGAAAAATTAAATAACGTGTTTAAAACAATGAATACCACATCTTAAATTACTTACAAACTCTCTAAAATGGCAATAAGCTCATATTGTGAGCTTGTAACATGTGGAGACAATTGTTGCAAAGAAGCAATTTGTTCCTGGAAGCTCCATTATCTCTGACATATGTCATTATTATGCAGTGGCAAAGTTTTCTATTTGGGGGAATCTCTCAATCATTTTAATTAATTAAAGGAAGTGAAGAAACAAACTCTGCTAAGAGCCGAACCTATTTTTCATATGTTTAATTTTGACAATGTGAAAGATTTCTATTTTCAGGGATAAGTATATGAATGTATATGCAGATTGGTCCAACCCACAACAATTTTATGACTATGACCCAGACTCATGTTTACTCAGGTAAATATGATGATCCTCTCCTTCAAGGAGCTCATTAGTCTACAGTGGGGAAAGAGGTAAATTCACATCCAAATAATGTGGAAATTGCAATGATATTAACGCAGAATACTACAGAAGTAAAGAGCGATCACTGCAAAGGTAGTGGCCAACAGTTGTTATGTGCACTAAGTACTTTAGAGGTATTCACTTTAATTCTTATAACCACCCAGTGAGCTGGGTACTATTATTATCTTCATTTTACTGTTGCAGAAATCGAATCACAGGATTTTATTGTTGTTTGTTTGTTTTAAAGTAATCTGTTCAAGGCCTCCCATTTGGTAAGTGGCATAGCCTGACATGGGAGGTTTCAATACTGCCTGAAGAAGCAGTATTAGTCTTAAAAGATTAGTTAGAATAAGTGACACAGAAACAAGGAAAGTGTAATGGAGATACATTTTAGGTAGAGAAAACAGGACTTAAAACAGTACACGGGTAATAAATATATGCTGTGTGCTATTTACAATAGCCAGAACATGGAAGCAACCTAAATGTCCATCAACAGAGGAATGGATAAAGAAGATGTGGTACATATATACAATGGAATATTACTCAGCCATAAAAGAGAACAAAATAATCCCATTTGCAGCAACATAGATGGACCTAGAGATTGTCATACTGAGTGAACTAAGACAGAGAAAGACAAATATCATATGATATCACTTATATGTGGAATTTAAAAAAAAAGGTGCAAATGAACTTATTTACAAAACAGGATTCACAGATGTAGAAAACAAGCTTATGGTTACCAGAGGATAAGGGGGGGGGTGGATAAATTGGGAGATTGGGACTGACATATACACACTACTATATAGAAAATAGATAACTAATAAGAACCTGCTGTACAGGGAACTCTATACTCTGTAATGGTCTGTATGGGAAAAGAATCTATAAAAAATATGGGAAAAGAATCTATTAAAAAAGAGTAGATATATGTATATGTATAACTGATTCACTTTGCTGTACACCTGAAGCTAACACAACATTATAAGTCAACTATACTCCAATAAAATTTTTTTTAAAAGGCTCTGTCGGGGGGCTTCCCTGGTGGCGCACTGGTTAAGAATCCACCTGCCAATGTAGGAGACACAGGTTCGAGCCCTGGTCCGGGAAGATCCCACATGCTGCAGAGCAACTAAGCCCGTGCGCCACAACTACTGAGCCTGTGCTCTAGAGCCCATGAGCCGCAACTACTGAAGCCCAGGTGCCTAGAGCCCATGCTCCCAACAAGAGAAGCCACCACAGTGAGAAGCCTGTGCACCACAACGAAGAGTAGCCCCCGCTTGCCACAACCAGAGAAAAGCTCGTGTGTAGCAACGAAGACCCAATGCAGTCAAAAAAAAAAAAAAAAAAAAAAAGGCTCTGTGGATGGAATACGTGCAATCTTGGTTTTGCAATGGCAAAATCTGGAAGGTGGAATTCAGAGAAGATGAGTAGAGCACTCATGAACTCAGGGCCTCTTGAGGAAGAGTGGACTCTGATTGGCACGTTGCGGGGGGCCTCCAGAAAGCAAAGAAGAGTTTTAAAAGGAGGTGGTTGGCGCAGTTTTGCTGGTTATAAAGATCATTTTGATAATGGATGATGGATTTGAGAGGGACAAAGCTGGAGGCAGAGCAACAAGTCAGAAGGGCATTTCAGTGAGTGAAGTACAGCTACTTTGAATGGAATGAGAAGAGAGGATGGCTTGAAAAGTTCTCAGGAGGTACACTGGGCAAGATTTGCTCCTTGACTGGATGTGAGATGTGGGCAAGAAAGAGACTTCACAGGAATAATTCTCAACGATTTAGAAGAGTTTGGATGAACAATGATGTCATAAACTGAGAAGGAAGAGAGAATTAAAATTGGGAGAGTTTAGACACATTGAGTTTGAGATACCTGTGGGTCATTGAGGCCCAGAGGTCCAATAGTTTTTGAATATTCAGGTCAGGAAACCAAGCAGGACCCATGGGGCTCCTGGGCACAGAAGCATTTCTGTCCCCCACTTCTTATGTCTAGGAAATAGACCCCAGCCTCCATGACCTTCCCTGAGTTCCAAAGGGCAGATTCGAATGGTTGCTGATCACGGAAGGAAGGGGATACAGAGACAAGGGAGGCGCAGCCAAGACACAATAGTGCAGCCTTGGGGCAGGTCCCGGTTCCCCCTCAAAGGGTACACGGAACAATATCTTTAAGCTCCTTTTTTTTTTAACACCTTTATTGGAGTATAACTGCTTTACACTGGTGTGTTAGTTTCCACTTTACAACAAAGTGAATCAGCTATACATATACATATATCTCCATATCCCCTCCCTCTTGAGCCTCCCTCCCACCCTCCCTATCCCACCCCTCTAAGTGGTCACAAAGCACTGAGCTGATCTCCCTGTGCTATGCAGCTGCTTCCCACTAGCTATCTATTTTACATTTGGTAGTGTGTATGTGTCCATGCCACTCTCTCACTTCATCCCAGCTTACCCTTCCCCGCTCCCCATGTCCTCAAGTCCATTCTCTACGTCTGTGTCTTTATTCCTGTCCTGCCCCTAGGTTCTTCAGAACCTTTTTTTTTTTTTTTAGATTCCATATATATGTGTTAGCATAAGATATTTGTTTTTCTCTTTCTGACTTACTTCACTCTGTATGACAGACTCTAGGTGCATCCAACTCACTTAATAACTCCATTTTGTTTCTTTTTATGGCTGAGTAATATTCCATTGTATATCTGTGCCACATCTTCTTTATCCATTCATCTGTCGATGGACACTTAAGTTGCTTCCATGTCCTGGCTATTGTAAATAGAGCTGCAGTGAACATTGTGGTACATGTCTCTCTTTGAATTATGGTTTTCTCAGGGTATGTGCCCAGTAGTGGGATTGCTGGGTCGTATGGTAGTTCTACTTTTAGTTTTTTAAGGAAACTCCATACTGTTCTCCACAGTGGCTGTATCAATTTACATCCCCACCAACAGTGCAAGAGGGTTCCCTTTTCTCCACACCCTCTCCAGCATTTATTGCTTGTAGATTTTTTGATGATGGTCATTCTGACTGTGTGAGGTGATACCATATTGTAGTTTTGATTTGCATTTCTCTAATGATTAATGATGTTGAGCATCCTTTCATGTGTTTGTTGGCAATCTGTGTATCTTCTTTGGAGAAATGTCTATTTAGGTCTTCTGCCCATTCTTGGATTGGGTTGTTTGTTTTTTTTGATATTGAGCTGCATGAGCTGCTTGTAAATTTTCGAGATTAGTCGTTTAGCAGTTGCTTCATTTACAAATATTTTCTCCCATTCTGAGGGTTGTCTTTTCGTCTTATTTATGTTTTCCTTTGCTGTGCAAAAGCTTTTAAGTTTCATTAAGTCCCATTTGTTTATTTTTGTTTTTACTTCCATTTCTCTAGGGGGTGAGTCAAAAAGGATTTTGCTGTGATTTATGTCATAGAGTGTTCTGCCTATGTTTTCCTCTAAGAGTTTGATAGTTTTTGGCCTTACATTTAGGTCTTTAATCTATTTTGAGTTTATTTTTGTGTATGGTGTTAGGGAGTGTTCTAATTTCATTCTTTTATCTTTTACCTGTAACTGTCCAGTTTTCCCAGCACCACTTACCGAACAGGCTGGCTTTTCTCCATTGCATATTCTTGCCTCCTTTATCAAAGATAAGGTGACCATATGTGCGTGGGTTTATCTCTGGGCTTTCTATCCTGTTCCATTGATCTATATTTCTGTTTTTGTGCCAGTACCACACTGTCTAGATTACTGTAGTTCTGTAGTATAGTCCGAAGTCTGGGAGCCTGATTCCTCCAGCTCCGTGTTTCTTTTTCAAGATTGCTTTGGCTATTCGGGGTCTTTTGTGTTTCCATACAAATTGCGAAATTTTTTGTTCTAGTTCTGTGAAAAATGCAAGTGGTAGTTTGATAGGGATTGCATTGAATCTGTAGGTTGCTTTGGGTAGTATAGACATTTTCACAATGTTGATTCTTCCAATCCAAGAACATGGTATATCTCTCCATCTGTTTGTATCCTCTTTAATTTCTTTCATCATTGCCTTATAGTTTTCTGCGTACAGGTCTTTTGTCTCCTTAGGTAGGTTTATTCCTAGGTATTTTATTCTTTTTGTTGCAATGGTAAATGGGAGTGTTTCCTTAATATCTCTTTCAGATTTTTCATCATTAGTGTATAGAAATGCAAGAGATTTCTGTGCATTAATTTTGTATCCTGATACTTTACCACATTCATTGATTAGCTCTAGTAGTTTTCTGGTAGCATCGTTAGGATTGTCTATGTATAGTACCATGTCATCTGCAGACGGTGACAGCTTTATTACTTCTTTTCCGATTTGGAGTCCTTTAAGCTCTTTATCGAATTAAAACCCCCAACAAATGCAAGATGTTAGCATTCTTCATTCCAGATTAAAGGAAACACAGAACCTCATCAGAACACCTGAGACCAGATTAAAGGAGTGCAGGCCCTGCACAAAGCCTAATCTTATCAGCAACTCCACCCTTGAACTTGCTATAAAACTCATCAAATCCTCCTGGGTTGGGATGTATAGTTTTTGAGGGCACAAGCCCGCTGTATCCCCCTTTACCTGGCAAAGCAATAAAGCTCTTCTTCTCTACTTCATCCAGAACCCTGTCTCAGAGAGTCAATTTGGGAGCAGTGCACAGAGGCCAAGCTTTTGCCATCAGAAGCAAGAGAAGGGTTTACTTGTATAGAAAGTGGGAACAGATCACTCAAGCTTACTGCACACAATGGCGTGAGCTGTGGGTGGTGAGTAGGGCCCTGAAGATCACCAATGTTCAAAGGAGAAAGTTGAGCAAGGGACATCCATGAAAAATCCTGAGAAAGAATGACTGTAAAAGCAATCCCCAGATAAGAAAGAGGAGGTATACAAAGAATATCAAATGAAGCAGAGAGATCCGACTTTAAATTACTAGTACATGATTGAATTAAACTAATGTATTTTCTTCCCTAAGTAAAATTATTTATTTAATCAAATTTTAAAATATTTATTTAAAGTATTCAATTAATTATTCAATTCTCATATATGGAGCTCAATGGATTCTGCAATACTCAGAATTACAATTTTCAGTGGTAGTTGTATAGCTTCAAAATCCTCTGGATGAAATCATAGGGATACCAGAGGCCCCTGAAGACAGTGCGTTTGTCCTTTGTCGAGGTTTAGGGACTCTTCCCACCACTGTGTTGCAACTATTCTATGTGTCCAGTTTTAAAGGAAACAATTACTTGTTTAATATTTTTTTAATAACCTATAAAGCATAGATACTAATTCTGTACTCAAAATTCTTTGAGATAGATTTAGAAGTCATCTAGTTCAATTCCAGCATTTTATAGCAAAAATAATAATAGCCTAAATTTAATAAGTGCTTACTTTGTACCCATCGAAGTTCTAATTGCCTTATATGCAGAAACCCAATTTCCCAACATGTATGGGACAAGTGAGATAAATAGCTTGTTCATGGTGACAACATCAGTAAAGGTAAAGCCACGATTCACACCTACAGTGATGCCCAAATCACCTACTTAGCCGCCCACTCTTGTGGCAGAGGAAGGAAGGAGGCGGCACTGGCTGATATGACTAGTTGGTTATCAGAGTGCAGCATAGCCCGGGGCCCTTCCTCAGACGGGATGCCCTGTCATCTGCCCCTTCTGACTCATTGTTGATAATATAAGAGAATTAACCACATTTTCAGACATTGAAATGAATAGGAGATGCTGATACTACTCACCAAGCATTGTCTTGGCAAAAGCTTATCCTGGCTTCAATGTTTAGGCCAAGTATGGAACCCTAACCCATAAGCATCCCTCAGTTCCAGCGGGGATGAAGCCCAGCATTCATGCGAGGCACTGTGGCAGCTTTCTCACTGGGCGCTTTAGATTTCAGCTCCCTTGCAGATATTCCCTGATCCTCAAAGGGACAGTGGCTGAAGGAATTTGAAAAGACCATTTGCTCTATCTGTTACTAGTGACACCCTGTAATTGACATCTCTCACCAGAAAAGCCTTCACCATACTGAATCATCAGAAGCTCTCAACCTACAGTGCCAAGGGATTTGAATTTACCATAAAATATTAACTAGTCTGTAGTAAAGACTAAGAGTTTTCCCTAAAATTACCAAAATAGATAACCCTTTTGAATTCTGAAAGAGGCTAAAAACACATTTGAGAGATATTAAGTGGCCAGCATTCCTAAAACTTGAAACATATGTTTGACATGAGACATTCATTTGCTGAATTATTTTACACACTATCCTAACCGACAGGTGTCAAAACATGAAACCACAGAGTACGTTCATTCCTTTCAATTACAAGGAGAGACAGAGGAAGAAAATTAGGAAACGAGCTGAAGATACTGAATGCAAACTTCTATTCAGGGCTTGAAAGTAATTGCCTCTGGCCTGCAGAAGAGTTCAGTCTTTGATACCTGGATTTGAGCTGAATAATTACACATAGTAGATTTGCCTTTGGGACGACAGTCTGACATGAAGGAACTATATCTTAATCGAAAGTATCCATTGCTATTCTCTTTCAAGTTCTACCAACTAGTAATATCTTACAAGTTTTACCGAGAGCAGTGCAATCATTGGCAGTTCTGAAATAGGTTATACAGTCAAGTGCGATAGTATTTTGATTTTAGTCCCCTCCTTTTCCTAAGTGGTGTCTACTTCGTGGTTCCCCTGTACTTGATGATTCAATTTTGGGAATCAATCCTCAGTTCCCTGATCCCTAGTAAGTGTTGCCTTATTAGACTTGGCAATAAAGCTGCTCATTTAGGAGGAGCAAGACATCTGCACCCTAGAAATTAAAAGAATCGGCATTGGCTCCTTTGATTTTTTGACTAACTATACAGTTTAACTATACTGTGTACTTTTGAAATGTGTCATATCTCTGCAGATGAATATGTAGTTCCCAGGATACCATTCGGCGAAAATTAAGGTAGTCATCATGAAGTGTACCTTATGTATTAGTACCACTTGCCAGTTATGAGAAAGTGTTCCTGCGGGAAGAAAGTACACACCTAAGAATACATCCCTGATGCGCTTATAGCTTTTAGTATCTCCTATTAAGCTGACTGTCTGCTATGTAGAAGCTACAGATATTTAAATGAAGATCTGGTTTATACGTCCCTGAATCTTTGTCCATCACAATGACTTCTCCTTTTGATTCATAAATCCTTTTGCATTGAGGGACCTATGGGAATTTATAAGACAACCACGTCGCCTATGGTCTTAGGTAAGTTGTCAGGACTGCCAAGCCATTTGGGTCTCTTCAGGGCTTCATACTGATGTATAGGGTAAAGGAAAACGCAAAGATTACGGCCAGCAAAAATATGTCCAGGGATTCCCAGGAGCTTATGGTACAACCAAGAGTCTTCTTACTAGGGCATCTTGGGCTCAGTCCAGCTTCTGTTTCCATGGAGACACCTCCACTCGTGTATGTTTCACCTTTCATAGAGAAGCGTGAAAAAGTGGTTTAGCAGGTGAGTATAGGCTGCTTGGTGCCATGCGATCTGGGGTAACCCCAGATGATTATAAGAGTGGTCTAGGAAAGCTATCTGCTGCACCTGGGAGCCAAGGGACAGTTTGGTCCATTCGGTCTCAGGAGATATATTATGGTCACTCCCGGGCGTGGGGAGGAAGTCCCAGGTCTAAGAGAATCTGAGCTTGGAAGTCATACCCGCCTGGGGATGATGTCTGACTGAAATTTAACAAACTTGTACTGACTCCTAGTGCTTCATGCGACTATGGGTATTACTATGAGCATTACTATTATCCAGAAGTGTTCCTTAAAAAGCACTGATGCAATCACTTTAGAAATTTTGCAAAGATCAAAAACAAGTGCACTGAACTTTGGAACCTGAAATGTGCCTTTTTATAGATACAGACACTATATTTACCTGACTCCAGTCTTGGGAAGTTATTTCCTTCATCATCATTTCATGAAGATTATTCACGGTTAAAAGGTAAATTATGTAATTTCTCCAAGCACATGGCAATCGTTTAGACCTTCAAGCACGAACTTATTTGAAGTGGTCACGGATTGTCCTGCTATCTCCTCTCTATAGTGAGCGACGTGTTTTTCCTAACCTTTCAGTTTAGAGAGATTTTTTTTTTTTTGAAAGTGAAAAAAATAGTGAAATTGTGTCTTCTTGTTTCTGAAATCTAAGGTCACATCAATCCTTTCTAAGGTCTCCAGGCCTGAAGTGGCAGAGCTGAGACTTGGATTCAAGACTCTAACACATAGGTTGTTAACTGCTTGCAGTATTTGTATCTGTTCCATGAGTCCATAATTTTATAACAGTACTATAAAATAAACAAGTATCTTCTTTTCTTCACAGAACCTTTATTTTCTAAGAAGCAGTGCTTAAACTGAGCAAAACTAGAGGAAAAAAAATGTACCCAACCCGAAAAAAATCAATTGCTTAAATTTTACTTTAAACCCTAAGCGTACCTCCATTAGGTTGGAGGTGGCCTTAATTTATCCTGCAGAAATATGCAAAACTCAAAATCATAAGTTACGGAGCTTAAGTTTATTCAAGACATAAAATTAAGCTTCCCTTGTCACTGTCCCCCTACAATGTTGGGGTCAGTGTTTTCTGAGCTATGAGGCACCTACTAGTTTTCCAAGTGGCTTGTAAACATAAATATATTCCACTTAGAGTTTTAGTAGATAAGACAAAAATAAATAAAGGGAAAATCAACGATGTGTATCTCATGAGTATCCAATGTTAGATATTTGCCCATTCACCCCTACCCCTTCACCCCCAGCCCAGCTGCTCTCAGAAAGACTCTCGTTTTCTGGGGACATTTTACACAAGAGTGGCCCCGGCAATCTCAGAAATGTCTTGGTTTCTGTGAAGTGAGGCTGCCTAAATCTGGAACAATACATCCAGAGTAAAGACAGACTCAGATGATTTACAAGAGGACAGCCTAAAATCCATTCACTTACCTCGGTAAATTCTACTTTGAATCAGCCTGGGAAGCCACATGAAACATGTCTAACTATGTTTTATGCCCTATTTCATTACTTTGTGAGCCTTTCAGAATGTTAGAAACACTCTTTGCTCCAGGAGGAAAGCCCTGATTGGCCCCCTGCAGGGCTAAAAGGCCATTTGGACACTGGGATTTGTGTGCTCAAGTCATTACTTTTCTCATGAATTCTTCATTCTACTATGTGTGTGTACACAGTGAAATGATGGTTTCTATTACGACCCTGCTCCTAAGGTGAGAAAATGGGTAATAAATTAGATTCAATTATCTAGAGTGTCTATGTAACTGTAGTACAGTTTTATCAAATTGAAGATAGTATCAGAATGGTTCTAGCTTCTCAGAATTAGATGTCTGAGAAAACTACAGAGGAGAGGAACCCTGCATGCCTAAGCAGAAAAACCATCCATTTGAGGTTAATCCAGCATTTATCTCAGCATATAAAGTTGACCTAGTGTGTGACCTAGGATGTCACCTCCCCTGAGTCTCCATTGATTCATCTATAAAAGGGTACAAATGTGCCAGGTCACCTGCAATTTCCTTCATCTCATAGATCTTACCGGTCTAACGTGGAATTGTTCCTCAGTTGACATAAAAGACAATTCTTATTAGGAGAATTGTGTTAAAATGTGTTTTATCAATACAGATGCACTCGATGTTTAAAACTTGTCGGCTTATCAAAAACCCTGACTGACGAGAGACTGATCATTTTCTAAGGAAGTGTTACAATTCAAGATAAAGGAGGAAATATTTGTGTTTTTTTTCATTGTGTCAATGCAGTGATTTTTTTAAAAAATTAAGAGCAGGTGGACCTTTAGGCATCAAAAAAGGATTGTTTGAAATGCAAAACATTTTATTATTAAAGCTCACCAGCTGAAGTTTGCTGACAAGAGAAATCATCACACAACATAACCTTTTGTTTCATCAGAGGAAGTCATCCCTACCCAAGATCTGAAGACCCAGATCCACAAAATGGTTTCATATGAGTGACTATCCTACTCAAAACAGCTGTCTGCGAGGAAAATAAATGGGATTTAATCTGCCATAAAATGAACTGCACAATTTATTTTTCTTGAGGAAGTCATGCCTTGTGACATTGGTGAGCTGTAACGGTTTTGCTTTGAAAAGAAACATCCCCTTCTATGCCAAACCCATATGAATTCATCCATGTGGAGTTTTCATCCAGAAAAAGCAACTGGAAAGCCAGATGGGCTTACCCACCACCTGAGGATGGGAGCTGCCCTTCCCTATCTTTAAAAGGACTGATTTCAAACATGAGCCCTAAATAATTATTCAATTCAGAGAGAGGTTTTAAGATGGTTGGTTATTAAGGTTGAAATACATGAAATGATCAGCCAGCCATTAATGTTCTACAAAAACTGACTATTTCATATGCCTCAAGCTAATATTTAAAGAGAATAGAACTGTAAAATAGCAAAATGCTAGTTAAAAAAATGACAATTAGATGAGATTTATCATTTCTTCAAAATGAAAATATTTTTTAAAAACTTAAAAGCAACCAATAGAGGAAATATAAATACTTACAACCCCTAAATTGACAAAATTTTCTGTGTGGGCATTTTTGAAGACCTCACAGGAATTAACAGTATTTTAAATTTATCTCATTCATTCGAGTACACAAAATCTTTTTTAAATGATAAAGGAAAAGAAAGCAGTAACAAAATTTTTCAACTGTGAAATATGCTTTAATATTATATATGATACCTAACTACAGCCCAACTAGAAAACAGAACTTAAGTGTGCCTCTTCATTCTATTTTCCAAGATACTTATTTTTGTGTTCAAAATTCATCTAGAACTGGTCCATTCCAACACTCTAGTCTCAAATTCTACATTAGAACATTTTAAAAACAGTTTCTAACACCACATAAAAATGTCTATTTGTGTGGAAATTTCAGCACATGTATCTTTATTTAATCAAATATAAATTTTACTGAAATTGAACTGAAACAAATAAATTTCATCAAATTTGATATATTAGGACTTTATTGAGAAGACAGAGGATATAATCCCCCAAATTCTGAACCTTCCAGTGCCAGTCTTATAGAGGCTAATTCATAAAACAATTCATCAAGAAAAACATATACCTTTACAGAATCTGAAGACCTTTTATCCTAATCTGCAAAAAAAGGATCTACTTAAAACGGGCTGTTTCTACCAGAATAAAGAAAGCATTCCAGTGGTATTCATGAGGATTGTGACCCTCGTGATTGTGTGTAACGCTCAGGAACAGTCCTGAAAACTGCAGGGATTATTCGCATTTGCTCTACAGAAGAAAAAGGAGAAAGCAAAGTGCTGCTCTAAACAATATGGCAAATATCAGGCTCAGCAAGGACGCATAACTCGTTATTTTGTCAGATATGGTCCTTTGTTTACACAGACATTTACAACACGTGAGACTGGAGTTTTCGTTTAAAAGTAAGAGGGAGAGAAATCCCAGGAGTGCTTTGCCTTCCGAGACAGCTTCTATTCAAAGCATATTCTGCCACTGATGAGTAGGACTCATATTTTACAAACACGTAAAGACATTTTTATGAGTTGATTTTGTGTTTTGGAACTTGCGGAATGTACACTTTATAAATTGTCTTCCCTATTTTCCTCTGACTTAGAGAACATATAACTGTTCTACGTTCATATTTACGACTCTATGCCCTGGACTCCCTTAGGCGGCAGACACAAAAATAATTGCTAAAACAGAACAGTTTTATTAAAACTGTACATTTCATCCTTATGCGGCATGATATGCAAATTTATCACCAGAAATCAATCAGCTTTCTTTCACTTCTATAGCAGGTGATGATAAATTTCTAAAAGTGTACAGTTGAATTTTATAATATCTTCTTAGTTCCTGTTACTTATTAGTATTTAATATTGTATTTTGATTTTAAAATGCAATTATCCTTACAACTTGAAATCTGAATAATAAACCTAAGCAATTCCAAGATTCACTTAGAGTGACCGGCACTCAATAAATCTGAGACATAAAAATGGCTTGTCTTACAGTCTAGTGGCCTGACGGAAAACCAGCACAAAGGCATTTCCGTTGACTGTCACCTCTGAATCTTTATATGCACTTTAGTGTTAGTATTTTATCATTTAAGATAGAAATGCACTACCATTCTTCATCTATTTTACAACCTTTTCACACCAATGATACCTTCCAGCTTTGAACAGTTGTAAAACTTGTGCCAACTGATTTGTCTGGTTATGGAAACTTTCCTTAATGGTATACTTGGAGACTATCTGAGTAAAGGAGAACCTGGAATTCAAGACTCATCATTACCACTTGTGAAATGACTTAAAATATTCTCAGTATTTTAAAGATTTATAAACACATTTATCTATGTGAAGAGTCTAAGATTTTGATGGTAATACGGACCTTTAAAGAAATTGTGTGTGCGTATGTATACACATACATGTGATTTCTGAATTTGGCACGAAAATTATTAAATGATTTCAAAGCAAATTAGATCTACAAAATATTGGAAGGCACATTGGTATAACAAAGAAGGAAAATTGGCAAAGGAGGAGTAACAGCAGTAACCTGAAATTCCACATAAAATGCTACAAAAGGAGTTCATGAGAAGGCATAGTAAATGTCTATAAACTTGTGAAAATGCCAACATTTATCAAAGAAATGTTATCACAAATGTCACATAAAATAATGTAGAGGTAATACTATCGAATTCCCATCCCAAATTTCCCCTTGCAGATTTATAAATCCAATACCAATTAAGTGCTAAATAATAAGAGTAGAAAAATGGACGTCAAAATAATATGGAGAAGACACAGGAGATTTTGGAAATTAAGCTATTTATGCATTTATATTACTCACTGAAGCTCCAGCCCCAATTCTGAGACACATGACAATTATTCTGAAACCCTGATTTGCATAAAAATGACACATAGGTTTTGTTGAAGTGAAGATTCTGATATATCTGGATGGAGCCCGACAGTCTGCATGACTGATAAGCTTCAAAGTGATGCTGACGTTGCTGATCCATGGACCACACTTTGAGTGGCGAGGATCTATGTTCTCTGAGGAAAAGTAAACTAGATTTCTCTAAAGTGGCTGACTTTGCTAGATCGGAAGGATAGTTTTAAAGTTTGTGATTTTCCCTCTAACTAGAACATGGAGAATAAGAGGTCTTTGTGAAACTCTAACACTCAGCTCCCTACTTTTCCTGTCCAGGAAGTTTGAAACAAGCAGGGGTGAGAGTGAGTTAGTGTGCATGTGTGTGTGTAAGTACACACACATCCAGGGCACAATAGTGCCCTCACACCTGCATTAAGGGAGGTGTATCAGCAATTCTCCTGTGAGTTCCCTCGGTTTAAACTTGAATTCCTCTAAGCACACAAACTTTAGAGAACTGTCAGGTTCAAATCTGCCCTGTCTCTGAGGCTAAGCCCCAGCTTAGTTCACACATTTCAACATTTTCCGTGTGGATGCCGTGAAGGTTGCCTGGAATTTGGAGATAAGCCCAGGATTAGTCCTGCTTTAAAGTCATCATGAAGTCTTGTTAGAAGCCTCAAGTTAAGTTGTTAAATGTATTTCTGAGAGCTTACTGAAAAAAAAATATATATATTCACTAACTTTGGTAAGTGTCAGATAGCAAAAACATGGCATTGGTTTTGAAATTTACCTGTAGGCCTGCACCTTCCTGTTTTTATAGACAGTAGGCTTATGTTCTGAGGCTGAAACAACACTCTGTTTACCAAGCTCATTTCAGGAAGAATATCTAAACTGAGAAGTGCTGGGATGTTCATTTTTTAAAAGCATTTTGATAACTGGGTCAACTGGGTAAATTCAAACTGATTTTTAGAAAGCACTTTGCAGTGATTTTATAATTCAAAAATACTTTAGTATTTTTTTCTCTACTGCTATGAAACCAATTTTGCAGAATTCACCAATCATAGAAGGATTACATTTTTTGGTACTATGAATTCCAAGCGATATTGCACTTGTACTATTAACATGGCTAACATGTTGGCTTTCCTTTTTTTTTTTTTTATGTGTAGCTATTCTACTGACCTGGAAGACATAAAATATAAAGCAGTAATGTTTGATTAAATCTTGTCAAAATTTATTGCCTTTAGCCAAAGGACATTAGAGAATATTCAAAAGAGCTATAGTGCAAAGGTGTTAAAATGCATACTGAAAAGACTTGGAACTAGAATATATTTCTGAAAATAAATATGAAGTGTAACATTTCAGAAATAATTTCCCGAAGGAAACCAAAAAAATCCCCTATATTTTCTTGTCCTTTAAAATTTGTCTAGCCTACTTAACTTGATTTTTAAAGAAGCGGTGGGAAATACTCCGATTTCTGGGTTGTCCAAAAGTCAAAAAAAAAGCATAAAGTATAATAGCTTTTAACAGCATGGCTATGCATCATATCTGACTAAAAAGCAGAGAAAACTTCTTTGTCTTAGAGGCCCTGTAAACAAGAGATGGCTGGAAATATCTTCCTTCTCTTACAATAGTAAAAACAATCCTGAAAGGGATTTTTGATAAACATTAAGGTCACTGAGATAATTTAGGGAGGTGACATGTTCTATTTACCCTCCTTTTGTTGAAACTCTAAAATTTCATTTTTCTTCATTACCCGTATAAACTACCTGCTTATTAGTAAAACTGGAGATTTAAAAAAAAAAAATGTTAAGGCAGTCCTAATTTTTCCAACATGTTATAAATGACCACAATTCATCTTCATATGCCTTCTATGAAGGCATGACTTCTAAATAACTTCTGTTGCAACTGGGGTTGTGGGGGCGAGGTGGTAGGTGATAGGTAGATGGGTAGATGATGGATGGATGGATGGACACATAGACAGAGGACTGACTGATTCAATTTTGTGAATAAGATTTCATTAAATTGAGAGGATCTCCTCACAAAAGTATGTAGAATATTGATGTTGTGTTTCTGGACAGTATTTGGGGAGGAGTGGTCAGAAGTTGAGAGCAGTTGCTGTCCTGTGGAGCACAGTTCCTTCAGCCATCAAAGTAGGTCTTCATCACAACCTCCCGGGAGGAGGTACTTAGATAACTAATGAGCTACTTATCCCCATTTTGATAAGGAATTTGAGACACCGCGAGGTTAATTTACCCGAAGTCATACAGTTCATAGCTGGTATCAGGATTCTAACCTGTGTTTACCATGTTGATTTTCTAGATTTCTCACAATTCAGAAAGCAGGAGTGATGCTTTTAGGTTCACCTAAACCCTAATATTTTATCAGAAGAGATTCTGTAATCTGAAACGAAAATTTGAAAGAAGGGCTTCTCTTATTCCATGCGCCTTTAGAATTATGGTATATTCTAAAAGATTTGTGGAAGTATTTTTATCACATGTCTTTCAACGTTTAGTCTTACACTATCGTCAGGCTAGTAAAATGAAAAGCAATATTCAAAAAGCTTTCCCGTTTGAAAGTTTAATGATCATAAAATATGACTTTCAACTTGATAGTTCACAGGAATAGAGTAACTAAAGGAAAGATTTACGAAAGCATTAAAATAATGATTATCCTTAAAAATGTCCCGCAGCAAAGTCAAAATCACCATTACTCTCCCAACCAATCCTTTTTGTGTTGCTTCATGTCACAAACAGCAATGGCATGGACCATGCAGAACACACTTCCTTCCTGGGTAACATTCTAAGCAGAAGGGACAGTCTATCAAAGTCGCTACAGAAGGGACAGTCTATCAAAGTCGCTACCATACAGAGATGACAATGATTTAAACTCAAGACAAAAGGAGATGCCACTATTTTCTCCCTCTTTAGAGACTTTCAGCTGAAAAATACCTTTGAGAAATATCCAGCAGAAACTCTACAAACCAGTGTACTGCTACCAAGTGTCTCCTACTTTATTACCCCCAGGTCAAAATTCTGCTGTAGGAAACAGTTTACCAAGACAAAGTTAATTATGTAGAAAATTGTCCACAGATACACTGTCTTATTTCTCTTGGTACCAGTCAATCAAAAAATGCCATTTATTTGGTGATGTGTGGCCCCAGATCTTTATCCCCCTTTTCATTCTTTTATTTAAAAGCACAGTTTTAGCTTTAACACATGAAATGCCTATTTTTAGCCTGAGGTGGTAATGACTGCTTTGAAATAAGTAGCCTCAATTAGAATAAAAAAGAAATCAATGTGTTATTTAAATTAATTTTAAGTAATACATTTAATTCAGGTACTTATTAGATACTGATTTAGATACTTATTGAACACACAACTATATAAGCAATGCAAGGCAAAAACTACTTTGAAATCAACCTAAATTACCAAGTTTGTAGTTTACTATTTTAATAGAACAATAGACAACCTTTTTTTTTGGCCTACGAACTTCAACACACATGAATTATCGGCAAACCCTGAATCAGTTTTTGAAGTGAATCATTGCAGACAAAAATGCTAAAGGAACCTCAAAGCTAACACACCAAGCAGTTTTACGTCTACAGAATTTTTAAGTACTACGAAGAAAATGTTTCTGTTGCAAATGAAATTTCCAAAACCTCAATTAATCCATAGGATGTCAAGATGCATGTTCTTGAAGGCATAAGAATAACACGCAAACTCATTTCCTGCCACTCTTTCTTACACACATACAGTACAGTTAAACAGAGCTCCTTCATGCAAGGAAACAGAAGGTAGATGAATATCTTTAGAAAAGGTTTCCGCCTCTCCACTCACACCAGCCAAGAAGAATTTTACTTTCCCCTATTTAGAGTGAATATGACTTATCAAGTCCTAATCTCAAGAAACTTTCTATAATCTTATTCCCCTGACTTATAAACCAAACTGCGTTCATGAGAACAGTAAAAAAAAAAAAAAAAAAAAGAGTAGAACTGTGTCAAATTTTCTAATACACCGCATTCCAGGCCTTTCTGTTGTTATTATTGTTCAGATATGATAAAATAGCTAAAATTGCCAAGTTAAAATATTTATTTGTGTTACTTATAATTTCCAGTATTTATGAAGTAAAACAAGCACAGCCTGGAGAATGTATCACACTGGTAAATAACAGAGCAGATCCTTTTCAGAAAGGGGAACAGATTTTCTGGTTCTACTGGAATATTTCACCATTCATATGTACTTTACCGTAACATATTTTACGTTTGTCCTGAAGCTGCAGGTAGAATTTGAGGCATTCTGCCAATACCTCTTTAATTTACAGCAGAAATGTTATACAAATTTCTTATAGGTCCCCAAATGATGCCCATAACCTTTCGTTCAATTCCTTTCGCATTTTGGTCAACATTTTATGAAATCACAGCATCACAACACAGACAAAACTTTATCATCTCCTTTCAGATAGAAAGAAACCATCACAATGATCACCTGCTTTATTTTAAAAGCCAGTAATGATTACGTAGGTGGTAAGAGAATCACATAAAATATTATTAACATCTTACCTCTATCACTGAAGTCATCGACCAGGATGATTTCTGCAATCAGACTTTCTGGGGTTCGGTTGATGATGCTGTGGATGGTCCGGAGGAGTGAAGTCCAGCCTTCGTTATGGAATGGGATAATGATGCTGGTGTTTGGTAGCCTTTCCAGGTACATCTTGTGCTTACAGCTGGAGATGACAGAGGAAGGAAAGGCTATATCAGATACAAGACTGTAATATGTCTTATACTGCCATTGACTCATTGTATTATCAGACAACTGTGAAAATTAGACTTTGCCTAGTACTTGCCCAACCAAAGCTTCTACATCATCATACTTACTCTACCCATTCCTGGAACTCATTAATGATCTCCTTTCACACTCACTCTTAATGACATAATTATTTATCCTCTGTTATACCAATGGCTCAAAAACAAGGTAAGAAGCACACTTGTGCTTCCTGAAATGTTGTGCTCTTGTCAATATGTTCTCTAATAGTAATAAGGATAAATTATATGTATTAACATCATTTCCACTGAGCACACAGCTAATGTTAAACTTTCCGGGAAAGTTTGGAAATTTAACTTCTGTATTATTTATGCCCAATTAATCAGTTTTGGTTGTGGTCTGTTTCCACAGCTGGGCAGTATTTAAGGCTCTAGGCGAGAAAAGAGTCTTAAAGTGAAATAAATGAAGATTTAATCTTAAATGGTCACACACTGATAAGATTACATTAAGATCCAAATCATGACACGACCACATTCCTAATGAAAACTATACAGAGAAACCTCGTGTTGCTGTTTTCACTGTAAAACAATCTGAGGTGCCAAATAGGAAGTAGGTTTTAAATTCTGGCATAGTTTAAAGCAATATAGTATATGTCACGGCTATTCTTTCAATATTTGTGATTTATTTAAGTAATTCATAAGCCACATCAGGGCAGAAAGCTGGTCTCAAATCTGATTTAATTCTTCGTTCAGCACTGGTCATAGTTGCCCAAGCTTCATTAAAGATAATGAATTAATTTAAGTTTGTGCAATCTTTAAGTTATTTCAAAACTAAAATAGGATAAACTTTCAATCAATTACCAAATTTAGTGACTTGTCTGGTATGGATAACATGAAAACAAACAAAAAGAGAGTGGAAATCTGGAAAGAAACGCGGTTTCTGTTTAAATACAGGAACATCTATTATTTCATCTTTTGCCAAGACACTGGCTACTGTCTAGTCCAGATATTATGGTGTGAATTTGAAGTATGCATAGATTCTACCAAGATGTATAGACATGTACCAGCATATTCAAAACATTACTTAAAATATGGTTTTTTAGTCAGTTATCTCAACGCTTCATTCTACTATGATCTCAATAGGATATCTTAAATATTACTGTGGATGTAAAACAAAGAGATCTTGCCTTGCAGCTTCAGATAATAGAATATAATGTAATTAAAGCAAAAAAATTTAACTATCCTGGAAGATAAAATAAAATGAAATAATGTAGACAAATAATTTACATATAAAATATAGACATTTCTTTTTTATCTTGTCCTTTTATTATCAATTATTTAATCTAAATTTTAAAATTTGTAACAATATTTATCAAACAAGAGATTTAGAGGTTTTCAAATACAATGAAAAGCACTGGAAAAGACCATCAAAAGGATACCATGAAATGGACATGAAAATACTAGAAAAAAACATGAAGTTCCTTGTAGGATAACATAAAATAATTTAAAAAAGCAATATATGAAACAGATCTGTCAGTGATTTCCAAGAGAGTGTAGTGAGATGGATGCTTTCACATCTAATGCACAAATGTGGACAAGAGTGCTAAATTAATTCAGCACATCTCATCGTAATTAAGTAGAGCCATCCATCCTTCTCAACAAAGACAAGAGCCCAAGACAAATGTGCTTTCCTGTATCAATACTCAGGATAATACAAAACACCATACCTAACAATGCTCTGGGAATGTAACTGATATCCCCAAGAAGGCAAATTAGTTTTTAAACATTAAGAGGAGACACTGTACATATCGCTTGCTTATTAATGAAATAGGAATTGCATTCAGAGTAATACATGAAAAGCAATCAATAGGCTTAGGGCTTTAAAGAGATGTTTAACACCTATCTACAATCCATTCAGAAAAAAAGGCAGACATAAGAGAATGCAAGACTAGCCATGTGCAAAAAGGGCTTTCCCTCATAAAAATGTTTTCAGTAATTTCTATGTAAGTTCAAAGTACTACCACACAGGGAAGGTGAAAATATCCTTCTATTCATTCATGCTCTCAAGTCCCAATGATTTGCTGAGGGTTTTCTCTAAGCCAGGAAGCAAAGTGGAGACAAAAGAATGAAAAATACCCTACTCTCCAACTTTAAGATGTTTACAATACAATAGGATACACAGAAGAGTAAAGAGACAGTTAAAACTTTAAAGGGGAATCAATATGTAGGAGTATAACAGGGTGCCATACAAGCATTTGAGAGAGGCCCCTGAAGCAATTCGCAAAGTGCTACAGAAATGCAAGTGAGAGTTAAAAGTGGCCTGCAAAAGACCAGTTCGAGATATATTTAGGAAAAGAACTGATATGACTTAGTAACTTTCTGGGAGAAACAGTTAAGGAGGACGCCCATGTTTTGGACATAGGAAACTGATCTATGAAATACAGACCTACATCAGAGCACTGTGTGTAAGGGGCATTTGAGGGTTGCAAGGCTTGAAGGTAAACATGAGTTCACTTTTGACCACATTAACTTTGAGGTGTCAAAATGATACCTAGTTGAACATGAAACCAGCTCTTTCGCTCCTTTTCTGTTTGTCCATTCCTGTTCCCCTCTAACCCTGAAAGAATCTAATTATAGGAATGAGATCGGTAAGCAACCGAAACCAACTCCTGACTTACGCTCTCCTGAATGCACACCATGCCACGTCTAACCTGGTGATTCTTTTCCTAGATAAAAAGAAGAATGAGGAATGGAGTAGTTAAAGAATCGCGGGCTCTCTGCCTCTAACAATCCCCTTAGGAATCCTGCTGGCAGATCACTCGGACAAGATGCCATCTGAAGAGAGAGTCAGCCAGTCTGCACGCAATGGAGATGCAGAACCCAACCTCCTGCCTTGATGATTCCCTGAGATTCTTCCCCCTTTTCTCCTGTAAAAACTGTCATGGCTGAGCAGAATCTTCAGAGCTGGTCTCAGGACACGAGTCCACCTTTTCCCCAGATTGCCGGCTTTTCTGATTAAAGCACCTTTCCCCTCTACTGACACTTGCCTCTCCAATGATTGGCTTTTGAGCAGCGAGCAGCTGAACCTGAGTTCGGTAACAGAGCAATCGTATATATGATATACACATCTACCTGTCTATGTATGTACCTATGTGTGCATATCTATCTATCTATCTATCCATCTATCTATCTATCCATCTATCTATTTGTATATGTGTATTGCTCAGAAAAAGATCTGATTTACAGGAGACACAGTGATAGGCTCTAGCATTGATGCCAGGGCACTGCCACTATCTCCATAGCATCACCATCCCAAGACTTGCCAAGAAGATCCTCTGATAAGTACCAGCAGATAGCCAACTGAATGCGCACCCTCATCTCTGAAAAAGGTCAGATCAAAAGTTCTGGGGCAAACGGATGTCCCTAGCTTCAAGATGGCGGAGGAGTGAGACGTGGAGATCACCCTCCACCCGACAAATACATCAGAAATACATCTACATGTGGAACAACTCCTACAGAACACCTACTGAACGCTGGCAGAAGACCTCAGATCTCCCAAAAGGCAAGAAACTCCCCACGTAACTGGGTAGGGCAAAAGACAAAAGAATAAACAGAGACAAAAGAATAGGGACGGGACCTGCACCTCGGGAAGGGAGCTGTGAAGGAGGAAAGGTCTCTACACACCAGGAAGCCCCTTCACTGGAGGAGACTGCGGGTGGCAGAGGGTGAAGCTTCAGAGCCACGGAGGAGAGCACAGCAACAGGGGTGCGGGGGGCAAAGCGGAGAGATTCCCGCACAGAGGATCGGTGCCGACCACCGGCACTGACCAGCCCGAGAGGCTTGTCTGCTCCCCCGCCGGGGCGGGCGGGGCTGGGAGCTGAGGCTCCGGCTTCGGAGGTGAGATCCCAGGGAGAGGACTGGGGTTGGCGGCGTGAACACAGCCTGAAGGGGGCTAGCGCACCACAGCTGGCTGGGAGGGAGTCCGGGAAAAAGTCTGGACCTGCCTAACAGACAAGAGAACATTGTTTCGGGGTGCACGAGGAGAGGGGATTCAGAGCACCGCCTAAACGAGCTCCAGATATGGGCACGAGCCGCGGCTAAGAGCATGGACCCCAGAGACGGGCATGAGACGCTAAGGCTGCTGCTGCCGCCACCAAGGGGCCTGTGTGCGAGCACAGGTCACTATCCACACCCCACTCCCATGAGCCTGTGCAGCCCACCACTGCCAGGGTCCAGTGGTCCAGGGACAACTCCCCCAGGAGAACGCACGGCGCGCCTCAGGCTGGTGCAACGTCACGCCGCCTCTGCCGCCGCAGGCCCGCCCCGCACTCCGTGCCCCTCCCTCCCCCGGCCTGAGTGAGCCAGAGTCCCAGAAGCAGCTGCTCATTTAACCCCTTCCTGTCTGAGCGAAGAACAGACGCCCTCAGGCGACCTACATGCAGAGGCGGGTCCAAACCCAAAGCTGAATCCCAGGAGCTGTGCAAACAAAGAAGAGAAAGGGAAATCCCTCCCAGCAGCCTCAGGAGCAGTGGATTAAATCTCCAGGATCAATTTGATGTACCCTGCATGTCTGGAATACCTGAATAGACAACGAATCATCCCAAAATTCAGGCAGTGGACTTAGTGCGATTTTGTCTGTATAGCTTTGCTCTTACCATTTGTCCTAGGGTTCTGTCTACTTTTTTTTATTTTTTAGTATTGATTTTTAGTGCTTGTTATCATTGGTGGATCTGTTTTGCCGGTTTGGTTGCTCTCCTTTCTTTTTTAAATTGCTTTTTAATTTTTTTGTACTTTAATAACTTTATTTTACTTTATTTTTTTCTTTCTCACTTGCTTTTTTTCTCCCTTTTCTTCTGAGCTGTAAGGCTGAAAGGGTCTTGGTGCTCCGGCCGGGTGTCAGACCTGTGCCTCTGAGGTGGGAGAGCCGAGATCAGGACATTGGTCCAACAGAGACCTCCTGGCTCCACATAGTATCAAACAGCAAAAGCTCTACCAGAGATCTCCATTTCAATACTAACACCCAGCTCCACTCAACAACCAGCAATCTCCAGTGCTGGACACCCTATGCCAAACAACTAGCAAGACAGGAACACAAACCCACTCATTAGCGGAGAGCCCGCCTAAAATCATAAGATCACAGACACCCCAAAACACACCACCGGACGCGGTCCTGCCCACCAGAAAGACAAGATCCAGCCTCATTCACCAGAACAAAGGAACCAGTCCCATCCACCAGGAAGCCTAGACAACCCACTGAGCAAACCTTAGTAACTGGGGGCAGACACCAAAAACAAAAGGAACTAAGAACCTGCAGCCTGTGAAAAGGAGACCCCAAACACAGTAAGTTAAGCAAAATGAGAAGACAGAGAAACACACAGCAGATGAAGGAGCAAGGGAAAAACCCTCCAGACCAAATGAAGAGGAAATAGGCAGTCTACCTGAAAAAGAATTCACAGTAATAATAGTAAAGATGATCCCAAATCTTGGAACTAGAATGGAGAAACTACAAGAACATTTAACAAGGGCCTAGAAGAACTAAAGAGCAAATAAACAACCATGAACAACAAAATAAATGAAATTAAAATTTCTCTAGAAGGAAGCAATAGCAGAATAACTGAGGCAGAAGAACGGATAAGTGACCTGGAAGATACAATAGTGGAAATAACTACTGCAGAGCAGAATACAGAAAAAAGAATGAAAAGAATTGAGGACAATCTCAGAGAATTCTGGGACAACATTAACCACACCAACATTCAAATTATAGGGGTGCCAGAAGAGGAAGAGAAAAAGAAAGGGACTGAGAAAATATTTGAAGAGATTATAGTTGAAAACATCCCTAATATGGGAAACAAAATAGTCAGTCAACTCCAGGAAGCGCACAAAGTCCCATACAGGATAAATCCAAGGAGAAACACACCAAGACACATATAAATGAAACTATCAAAAATTAAATATAAAGAAAAAATATTAAAAGCAGAAAGGGAAAAAAAAATAATATACAAGGGAAACCCCATAAGGTTAACAGCAGATCTTTCAGCAGAAACTCTGCAAGCCAGAAGGGACTGGCAGGACATATTTAAAGTGATGAAAGGGAAAAACCTACAACCAAGATTACTCTACGCAGCAAGGATCTCATTCAGATTCAATGGAGAAATTAAAATATTTACAGACAAGCAAAAGCTAAGAGAATTCAGCACCACCAAACCAGCTTTACATCAAATGCTAAAGGAACTTCTCTAGAAAGGAAACACAAGACAAGGAAAATACCTACAATAAACCCAAAACAATCAAGAAAATGGTAATAGGAACATACATATCGATAACTACCTTAAATGTAAATGGATTAAATACTCCAACCAAAAGACAGAGACTGGCTGAATGGATACAAAAACAAGACCTGTAAATATGCGGTCTACAAGAGACCCACCTCAGACCTAGAGACACATACAGACTGAAAGTAAGGGGATGGAAAAAGATATTCCATGCAAATGGAAACCAAAAGAAAGGTGGAGTAGTAATTCTCATATCAGACACAATAGACTTTAAAATAAGGACTATTAAAAGGGATAAAGAAGGACACTACATATGATCAAGGGATCGATCCAAGAAGAAGATATAACAATTGTAAATATTTATGCACCCAACATAGGAGCACCTTGATACATAAGTCAAATGCTAACAGCCATAAAAGGGGAAATCAACAGGAACACAGTCATAGTAGGGGACTTTAACACCCCACTTTCACCAATGGACAGATCTTCCAAGATGAAAATAAATAAGGAAACACAAGCTTTAAATGACACATTAAACAAGATGGGCTTAATTGATATTTATAGGACATTCGATCCAAAAACAACAGAATACGTTTTTTCTCAAGTGCTCATGGAACATTCTCTAGGATAGATCATATCTTGGGTCACAAATCAAGCTTTGATAAATTTAAGAAAACTGAAATTGTATCAAGTATCTTTTCCGACCACAACACTCTGAGACTAGATATCAGTTACAGGAAAAAATCTGTAAAAAATACAAATACATGGAGGCTAAATAATACACTACTAAATAAACAAGAGACTAGTGAGGAAATCAAAGAGGAAATCAAAAAATACCTAGAAACAAATGACAATGAAAACACGACGACCCAAAACCTATGGGATGCAGCAAAAGCAGTTCTATGAGGGAAGTTTATAGCAAGACAATCCTACCTCAAGAAACAAGAAAGTCCTCAAATAAACAACATAACCTTAGACCTAAAGCAATTATAGAAAGAAGAAAAAAAAACCCAAAGTTAGCAGAAGGAAAGAAATCATAAAGATCCCATCAGAAATAAATGAAAAAGAAATGAAAGAAATATAGCAAAGATCAACAAAACTTAACGCTAGTTCTTTGAGAAAGTAAACAAAATTGATAAACCATTAGCCAGACTCATCAAGAAAAAAAGGGAGAAGACTCAAAGCAATAGACTTAGAAATGAAAAAGGAGAAGTAACAACTGATACTGCAGAAATACAAAGGATCATGAGCGATTACTACAAGCAACTATATGCCAATAAAATGGACAACCTGGAAGAAATGGAAAAATTCTTGGAAAAGCACAACCTTCCAAGACTGAACCAGGTGGAAACAGAAAATATAAACAGACCAATCACAAGCACTGAAATTGAGACTATGATTTAAAATCTTCCAACAAACAAAAGCCCAGGACCAGATGGCTTCACAGGCAAATTCTATCAAACATTTAGAGAATAGTTAACACCCGTCCTTCTCAAACTCTGCCAAAATATAGCAGAGGAAGAAACACTCCAAAACTCATTCTACGAGGCCACCATCACCCTGATACCAAAACAAGACAAAGATGTCACAAAGAAAGAAAACTACAGGCCAATATCACTTACGAACATAGATGCAAAGATCCTCAACAAAACACTAGGAAACAGAATCAAGGAGCACATTAAAAGGACAATACACCATGATCAAGTGGGGTTTATCCCAGGAATGCAAGGATTCTTCAATATTTGCAAATCAATCAATGCAATACACCATTTAACAAGCTGAAGGAGAAAAACAATATGATCATCTCAATAGATGCAGAAAAAGCTTTGGACAAAATTCAACCCTCATTTATGATAAAAACCCTCCAGAAAGCAGGCATAGAGGGAACTTACCTCAACATTATAAAGGCCATATATGACAAACCCACAGCCAACATCGTTCTCAATGGTGAAAAACTGAAACCATTCCCTTTAAGATCAGGAACAACACAAGGTTGTCCACTTTCACCAGTAGATTTCAACATAGCTTTGGAAGTTTTAGCCACAGCAATCAGAGAAGAAAAAGAAATAAAAGGAATCCAAATCGCAAAAGAAGAAGTAAAGTTGTCACTGTTTGCAGATAACACGGTACCATAGAGAGAGAATCCTAAAGATGGTACCAGAAAACTACTAGAGCTAATCAATGAATTTGGTAAAGTAGCAGGATACAAAATTAATGCACAGAAATCTCTTGCATTCCTATATACTAATGATAAAAAATCTGACAGAGAAATTAAGGAAACAATCCCATTTACCACTGCAAAAAAAGAATAAAATACCTAGGAATAAACTAGAACAAAACTAGTTCACAGAACTAGAACAAAAAACTTCACAATTTGTATGGAAACACAAAAGACCCCAAATAGCCAAAGCAATCTTGAGAACGAAAAACGGAGCTGGAGGAATCAGGCTCCCTGACTTCAGACTACACTACAAACCTACAGTAATCAAGACAGTATGGTACCGGCACAAAAACAGAAAGATAGATCAATGGAACAGAATAGAAAGCCCAGAGATAAACGCACACACATATGGTCACCTTATTTTTGATAAAGGAGGCAGGAATATACAATGAAGAAAAGATAACCTCTTCATTAAGTGGTGCTGGGAAAACTGGTCAGCTACATATATAAGAATGAAATTAGAAAACTCCCTAACACTATACACAAAAATATACTCAAAATTCATTAAAGACTTAAATGTAAGGCCAGACACTACCAAACTCTTAGAGGAAAACATAGGCAGAACACTCTATGACATACAACACAGCAAGATCCTTTGTGACCCACCTCCTAGACAAATGGAAATAAAAAGAAACATAAACAAATGGGACCTAATGAAACTTAAAAGCTTTTGCACAGCAAAGGAAACCATAAACAAGACGAAAAGACAACCTCAGAACAGGAGAATATATTTGCAAACAAAGCAACTGACAAAGGACTAATCTCCAAATGTTACAAGCAGCTCATGTAGCTCAGTATCAAAAACACAAACAACCCAATCCAAAAATGGGCAGAAGACCTAAACAGACATTTCTCCAAAGAAGATATACAGACTGCCAACAAACACATGAAAGGATGCTCAACATCACTAATCATTAGAGAAATGCAAATCAAAACTACAATGAGGTATCACCTCACACTGGTCAGAATGGCCATCATCAAAAAATCTACAAACAAGAGAACAAACGTATGGACACCAAGGGGGGGGGGGGGAAGCAGCAGAGGGTGGTAGTGGTGCTGTGATGAATTGGGAGATTGGGATTGACATATATACACTAATATGTATAAAATGGGTAACTAATCAGAACCTGTTGTGTAAAAAAATAAAACTTAAAAAATAATTTTAAGAAAAGAAAAAAATTCTATGGTGAACTTTCGGTTGAATTAGTTCTTCTTTTATCCATAAACTGAATTAACTGGAGCCTCAGCCAAAGCTTAAAGTACCTGTAAACAAAATCACTCTGTAGAAGAAAGTGAGAAAAGCAAAAAAAAAAAAAAAAAATTCTGCAAACAATAAATGCTAGAGAGGGTGTACAGAAAAGGGAATCCTCTGGCACTGTTGGTGGGGATGTGAATTGATACAGCCACTATGGAGAACAGTATGGAGGTTCCTTAAAAAACTACAAATAGAACTACCATATGACCCAGCAATCCCACTACTGGGCATAAACCCTGAGAAAACCATAATTCAAAAACAGTCATGTACCACAATGTTCATTGCAGCTCTATCTACAATAGCCTGGAGATGGAAACAACCTAAGTGTCCATCATCAGATGAATGGATAAACAAGATGTAGCACATATATACAATGGAATATTACTCAGCCATAAAAATAAATAAAACTGAGTTATTTGTAGTGAGGTGGATGGATGTAGAGTCTGTCATACAGAGTGAAGTATGTCAGAAAGAGAAAAACAAATACCGTATGCTAACACATATATATGGAATCTAAAAAAAATAAAAAGGTCTTAAAGAACCTAGGGGCAGGACAGGAATAAAGATGCAGATGTAGAAAATGGACTTGAGGATGTGCGGAGGGGGAAGGGTAAGCTGGGACGAAGTAAGAGAGTGGCATGTACATATATACACTACCAAGTGTAGAATAGCTAGTGGGAAGCAGCCGCATAGCACAGGGAGATCAGCTCGGTGCTTTGTGAACATCTAGAGGGGTGGGATAGGGAAGGTGGGAGGGAGACACAACAGGGAGGAGATATGGGGATATATGTATAGCCGATTCACTTTGTTATACAGCGGAAACTAACACACCATTGTAAAGCAATTATACTCCAATAAAGATGTTAAGGGAAAAAAAATGAATGCCCCTAAAGCAAGTATCAAGCAATGAAGTTGGGGAATAAGCAGTCCTATGGTGAGACATATCTGAGGTGTTTTCTATAACATCTCCCAGGGTTTTCCAGTGAGATGGAGCCTCAGCTGCCCACAAGGATAAGCATCACGCCAGGCACCTTTTAGTAGCTGCTTTCCCTTCCCTGTCTTACTTCTTCACCCTACTTCCCCAGGTTCACTCTGTGATTACCTCTTTAAAACTACTGCAGACAAATCTGTCTCAGAGGCTGCTTTAAGGGAACCCAATCTTAGACATAGGCGTATAAATTATCTTGGCAAGAACTGTCCCTCGAATACAGAGTGATGGTCAAAATTCCCTACGAAACACAATTAGTTCTGTAGTGTTATGAAACTTGTAGTTTGTTACACCTGGAGATATTTTTAAATAATATAAAAAACCTGTCACAGGTACATTTTACTCTTTCTTTGAACTTTTCAATTATCACTGATACTCTGTTCAGAGTCTACTCTATGCCTATGAAATACAGCTACCAGGACTATTTTTATATGTACAGTGTGTACACATAAAATCATGTACACAAATTACATTAAAAATAGCCTTAATTAGTAGACTATTAGTAGTAAAGTTACCTTCTTTACATAGACATCTGTAATTAAGTTTTTCAATTAGACCACACTGAAAACTCATATTTTGTGCTTATAACTATTCCTGAAATATTGAAAAATCACACTTTATACATTAGACTATCGAGGTTTAAATGATGGCTTTGCCACTTACTACCTGTGTGACAGTGGGCAAATTATTTAACTACTATAAGGCTAGTTTTCTTATGTGGAGCAATTAAGAAGCAAAAAGTTATACCGTCTTCATAATGTGTTATAAGAATTAAATTAGATAATTTAATAATTAATTAGATAATTAAATTAGATAATCCATACAAAGTATTACATCTGATAATAGCAAGAGTTTGATAAATACTATCATTATTACTGTTGCTGTTATTGTTACTTTAACAGTTACTGTTTTACCTGTCAAGTCCTCTGTGGAAGGAGCTAGGGAACTAGTAGAGATGGGAACTGCATGAGAGAAAGTGAGAGACACTTATGATACATAAATGAATAAATTACGGTTTCTTCCCTTAAGGATTCACAGACCGGTGGACAAATATATAAAATAATTAGACTCAAATGAGACAAGTGACATAATAGATGGCACACAGACAATGAAAAGCCCGAAGGAAGTATGGTTAACTTTGTCTGAAAGAATGAGGGAAGTCTTTATAGATGAGTCTGTATGTTGAGAACAGATCGTGTACGATCTTGAAGTGATTCTAAGAAATCTGGACATTAGCCTGTGGTCAACGTGAAGTATTTCACATATTGTTAATGGTGAGGAAGACAGGATCACGTTTACATATTCCTCTGGCATCCGGGCAAATGATGCACCGAAGACAGTAGAAACGAAAGGAAAAAAGATTAGAGACTGTAATACTCTGGGGAAAAACAATGAGGGTGCTGATCTGATTTTTACTCTAAGGAAAATCAGCCTGTTTGTGATGGTGCTTGAACTGATTAAATTATACTTAGTTATTCTAGCATGTAAGCTGCTCCAAAGGAAACTGAATTCACTCTCAAAGTCAGCCCATTGGATTGGCCAAGTTGTGGTCCAGATGACTGCTTCTCATTATTACTAGAAATATTGAAGAGTATCCAGGGGGTTTTATTAAGAATTTGCAACCTGTGTATTTTAGATTTAATCTCAAGTCAGGCTGAGAATGGGAAATTTGCGAAATGGGAAGACAATGTGTCACCGTGAAACTGTGTTGAAGAAATAAGTAAAATGAAGTCAGACAATTTGTATGCTTATGGTTACAAATTTATAGGCAGCAAATTTATAAAAAGAAAATAGGGACAATTTAAAACATTTGTTGCATGAAGTTTATAGGAATATGGGTGAAGATGCCTGTATCATTGCATTTCATATTGCTGTATTATTTTCAAATAAACCTTCACATAAAATTAACTTGGAGTTTAGGAATGGCTCAGAGATGAGGAAATGCCTTTGTCAAGTAACAATTTATCTAAATGAATGGAAAAAACATTCTTAAATGCGCCAGAGAGATGAAAGAAATAGTTTAAATTCTTAAAAAGCTACTTGTGAGAAATGACAAATCATGAAGGCATTTTAAAAGCTGACAAAAAACCAATCAGTCTGTAAACATTCTGCTAAACCATTCACAGTAATGAAAATAAAATTCAATAGAAAATTTCTCATAGGCTTCTAAGTTTCCCCAAAATAGAACACACACATTTTCTGATATTCTCTATTGGCATTTAATAAACTGAGAGATTTAAAAATAGATTTAGTTTAACAACATTGTTTATTTTAAACATACTTAACTGTCATTCCTTTCAGAGTTACGTTAATTTATCTTCATAATTGCATTGGTTTCACAAAAAATAAGTGGTTCTTTTGACTATAGGAATAGCCAATTTTTAAAAAAAATAGAGATACATGAAATAAGTACTAGACTTATTTATGACTTTTTTTTTGTCTAAAAGAGATATTTTATTGTTCATGCAAGAATGTCAACCTTTATACTGTTAGCGTTTAGGTAAACTTGCATTTAAGGTTCTTAAGACCTTCATAAACATTCTTTCTCACTGCCTAAGCTGAGTATTTAGTTTTGGACACAGTGTCAAAACTCACATTATAAAAATTCAAATTTTCAGACTGTAAGATTTGACTAGAATGTTTGAATAAAAGTATTTGCATATTTTAATCCTTAGATCATTCTGTTAGCTTATCTGAAGTATGACTTTATTTTTTGTTTTACTGGATTTTTCTATCTATTCATATTAAACAGATTAGTCAGGGTGTTATGTTATGGTCATAAATAACCCTAAATCCCAATGACTCAAAAAAGTGAATATTCTCTTTCTTGCATCTTCTGCTTATTCATCACTGGTTTGCGAGAGGGTCTCTGCCTGTTGTCACTGACAACAGCCAACATTTGGACCACTGTCAATCACTGTGCCAGAGGTCAATGAGAACACTGATGGGTCTCAAGCTGGTAATTACATGGTCTGTCTCTAAAACGACATAGTTCTCTCTGCTTACAAATAGCTGGTCGAAACTATTCACCCTGGCATGAGGGCCCAGGAAGTGCAATCCTATATAGTGCAGAAGAATTATAGCCAGAAATAGTGGGCAAACAACACAAATGAACATGACCATCTTAGTCTTCTGCCTTCTTTCAAATAAAAAAGGAAATAGGAAAAAGGAAACTGCCTGTTATACTATATTATATGGAAACATTAAAGAGATTCAGTTTCTTCACAAAGAAAAAAAAAAACCCAAGAAAAACCTGATCATATATATTCGAGGTGCCCCATCTACAGAAGCATAGTTAGCTACAGGCACATTTTTAGAGCTGCAACCACACTTACGGTATCATCAAGTTTAGTCCCTCATTTAATTGAAAATTGAGACATGTTTTAGAGAGTTAAACAAAAATTATTTTAACAATCAATTTGGTAAAACAGTGTAGTGGGTGAAGAGGTTATACAGTGATGGGGCACTATTCCTAACTCAAAGAGTTTACAATTTTTTGAAAGGTATTTATAACTCACACAGCTGGATAACACAGAGCAATGAACTAGAATCCGACATTCTTCAGTTTTGACTACATCATCTTTTGGAAATGCCATTCTATCACTGGCCTTTTAAGACATCTTTATATTAATGCAATCAATTAAATTATATAAATGCTGTAATAGTTTAAAGTGAGGTAGGCAATTACTTTATTAGACCAAACATTTCTGTGAAATGTATTATCTATTCTCCATTAATACTTTTGGAAACAAGTTTCAATACACACTCTAAGAGGGCCTGGACCACTGAACCAATGGGCCATCTGGATCACTAGATTACACTATTAGGGGAATAAAACAAACAGACATTATGCCCACTATATCTAATATTCCTTTATTAGTGTTGTATATTTTAATAAAAATAGAGAGCTTTGCTATTTCTAGCTAATAATATTTCTACCTGAGATTATCACTAAGATTTCCTCTTTTAACAAAGATGGAGTAACATGGACCATATGTACCCTTCCACTTGACCAACTAAATAGCTAGATTAAAAATATGAAACAATGGTTTTTCAAGACATTGGCCAAAGAATATAGATATCTTTAAGAAACAGGAAACAAACAAGTTTGCCTGCTTATACTCTAGACTGAAATTCCAGGCAATGATGAAGTTAGGAGAACCCCAAGTGGATCCAAGTGATCTCCCTAAATTGTGGAAATAAAGCCAAGAATCTAGGGTTATCAAGGTAGATAGAGTTTGCAGGATACAATTCGCTCTCTAAAGGAGAGAACTGTATAGAAAAAAACCTAGGAGATCTACAGAGTCCCCTTGAGTCTTCAGCTGAGTACTGATAAGTGCATGTGTGTGAAGAAACAACCCTGAACTGAGGAATGAACCACCAGAAAAGATTAGAGGGATCAATAACTCATACAGGGCATAAAATACTTCTTGTTCTCAGCAGGCATAATGGAAAAACTTATATCTCATGGAGAATTGGGTAGAGTATTGGAAAAAGGGTTAGAAAGGATGGACAGTTAGCCCAAGACTAAATACAGTTCTGGCTCAACTTAACAAAGCTTTAGAGCAATATTTAACAGTATCAAACTGTTTCTGAGTTATTGTATTGTATCACAGGTAAAAGCTCAATTATACTTATAGGAATATCAAAATATTTTACACCTTAAAAAGTAAAATTCAAATGTCTGACAACCAAGAGAAACTACAAACCTTTCAAAGAAGCAGGAAAAGAAGAAGTCAAATGAAAAATCATTTAAGTGAAATTGACACAGAAATGACACAGATGATAGACTAGGCAATGATATTAAAATAGTTATTGTGGCTGTTTTCCAGATGTTCAAGAAGCTAAAGGAATACATGAACATGTTAAGAGTCACAGAAGATATTAAAAATGCCCAAATACAACTTCTAGAGAGTAAAACTACAGTATATGAGATGAAAAATACATTGGACAAAATTTAAGGCAGAGGGGCTTCCCTGGTGGCGCAGTGGTTGAGAGTCTGCCTGCCAATGCAGGGAACATGGGTTCAAGTCCTGGTCCGGTAAGATCCCACATGCCGCGGAGCAACTAAGTCCATGCGCCACAACTACTGAGTGTGCATGTCTGGAGCTTGTGCTCCGCAACAAGAGAGGCTGCGATAGTGAGAGGCCCGCACACTGCGATGAAGAGTGGCCCCCGCTTGCCACAACTAGAGAAAGCCCTCGCACAGAAACGTAGACCCAACACAGCAAAAATAAATAACTAATTAATTAAAAAAAAATTTAAGGCAGATTAGGTATTGCCAAAGAAAAGATCAGTAAACTTGAAGACATGAAAATAGAACTGTCCAAAATTAACAAAAAAGAGGAAAAAAAGAACATAAAATGAACAGAGCATCAGTATTGTGGGACAACTTCAAGAGGCCTAATGTGTGTGTACTTAAAGTATGCAAAAAGAAGGCAAGGGAGACATAGAAAAGTATTTGAAGATACATATGAAAGTTTTGAAGATTTAATGAAAATGTGAAGCACTAAGCTTCAAAAAGGTCAATGAAATCTGAGCACAATAAACATGAAGAAAACTACATTAATGCCTACCATAATTCAACTGTTAAAATCAATGATAAAGAGACCATCTTAAAAGTAATCAGAGAAAAAAGACACATAAGTCTAGTGGAAAATGGCTAAGAGTGACAGCAGACTTCTTGTTAAAAATGATGCAAGATAGTAAGGGAATGGAGAAACATCTTTAAGTACAGAAAAGAAAAATTAAAAAAAGAGAAAAAAAATCAACCTAGTTTTCTTTAGTCAATGAAAATACATTTAAAAGACAAAGGTAAAATAAAAAAATTTCAGACATGCAAATATTGATCAGGAGACCCACACAAAAGTAAATGTTACAGGAATTTCTTCAGAACAATTAAATGGAAGTCTATATATAGACAAAAAATAAAAAGCAACATAAAAGAATTTTGTGGGCACTCTGGAAGAGACAGCACAGCAGAAACTCTTACACTAAATAGCTCTGTTGCAAAAGCTCCATGTCAGCAACTGTAATTAAGAGACCTAGGGCTCACTTCCCCCACCATGCCCACAAAAAGAGGGCAGGCCAACAATGTTGGACTCCAATCACCCTAACACAGCCCACATTTAGGGTGAAGGTTCCAAGGCAGACTAGTTTTCTCCTAAGATAAGGAACAAGACAAGGATGTCTGCTCTCACCACTTTTATTTAACATTGTACTGGTACTTCTCCTCAAAGAAATTAGGCAAGATAATAAAATAAAAGGCATTCAAATAGAAAAGAAAGAATTAAAACTATTTCTACTTGTATATGACATGACATTATATATTCTAAATAATACACACACGCAAAAACACACACAAACATACCTGCACACAAATTAGAATAATCTCAGTAAAGTTGCCGAATACAAGCTCAATATACAAAATCAAATGTACTTCTATAGGTGAGCAATAAAAAATGTTAAAAATAAAATTAGGATGACAGCATCATTTGCAATAGCATGAAGAAGAAATTACTTAGAAAAATATTTAACAAAACAAGCTCAAGACTTGTATGCTAAAAACTACAAATCATTATTGAAAGAAATTACAGGGCCATCTAAATAAATGGAAACACATCCTGTGCTCTGGATCAGAAAACAATAGTAAGATGGCAATATTCCCCAAATTTGTGTACAGATTCAACACAAACCACAAAAAAATCCCGGGTGTCTTTTTGTTTTATGACAAATTTATTCTAAAATTCATATGGTTATGTAAGTGTTATGAATCAACTGTATTCTCCATAAATTCATCTGCTCAAGTCTTAGCCTCAGTACCTCAGAATGTGACTGTATTTAGAGATAGGGTCTTAAAAGAGGTAATTAACTTAAAATGAAGTTATTAGGGTGGACCCTAAATCAACATGGTGTTTTTATGAGACAAGAAAATCTGGATGCAAACAGACATCGAGAGAAGACCAGGTGAACACACAGGGTGAAGATGGCCATCTACACGTACATGAGAAGGGTCTTAGAAGAAACTAAACCTGCTGACATCTTGACCTCAGACTATGATCCGGAATCGTGAGAAAATAAATTTCTATTGTTTCAGCCACACAAAATAAGAATTTTGTGGGAAAATGATAAAATTACTATTTTATTTTACTTAAATCATTTAAAAAGATAAGTGATTAGTCTATAGCAAATATAATAGCAACATATTTTGACATTTATAACATGAGTTGAAACAAAATACATGGCAACAATAACATAAAGGCCAGAAGTGGAGAAATGGATGTATACTGTTGTCTGGTTCTTTTACTACAAATGAAGTCATATAATATTACTTAAAAGCAGACCATGATACGTTGTTATATTCCATCAGCATTAAAGCAACACTAAAATAATACAACATAAATTAAAATAACATAGTTATATCTACTATGCCCTCCCCCAAAGAAGACTAAATGGAATGATTACATATGTAATTAATTCAAAAGAAGTTAGAAACAGAAGAAAGGGAGAAAAGGCTTAATGGTTTATAAATAGAAAAGCAATAGTAATGTGATATATTTGGGTAAAACATATCAAAAATTATATTCAATGTAAATGGTCTAAACATGCACATAAAAAGCAGACTGATCTCTGTTGCCTCCAAAAAGCTCATTCTTAATGTAAAGATGCAAATAAAAGTAAAGTCACAGAATATATATAATGCCAACAGTAATAAAAAGAAAGCTAAAGTGGCTTTAATATAGCCAACAGAATAGATTTCAAAGCAAAGAATAGTACCAAGATATAAAAGTTTATTTCTTCATAAAAGGTCAGTTTATCAGGAGGACATAACAATCCAAATATTTATGCAGCTAATAATAGAAATATATGAAGCAAAAGTTGAGAGAACTGCAAGGAAATACAGATAATCCAAAAATTACAAGAAGTTTACTCTTTGGATTTATTTTGAAATAACAAATCTTCATAATAATAATAATAAATCTTCTTTTCCAGTTAAGGTGAAAGCTTAGATTATTGATTTAAGGCCATTTTTCATTCTTTTTACAAGCATTGAATTATAGATGATTAGAATAAGTTTATTCTAAGTACTTCTTTAAATATATCAAAGTTTTAAGAAATATTTTTATTTCAAAATATTTTCTAATTTCCCTTGAAACTTCCTTTTTGATATACTGATTACTTTAAAATGTGCTTTTTACTTCCAATTGAATGGCAATATTCCTGTTATCTTCCTGTCATTTAATTTTTAATTTAATTCTATTATTATGGTCAGAGAATATACTTTGTATGATTTCAATCTTTTCAAACTTGTAGTCTTTGTTTTATGACCCAGGATATGGCCTGACTTGATGAGTGTTTCATGCACACTTGAGAAGAATATATATCCTGCTGTTTTGAGGTTGAGTTTTTTCTGTTTTATCTTTACATTTTATATTTTCCCTTTTCTACATTCTTTGGGTTATTTTTCCATCTTTTAGTACTCTATTTTAATGCATCCATTGTGATTTTGATGTTATTTTGCATAATATTTTCGTGGTAGCTTTAGGGATTACAAAATACATACTTTCTGTTTCAAGTCTATTTAAAATTAATACTGTACCACTTCACTTTTATATAATATACAAATCTTATTACCATATAGGTCCCTTTACACCCTCTCTTTTATGGTAGAGCTGTCTTACATGTTTATATACATGGAAAACCATCAGGAATATTGTATTTTTGTTTTAAACTGTCAAACATGTTTTCAGGAACTCAAGAACTCGGCATTATTTTATTGCTATTTTGAATTCTCATGTCCTTCCCTCCTCCACCTATTGCTATTTTTTTCAACACTGTCAATTAGCTGGACCATACATCTGTATAGGTCTGATAGTTGAGTTCAGTGGGATGACAGTAGCATGTGTTTACTCCTTCTTCTCCAGAAATCAGAATGCTGTTGGCAGGCTATTAATTACAGATGTGACATATATTTTTTTAAATAAATTTATTTATTTTCTTTTTGGCTGCGTTGGGTCTTCGTTGTTGCCCCTGGGCTCTTCTCTAGTTGTGGCGAGCGGGGACTACTCTTCGTTGCGGTGCGTGAGCTTCTCAATGCAGTGGCTTCTCTTGTTGCAGAGCACGGGCTCCAGGCGCATGGGCTTCAGTAGTTGTGGCACGTGGGTTCAGTAGCTGTGGCTTGTGGGCTCTAGAGCACAGGCTCAGTAGTTGTGGCTTATGGGCTTAGTTGCTCCACAGCATGTGGGATCTTCCCAGACCAGGGCTCGAACCTGTGTCCCCTGTATTGGCAGGCAGATTCCTAACCACTGCGTCACCAGGGAAGCTCCAGATGTCATATATTTGATAGCCATAGTGATATTCAGATTTTCTGCTTCATTTTAGGACAGTTTCCATTGAATTGTCGAGAAAATTTTATATTTCACCTAAGTGTCAAATTTTTTGCATGATGATGTTTATAATATCCCTTTATTATATCTTAAATGTCTATTGGAAGTTGAATAATACCGACTCTTTCATACTGATAGTGGTACTTGGTAGTTTCTCCCTCTTTTGTTTTTCCTTAGAGATAATTGCTGGGGATTTAGAAATTTTATTAATCCATTCAAAATTCTAAATTTTGAAATTATAACCTTTTTGACAGTCACTGATTTATTATTTCCTTTTTTATACTTATTTACCTAGATGATTAATTTGAAGTTTTTCATACTTAATTTAAACATTTAAACCTATACATTTTCCTATAAGCAGTGCTTTATATGTAAAGCCTATACACAAGCTTTGGGATGTAGTTACATTAACATTCCACTTGAAATACTTCTTAATTTTTCCAGTTTCACATTTGACTTGTAGGTAATTCATAAATGTGTTATTTAATTTCTAAATATTTGCAACTTTTCTGCATATATTATTATTAGTGATTTTTTCATTTAATTCAAATTTGGTCAGAGAACATATTCAGTATTATTCAATCTGTTGAAATTTATTGAGAGTTGTTTATTCATAAACGTAGGTCTATTTGGGCAAATATTCCACGTGCCACCGAAAAACAAGGTTGATTACGAAATTATTGACTGTAGGATTCAATAAATGTAAGTAAATTAAGCCAACTTACTGATTTATATATATAGACACACACACACACGCACATATATATCCTTCATGTGAAACATATAACACTTGGGACATTTTTCATGTAATGCTAGATGTACTGAAATGTTTTTGCATAGTAATGATAATAATAAACAGGGAGGGAGTTATATTTTGGGCTTCCTTTAGGGCCCAACATTTGAAATATTTATGATTTTGTTCTATTTTGTAATAATCATGAAAATCCTCTGAAATGGTGATAAAGACAGTGCCAACCCACTTCCAGTCAGTTTAACTGGGATACGTGTGGGAGGGAAAACAATTCAAAATACTACAGTGTTTGACCTCATGGCTATTGCAGACTAGGTTTTTTTGTTTTTTTCTTTGTACCTTTTGACCACCTTTTGATACATTTACAAGTGCCAGTTTACAGCACCTTGGACAGACCCCAAATTAAGTGATTTATTACCTGTCTATCAAAAATCCTTGTAAAATGGTTTTCCTGATAGATGACAATTCAGACAATTGTGTGAAGTTCTGTTTTAAACAGATTTCCTAACAAGATTATCAGAATAGCTAAGTGTATTATTGTTAGTGAACCACAATTTTTAAAATCTTATCAAAGAAATCATTCATGTTCAGGAAGGGAAGAAAACTTCTTTATTTTCTTTTAACTTTATGCCATTGTATGCCTTCTTGCAAAGCCATTTTGGTTCACCTGAAGTTCTCTCGGTCTCATTCTCAATTGTAACAGAATAAAATGTCATCTTGGCATCTGGCTACTGACAAGCAGACTATACAGCATATCTGTATGTCATTTCCAAGCATCAATTTACATAGTAATTGTTCTAATGTCAGCTTATTCAATTTTCAATGGCTAGTTTTAGTCACACTGTTTTTCTGTTCTAATCTTGCCATGCCAGTTGGGTTTGATAAAGCAATGATAACTGGTTAACTTATTTGCCTTTGACAGGCCTGAAAAATTAGTTTGGGCTGCTGAATATAACGTGGAAGGTATGAGTGACTTGGGCAAGAAAAATGTTGGTGGCATTGTAGTGTCTGGAGTCAAATTAGGGCTCTGAAGATCTGGTGGAAGCTGAGGAAATCAGTATCTATTAAAAGTTGGGGCTGATTGCTGGAGGGAAACACCAGTTATAGGGGTCATTTTACACATACAGAAGTAGTAATGTTTTTATCATATGGGATTAAATTTAAGCCAGAATAATGAACTAAATATTTTTAAATATTAAGAACTAACTTCTCCACTTTTGTAGAGAAGAAAAAGAATGCTTTCCACAGCAGCAGTTCCAGATTTTTAATGGAATTTTATCAGAAAATAAGTGTTTCTGTTACTGAAACAGTTGAATCTCACAAAAAAATAATAGGTACTTATCACTACACACCAGTTAGAGAACCCTAGAGATTCATACTTATTACATGGATTCAGATGAGAAGGTCTACCAGAGTAATTAATCGCTTGATTTGGTAAAAACGAAGTAAATAACATTATTTGACTAGGAGAAAACTGAAAGTGATTTATCTTTTTTTCAAACAGCTTTAGGGAGATATTCACATACCATCTAATTTATTTGTTGTACCAGTTAAAGTGTACAATTCATTGATTTTTAGTTTATCCACAGATATGTGCAACCATTAGCACAACAGATTTTAGAATATATTCATCAACTTAAAAAGAAATCTCATAGCCTTAGTTATAACTCCCCTGTTCTTTATCCACTCACAGCCCTAGAGACCACTGTTTACTTTCTGTTTCTCAGAGTTTCCTCTTCTGGACATTCATACAAATAAAATCATATATTACGTGGAATTTTGGACCTGTTTTTTTCATTTAGCATAATGTTTTCAATGTTAATCCAAGGTGTAGCATTTATAAGTATTTTATTCCTTTTCATGACTGAATAATCTTCCATTTTGTGAATATACCACATTTTGTTTATCCAATGATTTACTGGTGGATATCTGGGTTGTTTCCACCTTTTGACTATTGTGAGTAATGCTGCTCATTCATGTGTACATTTTGTATGGACATGCTTTCATTTCTCTTGGGTGTATTCCTAAAAGTAGAACTGCTGTGTCACATGGTAACTCTGTGTTTAATTATTTGAGGAACTACTGGAGTATTTTCCAAAGCACTGACACCATTTTACATACCCACTAGCAGCACACAAGCGTTCTAATTTCTCCACATCGTCACCAACATTTATTATCTGACTTCGCGGTCCCAGTCATTGTAGTGGGTGCTAAGCAGTATCTCAGTTTGGTTTTGATTTGTATTTCCCAGATAACTAATGATGTGAAGCATTTTTCATGAAGCAATTGGCAATTTTCATATCCTCCTTGAAGAAATGACTATTCAGATCATATGCCCATATTTCAATGGGGTTGTCTTTTTGTTATTGAATTGTAAGAATTCTTTATATATTCTAGATACAAGTCCCTTATCAGATACATGATTTGCAAATATTTTCTCCAGTTCTCTGGGTTTCGTTTTCCCTTCCTGATTCTGTCCTTTGAAGCATAAAAGTTTTTAATTTTGATGAAGTCCAATTTATCTATTTTTTCTTTTGTTCCTTGTGCTTTTGGTATCGTATCTAAGAATCCTTTCTCAAATCATAGGTCATGAAGATTTACTTCTGTGTTTTCTTCTGAATCTTACAGTTTTAGCTCTTATATTGAGGTCATTGATACATTTTGGGCTCATCTTTTGTGGTCTGAGGTAAGGGTCCTACATCATTCTTTTGCAAGTGGCTACCTGGTTGTCCCAGAAGCATTTGTTTAGATGATCATTCTTTTCACGTTGAATGGTTTTGGCACCCTTGTCAAAAAGTCAATAGATCGTGGATGTACAGAACTATTTCTGGACTCTCTGTTGTATTCTGTTCATCCATGTATCTATCCATATAACACACGATACTGATTACTGTTGACTTGTAATAAATTTGAAATCAGGAAGTGGGTGTTATCCTATTTTGTTGTTGTTCTTCAGGATTGTTTTGGATATTCTGGGTCCCTTGCAATTTCATATGAATTTCAGAATCAGCTCGTTGACTTTTGCTTTTTTAACATCTTTATTGGAGTATAATTGCTTTACAATGGTGTGTTAGTTTCTGCTGTATAACAGAGTGAACCAGCTATACGTATACATATATCCCCATGTCCCTCCATCTTGCGTCTCCCTCCCACCCTCCCTATCCCACCCCTCTAGGTGGTCACAAAGCATAGAGCTGGTCTTCCTGTGCTATGCGGCTGTTCCCACTAGCTATCTATTTTACATTTGGTAGTGTATATATGTCCATGCCACTCTCTCACTTCGTCCCAGCTTAACCTTCCCCCTCCCTGTGTCAAGTCCATTCTCTATGCCTGTGTCTTTATTCCTGTCCTGCCCCTAGGTTCTTCAGAACCTTTTTTTTTTTTTAGATTCCATATATATGTGTTAGCATATGGTATTTGTTTTTCTCTTTCTTACTTACTTCACTCTGTATGACAGACTCTAGGTCCATCCACCTCACTACAAACATCTCAGTTTCATTTCTTTTTATGGATGAGTAATATTCCATTGTATATCTGTGCCACATCTTCTTTATCCATTCATCTGTTGATGGACACTTAGGTTGCTTCCACGTCCTGGCTATTGTAAATGGTGCTGCAATGAACATTGTGGTACATGACTCCTTTTGAATTATGGTTTTCTCAGGGTATATGCCCAGTAGTGGGATTACTGGGTCATATGGTAGTTCTATTTGTAGTTTTTTAAGGAACCTCCAAACTGTTCTCCATAGTGGCTGTATCACTACATCCCCACAAACAGTGCAGGAGGGTTCTCTTTTCTCCACACCCTCTCCAGCATTTATGGTTTGTAGATGTTTTGATGATGGCCATTCTGACTGGTGTGAGGTGATACCTCACTGTAGTTTTGATTTGCATTTCTCTAATGATGAGTGATGTTGAGCATCCTTTCATGTGTTTGTTGGCAGTCTGTATATCTTCTTTGGACATTTCTCCAAAGCTTGTCAACTTCTAAAGTGAAGTCAGCTGGGATTCTGACAGGGATTTCTTCAAATCTGTGGCTCTGCTTGGAGTGTTCTGCCGAGTTAATATTAACTCTTCTGATTCACAGACATGGGATGTTTCTTCATTTCTGCAATTTCCTTCAACAGCGTTTTGTAGTTTTCAAAGTGTTTTACATCTCTTTTGTTCAATTTATTCCTAAGTATTTTATTCATTTTGATTTTATGGTGAATTGAGCTCTTTGGAGGTATTTTCAGATTATTCACTGCAAGTGTATAAAACTAAAATGATTTTCATATACTGATGTCATACTCTAATACTTTGCTGACATTATTAGTTCTACTAGTTTTCTCAGCAGATTCCTTATGGTTTTCTATACATTGATAGAAGATTATGTCATCCGCCAATAGAGAAGTTTTAACTCTTCCTTTGCAATTTGGATCCCGTTACTTCTTTTTCTTGCCTAATTGCCTGGACTATATTGTACAGTACAATTTTGCATAGAAGCAGTGAGACCAGACATCCCTTTCACCCCATGATCATAGGGGCAATATATCCAGTCTTTCATCACTAAGTATGATGTTAGCTTTCCAAAAATGGCAGATTTCCCCACATTTTTAAACAAATAACCTTAACTATTAATCCTTACCTCTTATCTCATTAAACTTCCATGAGTGGAAATATTTATAATGAAGAGGGAACAAATTTAGAATTCCTACTGCAATATTAATCTTACAGAACAAAATGCATCAATACGTCAAATTTCCATTTTCTTTAAGGAATTAAAATTGCGAATCTATTTGCGTTTCTCAAACTTACGCTTTCGGTTTTATTTATTTGATCCTTATCACGTAAGTTTCTCAAACGTGCGGTTTTCGTTTTATTTGATCCTTATCATGGTTACAAAGGATATACTCTGAAATTTAACAGATATGATTCTGACTAGAGGTTATTTTTGTTTTGTTTGTTTTTTCTGGACTTATTCAATACCTAACACGTACTTAATATTAATCACATGATGAACATTATATCATGGGTTGAAGATCACAGAAAATCAAAGTCTTATTGTCAGGGAGCCACTGTTCCAGTGGAAGGCACCAGCCCAAATTTCCAATTCATAATATAGTGGAATAAATCTAAATATTGTGTATGTGCAATGTCCTATGAGAACAGCTAAAATCATCTGGCAGGCTGCTATTAAAGTAAATGAGATTAATTTTGCAAAAGAGAGCATTTTAAAATAAATAAATTGTAGTAATTTGAAACAGTGTAAAAGTATAGGTAACTTTGGAATCTAGTTGCTAATCAGGAAATGAGAGTACTCCCTTTGATAGCTCAGCTGGTAGAGCAGAGGACTGTAGCATTTCCCAGTATAGTCACCCTTAGGTCACTGGTTCAATTCCGGCTAGAAGGAGGAGTTGATGTTTTACTAACACAACATTGTAAATCAACTATACTAGAATAAAAATTTTTTTAAAAAACTTTATATATAGGAACAAAAGCAATGAGAGTACTTCAAGCATCTGTGACTTTAAAATTTCACAATGAAATTTCTATATGAGTATCTTAGTTTGTAAGTAGCTAACACAAACAACCAGGCGTGGAATATCTATATAGACTCTGTTGTATCTATATTTTTTCTTTTATAAATCTAAATATAATTATCAAACAGTAGACCGATACAGAAATAATCATCATAATAAATGGCTTTTGGCCTTTGACTTTCATCATTTTAATAATTCTGATGTTAACATAGGACTATGGTGTAAGACACCATCTTTTTTCAGTTATGGAAAAATTCCCATATCTAAACACTAAAACTCTATGATTATTCAAATGTTAAAAAATACTTATCTGATAAGATTGACTCCATGATCAATTCTGGTCTTCTAGTTTGATGTCAAACTTCCAAAAACTAGTTGCTTTTCTGTGAGCTCAATAATTTTTCCTTTTCCAGTGGAACTTTAAAATTTGGATGGCTTTGCAGTCACACTGATTGGAGATGCTGACTTTGCCACCAAGGTCACACACAACCGAAATAACTGTCTCAGTTTAAAGCACATTGCTATTTCCCAGTGATGCCATGAAAGTGTACAGTGATGACTGCCTAGTGAAAACCTAGCAGTTTAACACATCTCTAATTACGATTTTTCTCTATCACTGATGTTGTAGTGCAGTCTCATAGTTAGCTACTATTCTCTTGAATAGATGCGTTCAATTTGGAGCTTTATATACTTGGGGTAATAAAATTACATAAAATTAAAAATACATGTGATAATACTATATATATATATATATATATATATATATTCAGGACTGAAATAGATGTCCCATGAATGACAATAATGATCAATCATTAATTCATACTTGATTTTCCAGTTTCTTTGTGTAATTTAAAAAGCAATTACAGTTTTTGGATCTTAACGAGCTAGTACACCGCAACTCGTCATAATTTCAACCTTTATATTTTTATCCTGATTTGAAGCAGGGTAACACAGTAATAAGCGACTAGGTTTCCGAGTTTGAGAGCCCTGGTTGGGAGTCAAATTTACACCAATTACCAGCAATGGTGACATTGCAAAAGTTATATAACATACTTAGGGTATTTTTAGAAGGCTCTGTGTGTGTGCACAGCTTCCCACCGCTACTCTTTCACACCCCCATGCCCTTGCGTTCGTCCACATTCTACCTTTCAACGAATCTGCTTTATGATCTGTCATTCACTCCAGAGGTGAGATGTCTGACAACTCTTGAACTGTTGTCTATCCTTCGAGGATTTTCCTTTCAACAGGGATACATCTTTAGTTATAGTGGTAAAAACTCTTCCATGTCTTCCAGGCTTTAGCCAATGGAAGAGATACTTGTGTACATTTCTGTTGTTATTCTATCATGGCTTTTCTTTAATGGCCCTTAGAAACAGATGAATGTACTAATGGCTACACTAGGTTGCATAAGCCGGGTTTCAAAAAATATTCAAATAATTATTCGGTTCTTCAAAACAATTGCAGTTTTGAAAGGTTACTTCCTATCTGTTGTTCCTGGTCATTCCTCCCTCAATCTGCTGCTTAGGAGTTAACTATTTTGTCTTTTTTCAGTTATACTGAGACATACACTACGCTAGAGCAGCATTTGATTCAAAGGATACACTTGCAGCCTCTTCCAGGGCAGTATTCCCACCTGACTGGAGTGCACAACTCCTTTAGCTTAATCTGCTTCAGAATTGACTTGTGAACTTGTTGAAGAAAGATACTTCATCAAATTCACAAGTAAATCATAATGAAAACATGGAAGGAAGGCAGTGCCTCCCCAGCTTTTGAGGAGCCTTTGAACTTGAGAAATTTTAAGAAAATCCTTGCACATTTTTGGATGGCTAACCTCAAACATTTCTGTGGATGAGTTCTAACATTCAATAGCCCAGAGTCAGAGCAGTTAAATCACACTTTCTATTTCACACACGATTAAAATAAATACCAACCTATCACATTCACTACACTATATTAAAATACATTGGACACACATAATTATTTTTCCTAATAAACTCAAATCTGACTCCCCAAATTTAATCGTTTTTGCAATTTATGTTTTTGAATTGGAGTTCACTTGATCTCTTTATATTTTATCTCCTCATGATATGAATGCAAAAGAAGGAAGGAAATCAGAAGGAGAATCATCAGAAGAAAAAGAAATAACTGAATCGATCGTGGTGCGGCTGATTTGGTAAAACTGACACCAATCGTATTTATCTTAATACTCTGTGAAAGACATGAAGAAAGTTAGCACCCTGACTTAGAAAAGTGGGTACGTAGAAAATCAGAATGACAACTGCCTGGTTCAGCGTCACGGTCCAAGTCAGGAAAGTTAACTTTTTAATAATTATTATTCAACATAATTTCCAGAAGGCATGACTAGACTCAGAGTCTAATTGAAAAAGAAAAATTACTCCAAATCTGTGTATATCGAGACTTTGCCTTTCTCCTTGTATACAAAGTAGCTACTGTGCCCTATTCATCCAGGGAGGAGGTCCTTTCCCTCCACAGATGGTCCCGGGTGGAGGGGCAGCTGTTACGCTAACACCCCACCCTCTCTCCATCCATCCTCCCAGACATCCCTTCCAGGAGGAGGAAAGACACATGACTGCTGAGTTTGAGTTACAGAGTCTATCATGCTTGGCTCAGCTTCTGCTTCAGTTTTGTGCACGGGAACCCACTTGCGTGCAGAGACCAGACATCTCCATGCCCGAAGTTCTACAACTGTCCTTTCTCGGCAATGTCCTCCATGCCCGAAGTTCTACAACTGTCCTTTCTCGGCAATGTCTGTGACTGGAAGGCTGAATGCGCCACCTTCTGTTAGAAATCACGCTTGGCCCAGGTCTAAACCACGCCCACCAATAGACTCTGATCAATGATAAAGGTAAGGGCTTCCCTGGTGGCGCAGTAGTTAGGAATCCGCCAGCCAATGCAGGGGACACGGGTTCGAGCGCTGGTCCGGGAAGATTCCACATGCCGCGGAGCAACAAAGCTCGTGTGCCACAACTACTGAGCCCACACACCACAACTACTGAGCCTGTGCTCTAGAGCCCACGAACCACAACTACCGAGCCCATGTACCACAACTACTGAAGCCTGCACTCCTAGAGCCTGTGCTCCTCAACAAGAGAAGCCACCGCAATGAGAAGCCCGCGCACCGCAATGAAGAGTAGCCCCTGCTCGCCACAATTAGAGAAAGCCCGCACGCAGCAACAAAGACCCAAAGCAGCCAAAAATAAATAAATAAATCAGTAATAATAATAATAAAGGTAATACTGTACTTTCAAACCATTTCTGAGACAATCTCTCCATTGGTTTTGAAATTGCGCAGACAGCAGGGTTGTGATAGATTAATCTGATATACCTGCAACGCTGCCGAGAGCAATCACATAATGCTATCATGACAAGAGGTTGTCAAGATTCTCCTAAATGTTTTCAAGAGATGAGATCTCTCAGAATTTTCTATTAAAATTCAATATCTTGTTTGTTGTCAAGGCATGAAGCTAAAACTTCCTTATCTTGGGAATGTAAGTTAAACGAAAAGGAACATTTAAATGAAAAGGAACAGCCACAATTCAGAGTAGAACTACTTTAGCTCAAAAATATCCCAGCTACTCAGCCACCTTATAACTGCATCGTAATGAATGTGGATGCATATGAACAGGTATCTGGATTCTTTTATAAGAGCAAAGAATGGACCTTACATCAATGATGCATTTACCTGAATTCTCTGCAGAGTTGATCTCAACTCTCCTATTATTCATGACTCTTATGTGTCCTAATCTCACATACTTCCTGTTTTCATAAATGTAATTTCTTCCTACACACATTAATTCTAGCATGGTTTGGGAGCACTTGTGGTAACTGCTGATACACGTATTCATATCCAGGGAGTAATACTTGCTCAACTATTCTTTAGTTTTCCCTTGTTAACAATATATTCACGCATAAGTTTCTCAGAATTTCTTTTCTATGCAGGTCATCCTTCCATGGTTTCCTTCCCCCTTATTTTATATGTATTTTGTACTCTAAATACAAGTTTTAGAGTCAAAATAAGATGTTCTGCAGCATACAAAGGTGTGACATCCCAATGGGTGACTGAATACAAAGAAAATGTACGATCAAAATACAGTTGAGGAAAAACTAACCAGGCCAGCCAGATATCCAGTGACTGGACATTTGTCATGCAGAAGCTCTCATAGTAAAATTCTTATCGACATTGCATTAGATAAAACAGAAAAAATAAGATGTTCTAAGGACAGGTTGAACTCAGGTGCTCTGAGATTGAGCCGAGGTACTATGGATATAGACATAATTAGGGAGTAACTGAAGAAAAAAAGTGAGTATTTAAACTATCAACATATAGATACTTCTCCAAAAAAGTACAAAAGTCAACCAAAAGTGTCAGGCTATGACTATGGAAGAAGAGGTAGAAAATTTGACAAGACCAAAGCAAAGATGGCATGAAAAACTAAAATGTAATTTACAAGATAAGGGGATGCTAAAAATAACTGGAAAAAAACACAAGAAATTCAAAATGTAAGTTAAAAGACTGAAATTTATTATTAGGATATAAGTAAAAATGTTCTTGTTCGGTATAGATTTAAATTACTGCACACATGCCAACTGACTTTCCTTTATCTATGCTTCCTACTTAATGGGAATCTATTACTGATTCAATGAAATAACAAAGCCAAAAGAAAGCTGTTCATTGTTATGCTAGTGAAGAAGTAAGCAGTGAGACAAATAAAAGTGCTCTCTGGATTGGGATTTCTGAAGTAATTCATGTTCTAAATATCCCTCACAGTGGACTAGACTGTGCACTAAGCATGTCAAAGCACCTCGAACCATGAACATTTTTGAGAATATGAAGAGGTAAAGAGCATGGGCATATACACAGAGAGTCATCTATCATGTAGAACAGTGTAGTAAGAACCACGATGATGTGTTTTGGAATAACGATCAAGTTCAGGAAAATTGCAAGATGGTATTCCCGGCTATTTTCCACTGCAAAATCCTAAAGCAAAGAAAAATAACGTCCTCTCTCCTGGCACTCTGAGATGGTAGTTGGAATTGGCTGACGGCAAATGCAAAGTTTCTTAGAACTGTTACGTTTGATTATAAAAGTCACACACATTTTGCATTCTCTTCCATAGATTCTGTCAATATAAACGAGCCATGGTCAATTACCTGCAGCCTCCTTAAATTGATAACACTGGAATCTGTGTCCAGCTGCTTTTACAATTTGAAGGACAGAGTTACATACTCCTGTAATTATCTATGCCTGCATTGTGGGAAGCATAACCGAGGTCAAAAGCATAGGACTTTAAACAGCGGGATCCCTGTAAGACCTTCTCTGGCTTCCGGTTTCCTGCAGGTGGCACGCTGACAAAATCAGAGGCATCATCTCATCTCGCTTCCTGCATTACTGAGAGTCAGAAACTGGACAAACCAAGTAAATGACCATTCCTGGGATCTCACACTTAACATGCTGCTGGCATGCTTCTCCAATCTTCTGCTAAGACTGTTTGTTTGTCTGAGTTCTCTTCTTGGTATCATTTTACTAGCGTCTGTCCTATTACATACCCAGCCTCAGGAAGTAAGAATATGGTCACACACCATGTTTTAGCCATATTTTTCTTCCCTAACATTTAGAAAAATACCCTCCTATACTATAAATTTAGTAGCTCTGATAAAATTTTCAAAATGTTTTTCTTTCCATTTTTCCATCTTCTTCTCCATTATTGCCTAAGAATATCTTTTCTCAAAAGGTGGTAGTGGCATTAAAAATATAGTCTCTGTGGAGAACAGTAACATCAGCTTTCTTTTGATTTCCACGATTTTCTGCACTGTTTCCATCTGCAAATATTTCCACTTGAATACACATGAAAAGATTAGCAATGTCGGGGTGGAGTGGATGGAAATTATGCTTTGAGCATATTTATTATGCCAACAATGCAATTTAATGCATCTTTGATGGTGTGCAATTAGGTATTAAAATTTCTCATAACTAGAAATGTTCTTGGTAGTGGGAATTACCGTAGATAATTTCAGGTGACATGGGAATAATTTTGCTAGATAGAAGGTGTAGTCCAATATATGAAGCATTCAGCTTAGGGGAAAATGGATTTTTTCTTCACATTAATTCTTCGCTTAACACTATTGGGAAAAGCAAATTCACATAAAACCTAAGGAGCAAACCAGTAATTTTTTTATATTTTAAAAATCCCTATCAAACTACCACTGGCATTTTTCACAGAACTAGAACAAAACATTTCACAATTTGTATGGAAACACAAAAGACCCCAAATAGCCAAAGCAATCTTGAGAACGAAAAATGGAGCTGGAGGAATCAGACTCCCTGACTTCAGACTATACTACAAAGCTACAGTAACCAAGACAGTATGGTACTGGCACAAATACAAAAAGATAGATCAATGGAACAGGATAGAAAGCCCAGAGATAAATCCACGCACATATGGTCACCTTATCTTTGATAAAGCAGGCAGGAATGTACAGTGGAGAAAGGACTGCCTCTTCAATAAGTGGTGCTGGGAAAACGGGACAGGTACATGTAGAACTATGAGATTAGATCACTCCCTAACACCATACACAAAAATAAGCTCAAAATGGATTAAAGACCTAAATGTAAGGCCAGAAACTATCAAACTCTTAGAGGAAAACATAGGCAGGACACTCTATGACATAAATCACAGCAAGATCCTTTTTGACCCACCTCCTAGAGAAATGGAAATAAAAACAAAAATAAACAGATGGGACCGAATGAAACTTCAAAGCTTTTGCACAGCAAAGGAAACCATAAACAAGACCAAAAGACAAACCTCAGAATGGGAGAAAATATTTGCAAATCAAGCAACTGACAAAGGATTAATCCCTAAAATTTATAAGCAGCTTAATAACAAAAAACCAAACAACCCAATCCAAAAATGGGCAGAAGACCTAAATAGACAGTTCTCCGAAGGAGATATACAGATTGCCAACAGACACATGAAAGAATGCTCAACATCACTAATCATTAGAGAAATGCAAATCAAAACTACAATGAGATATCACCTCACACCAGTCAGAATGGCCATCATCAAAAAATCTAGAAACGATAAATGCTGGAGAGGGTGTGGAGAAAAGGGAACCCTCTTGCACTGTTGGTGGGGATGTAAACTGATACAGCCACTGTGGAGAACAGTATGGAGGTTCCTTAAAAAACTACAAATAGAACTACCATATGACCCAGCAATCCCACTACTGGGCATATACCCTGAGAAAACCATAACTTAAAAAGAGTCATGTACCAAAATGTTCAATGCAGCTCTATTTACAATAGCCCGGAGATGGAAACAACCTAAGTGTCCATCATCGGATGAATGGATAAAGAAGATGTGGCACATCTATACAATGGAATATTACTCAGCCATAAAAAGAAACGAAATTGAGCTATTTGTAATGAGGTGGATAGACCTAGAGTCTGTCATACAGAGTGAAGTAATTCAGAAAGAGAGAGACAAAAACTGTATGCTAACACATATATATGGAATTTAAGAAAAAAAAATGTCATGAAGAACCTAGGGGTAAAACAGGAATAAAGACACAGACCTACTAGAGAATGGACTTGAGGATATGGGGAGGGGGAAGGGTAAGCTGTGACAAAGCGAGAGAGAGGCATGGACATATATACACTACCAAACGTAAGGTAGATAGCTAGTGGGAAGCAGCCGCATAGCACAGGGAGATCAGCTCGGTGCTTTGTGACCACCTAGAGGGGTGGGATAGGGAGGGTGGGAGGGAGGGAGACGCAAGATGGAAGAGATATGGGGACATATGTATATATATAACTGATTCATTTTGTTGTAAAGCAGAAACTAACACACCATTGTAAAGCAATTATACTCCAATAAAGATGTTTAAAAAAACCCAAGCAAACGAATTTATAAAGATACAATACGGCAACTAAAAAATAGTCCTCCAAACCACAACGTACTGATTTGTTTTTCCCTAATGGATTAATTATTTTTGCACAAGGAGATTTATGTAATGTACATTACTGGTTTAATTTAGATTTCTAGTCCTGGTTTCATTTATGCCCTTTATTTTCTCCGATTTTCTTTCTCTCACATCAATGATTCTAAAGGAAGATGAACTGCAAAAGTCAATATACTCTATTAGCTGGACAGATTTAACAAATATGCATGACAACGCCACAACTTCAAATTCTGCCTACGTTCTTGGCATACTTTTGGCATAGCATATGCTATTAAGAAAACCATAACAGACAAGAAAAAAAAGTACATTAAGCAATGTTAGGATTAGACAGGGGTAGACAGAGAGAAGAAGGCTTTCAGTCAACTGTAGGTAATATTCTTCTTGTTTCCATTCAGACTACAATATTTAGCTACAATTCAGTAAAAACTGAGCCCACTGTCAACTGACAAGGCACAAGCAATTCCTAAGTGATGGGAAACTGAGCAACCAAACATTACCTTTAGATTAGGGATGCATTCATGTTAGGCACTTTCTAAGAAAATGTAACAACAATGGCACTGATAAGGCCGAGGTGAGACTGCAGTCGGTCAAAGGCATGCACGTGTAGACAGTTCTGACAGCACTAATTACCAGAGAAAAACATGAGCTTCATAATGTACATGATCAAATGCAAAGTTACATATGTCATCTGAAAGCACTTTGGTTTAAATGGAGATCATACCGCCAACTTAATAATGAAAATGGATATTAAGTTTTTGAGAGTCGACAGTGACTCTTTTGGAATTTTAAAGGTTATTTCAATTTAAATAAAAAGTATTTAAGATTATGTTGGTTAGTTATTTTATATATAGTAGTGTATATATACCAAACTCCTAATTTATCCCCCCCCCCACCTTTCCCCTTTGGTAACCATTAAGTTTCTTTAGGGAAAAGAATCTGAAAAAGAATACACACACACACACACACACACACATTATATACATATATACACATACATATAACTGAATCACTTTGCTGTACGTCTGAAACTAACACAACATTGTAAATCAACTATACTTCAATAAAAAAACAAAAACAAAAATATATATATGATTATAGAGTATAAACAGCTTCTATAAAATTAATAGGGCAAAGGTTTTCACTGTGTATCTCACCATGATATACATCAAACATATGAATCAAAAGAGACAAAAGAAAAACCGCTCTGCACAGAGGTGAGCTGACACTCACTTTGCGTGGCGGATATCTGGCAGGGACCTCTCTAGAGCAATGTTGTTGCTGACAAAAATATTGAAACCATTTTCCCTGTAAGCTGACTCATCGTGGTCCTCTTCAGTGAGGGGGTAAGGTTTCCCATGTTCACCTTTCCCTATCAGGAGAAGAGAAAAAGGGATTACTGTCTGCGTAAAAACCATTTCATCTTCTAGAACAGATAATAAGACATGAATGTGTGTGTTTCTTTAGTTGCCTGTTACTATGCTCCAAAAACAGCTCTAGCAGCAAGATTTTATTATATTATTTTATTTCATTTAGAGAGACACTCATGATAAAAAGCAAGCAACACAGAAGTAAAAAGTATAATCTTATCTCTCAGAGAAAACCACTGCTAAGAGTTTACGTGTATGTTTGCTAACATCTGTATACAGATTCTAATATACATACTGCCTTATAATTTGATTTTCTCCAACATAACTGTATAAAAGCCACACTTCACTGAGTTCCGCTAGTTTATATTATTTCATTGCATCCCAATTTACACTATGATGCTGAAGATATATTTTAAAATTATTTCCGATTTTACATATTATAAACAATGTTAAAATAAACATATTTGCTTAATATTCCTAGTTAGGTATACTTGGAAGTGGTGGCAGGGTGTAAATTTTATTTTACAAATAAAATTGCCAGATTACCTTTAGAGTGAGTAGATAGTTTTCACACATCCCCAGAAGCATTAGACACTATTTTGAAATTTACTGGTAAAAATATATATTAGTCACACACTTGCCTTCTCTTGACTAATAATAAAATTAATTTTACATACACTTATCATTTGTATTTCTTACACTGTAAAATGATTGTTCGGAGATCTTAAAAAACAGTTTAAGAACAATTTACATATTATGTTTGCTAAAGCTTTCTTAATTACGTACATTGTAAATATTTTGTAGGTTTCTTTTATTTAAATCTAATTTAAGGCTTCTGTTTTCTGGTTCTGCAGGTAAGGAGTTGGAAGTTTCCACTCTGTCTTGACAACCAGTACAAAGCTAAACAGACTGAAAAAACCAACAGCTCTTCTTGGATCCAGAAGAGAGGAGAGGACACGGGGCAACAGAGACAGACGGTGGAGTACAGGAGCTAAGGCTTACCAGAGCAGGGGCTCATGAGTACAAACACCAGGTACCAGTGCCAGGGTAGGAAAACCTGAACTATAATTGACAAATTGCTGGGAGCTCTGAGCAGACAAGTCGGAGAAGTAAAAACCTTCTGGAAGACCCAGTCATAGAAAGGCTCCAATTTTATTGAGATTTATCTCCGGGAGCTCAACCAAGTTCCCAGAGTGAGTACTGAAGAAAAATTCTCTTGAGCTCCTGGCAGGAGGAGGAGAGAAGGAACCATTGTGAAACACGTCAGAGCACTCTGGTCTTCTCAATAAGGCCTGCCCTCAGGGGAAACTAGTTAACCAGAGCCCCACCTGCTCTGGTGTATCCTGTAGACGAACTGAGCCAAGAGAAAGGAAATTCCTGACTCTAGCCGACTCTAACCATTCTGCCCAAGTGCGGAGAAAAATCCTGAGAAACTGCTGAAAAACTCACAGTTCAGAAGCCCAGGGTCACCAGAAGACTGAGGTCTAATCACGAAACTGTGGGCACTGCCCTCCCACCACACCTCTACACCACTTCATGAAAGGCTTATTTCCAGCAATTTCTTTCATCTGGTTCATCATGTCCAGCTATCAAGGAAAAAAATCACAAGGCATGCCAAAAGGCAAAATCACAACTTGAAGAGACGGGAGAGATGGAGAAAGCATCAGAAACAGACACAGCAGGGATGTAAGAATTATCAGACTGGGAATTTTAAATAACTGTGGTTAATATACTAAGGGTCCTAACAGAAGAGTGGAGAACATGCAAGAACAGATGGGCAAGGTCAGCAGAGAGATGGAAATCGTAAAAAAGAACCAAAAATAGATTAAAAAAAAAAACCTTAAAAGAAATGAAGAATACTTCTGATGGGTTTATGAGTAGAAGTGGATACAGATGAGCAAAGATTCTCAGAACCAGAGGATTTATCCATAGAATCTTCAAAATCCAAAAAGCGAATAGAACAAAAACTTAAGAAAGTAGAGCGGAATATCCAAGGGCATGGGATAACTACAAAAGATGTAACATATACATAATGGGAACAACAGAAGGAGAAGAGAGGAAGGCACAGACTATTTGAAAAAACATTGACAGAAAAATTTCCCCAAATGAGGAAACCACAAATCCAAGACCCCAAACCACAGATCCAAGAAGCTCAGAGAACACAATGCAGGACAAATGCAGGACCAAAACACTACACAGAGGCATATCATTTTCAAACGATAGAAAATCAAAGATAAAGAAAAAATCTCAAAAGAAAACAGAGGAAAAACTCCTTACCTACAGAGGAACAAAGATAAGAATTATACCCAACTTCTCGTCAGAAGCCATGTAAGCAAGAAGAGAGTGGAGTGAAAGAGTTAAAGAACTGAGAGAAAAAACCTCCCCACGTAGAACTCCATACCCTGTGAAACTAACCTGCAAAACTGAAGGAGAAGTAAGGTCATCTCAGACAGACAAAAATTGACGGAATTTGTTCCTATTAGACCTGCCTTGTGAGAAATGTTAAAAAAAAAGTTCTTTAAAAAGAAGTAAATGATATAGGTCAGAAACATGGATCTAAATAAAGGAAGAGCACTGAAGAAAGCATAAGGGAAGATAAAATAAAAACTAACACCCTGAGAGAGGACCTTCAAGGTGGCGGAAGAGTAGGACGTGGAGAACACCTTCCTCCCCACAAATATATCAGAAATACATCTACACGTGGAACAACTCCTACAGGACACCTACTGAATGCTGGCAGAAGACCTCAGACCTCCCAAAAGGCAAGAAACTCCCCACGTACCTGGGTAGGGCAAGAATAAACAGAGACAAAAGAATAGGGACGGGACCTGCACCAGTGAGAGGGAGACATGAAGGAGGAAAGGTTTCCACACACTAGGAAGCCCCTTCGCGGGCGGAGATGGGTGTGGCGGAGGGGGAAGCTTCGGAGCCGCGGAGGAGAGCGCAGCAACAGGGGTGCGGAGGGCAAAGCGGAGAGATTCCCGCACAGTGGATCGGTGCCGACCGGCACTCACCAGCCCGAGAGGCTTGTCTGCTCACCCGCCGGGGTGGGCGGGGCTGGGAGCTGAGGCTCGGGCTTCAGTCAGAGCGCAGGGAGAGGACTGGGGTTGGGGGCGTGAACACCGCCTGAAGGGGCTAGTGCACCACGGCTAGCCGGGAGGGAGTCCGGGAAAAAGGCTGGACCTGCCGAAGAGGCAAGAGACCACTGTTTCGGGGTGCACGAGGAGAGGGGATCCAGAGCACCGCCTGAACGAGCTCCAGAGACGGGCGTGAGCTGCGGCTAAAAGCGCAGACCCCACAGACGGGCATGAGACGCTAAGGCTGCTGCTGCCGCCACCAAGAAGCCTGTGTGCGAGCACAGGTCACTATCCACACCCCCCTTCCGGGGAGCCTGTGCAGCCCGCCACTGCCAGGGTCCCGGGATCCAGGGACAACTCCCCCGGGAGAACGCACGGCGCGCCTCAGGCTGGTGCAACGTCACGCCGGCCTCTGCCGCCGCAGGCCCGCCCCGCACTCCGTGCCCCTCCCTCCCCCCCGGCCTGAGTGAGCCAGAGCCCCCGAATCAGCGGCTCCTTTAACCCCGTCCTGTCTGAGTGAAGAACAGACGCCCTCTGGTGACATACACACAGAGGTGGGGCCAAATCCAAAGCTGAACCCTGGGAGCTGTGTGAACAAAGAAGAGAAAGGGAAATCTCTCCCAGCAGCCTCAAGGACAGCAGATTAAATCTCCACCATCAACTTGATGTATCCTGCATCTATGGAATACCCAAATAGACAACCAATCATCCCAAAATTGAGGGGGTAGACTTTGGGAGCAACTGGGAGTAGACTGGGGGTTTGCTTTCTGCATCTAATTTGTTTCTGGTTTTATGTTTATCTTAGTTTACTTTTTAATGCTGGTTATCACTGCTGGATCTGTTTACTGGTGTGGTTGCTCTCTTCATTTTTTTAATTACTCTTTTAAACTTTATTTTAATACTTTTTAAATTTTAATAACTTTTTAATTTAATTTTATTCCTCCTTGCTTTTTTTTTCTCCCTTTTCTTCTGAGCTGTGTGGCTGACAGGGTCTTGATACTCCGGCCGTGTGCCAGGCCTGAGCCTCTGAGGTGGGAGAACCGAGTTCACAACACTGGACAACCAGAGACCTCCTGACTCCATGTAATATCAATCAGTGAGAGCTCGCCCAGAGATCTCCATCTCAATGCTAACACCCAGCTCCAATCAATGACCAGGAAGCTCCAGTGCTGGACACCACATGCCAAACAACTAGCAAGATAGGAACACAACCCCACCCATTAGCAGACAGGCTGCCTAAGATCATACTAAGCTCACAGACACCCCAAAACACACCACCAGACGTGGTCCTGCCCACCAGAAAGACAAAATCCAGTCTCACCCACCAGAACAAAGGCACCAGTCCCCTCCACCAGGAAGCCTACACAACCCACTGAACCAACCATACACACTGGGGACGGACATCAAAAACAATGGGACTATGACCTGCAGCCTGCAAAAAGGAAACCCCCCAAACAGTAAGTTAAGCAAAATGAGAAGACAGAGAAACACACAGCAGATGAAGAAGCAAGGTAAAAACCCACCAGACCTAACAAATGAAGAGGAAATAGGCAGTCTACCTGAAAAAGAATTCAGAGTAATGATAGTAAAGATGATCCAAAATCTCATAAACAGAATGGAGAAAATACAAGAAACATTTAACAAGAACCTAGAAGAACTAAAGAGCAAACAAACAATGATGAAAAACGCAATAAATGAAATTTAAAATTCTCTAGAAGGAATCAATAACATAATAACTGAGGCAGAAGAATGGATAAGTGACCTGGAAGATAAAATACTGGAAATAACTACTACAGAGCACAATAAAGGAAAAAAAGAATGAAAAGAATTGAGGACAGTCGCAGAGACCTCTGGGACAACAATAATTGCACCAACATTCAAATTATAAGGGTCCCAGAAGAAGAAGAGAAAAAGAAAAGGACTGAGAAAATATTTGAAGAGATTATAGTTGAAAACTTCCCTAATATGGGAAACGAAATAATCAACTCCAGGAAGCACAGAGTGCCATACAGGATAAATCCAAGGAGAAACACGCCAAGGCACATATTAATCAAACTATCAAAAATTAAATACAAAGAAAAAATATTAAAAGCAGCAAGGGAAAAACAACAAATAACATACAAGGGAATCCCCATAAGGTTAACAGCTGATCTTTCAGGAGAAACTCTGCAAGCCAGAAGGGAGTGGCAGGACATATTGAAAATGATGAAAGGGAAAAACCTTTCTTTTCAACCTTTCCTTTCAAAAATCTTTCTAACCAAGATAACTCCACCCAGCAAGGATCTCATTCAGTTTTGACAGAGAAATTAAAACCTTTACAGACAAGCAAAAGGTAAGACAATTTGGCACCACCAAACCAGCTTTAAAACAAATGCTAAAGGAACTTCTCTAGGCAGGAAACACAAGAGAAGGAAAAGACCTACAGTAATAAACCCAAAACAATTAAGAAAATGGTAACGGGAACATACATATCAATACTTACTTAAATGTAAATGGATTAAATGCTCCAACCAAAAGACACAGACTGGCTGAATGGATACAAAAACAAGAACTGTGTATACGCTGTCTACAAGAGACCCACTTCAGACCTAGGGACACATACAGACTGAGGGTGAGGGGATGGGAAAAGATATTCCATGCAAATGGAAATCAAAAGAAAGCTGGAGTAGCAATTCTCATATCAGACAAAATAGACTTTAAAATAAAGAATGTTACAAGAGACAAAAAAGGACACTACATAATGATCAAGGGATCAATCCAAGAAGAAGACATAACAATTGTAAATATTTATGCACCCAATATAGGAGCACCTCAATACATAAGGCAAATGCTAGCAGCCATTAAAGGGGAAATCAACAGGAACACAATAATAGTAGGGGACTTTAACACCCCACTTTCACCAATGCATAGATCGTCCAAAATGAAAATAAATAAGGAAACACAAGCTTTAAATGACACATTAAACAAGATGGACTTAACTGATATTTATAGGACATTCCATCCAAAAACAACAGAATACACTTTCTTCTCAAGTGCTCGTGGGACATTCTCCAGGATAGATCATATCTTGGGTCACAAATCAAGCTTTGGTAAATTTAAGAAAACTGAAATCTCATAAACAACCTAAACTTACACCTAAAGCAATTAGAGATAGAATAACAAAATACCGCCCCAAAGTTAGCCAAAGGAAACAAATCATAAAGCTCAGAGCAGAAGTAAATGAAAAAGAAGTGAAGGCAACAACAGCAAAGATTAATAAAACTAAATGCTGGTTCTTTGGGAAGAAAAAATTGATACACCATTAGCCAGACTCATCAAGAAAAAAAGGCAGAAGACTCAAATGAACAGAATTAGAATTGAAAAAGGAAAAGTAACAACCGATACTGCAGAAATACAAAGGATCATGAGAGATTACTATAAGCAACTATACGCCAATAATCTGGACAACTGGAAGAAATAGACAAATTCTTAGAAAAGCATAACCTTCTGAGAATGACCAGGAAGTAATAGAAAATATAAACAGACCAATCACAAGCACTGAAATTGAAACTGTGATTAAAAATGTTCAAAGAAACAAAAGCCCAGGATCAGATGGCTTCACAGGTGAATTCTATGAAACATTTATAGAAGAGCTAACACCTATCCTCCTCAAACTCCTCCAAAACATAGCAGAAGGAAGAACACTCCCAAACTCATTCTACGAGGCCACCATCACCCTGATACCAAACCAGGCAAAGATGTCACAAAGAAAGAAAACTACAGGCCAATATCACAGATGAACACAGATGCAAAAATCCTCAACAAAGTACTAGCAAACAGAATCCAACAGCACATTAACAGGATCATACATCATAATCAAGTGGGGTTTACCCCAGGGATGCAAGGATTCTTCAATATATGCAAATCAATCAATGTGATACACCGTATTAACAAATTGAAGGAGAAAAACCATATGATCATCTCAATAGATGTAGAACAAGCTTTCGACACGATTCAACACCCATTTATGATAAAAACTCTCCCAAAAGTAGGGACAGATGGAACTTACCTCAACATAATAAAGGTCATATATGACAAACCCACAGCCAACATCGTTCTCAATGGTGAAAAACTGAAACCATTTTCACTAAGATCAGGAACAAGACACGGTTGCCCACTCTCACCATTATTATTCAACATAGCTTTGGAAGTTTTAGCCACAGCAATCAGAGAAGAGAAAGAAATAAAAGGAATCCAAATTGGAAAAGAAGAAGTAAAACTGTCACTGTTTGCAGATGACATGATACTATACATAGAGAATCCTAAAGATGCTACCAGAAAACTACTAGAGCTAATCAACGAATTTGGTAAAGTAGCAGGATACAAAATTAATGCACAGAAATCTCTTGCATTCCTATACACTAATGATGAAAAATCTGAAAGAGAAACTAAGGAAACACTCCCATTTACCACTGCAACAAAAAGAACAAAATACCTAGGAATAAATCTACCTAAGGAGACAGAAGACCTGTATGCAGAAAACTATAAGACACTGATGAAGTAAATCAAAGATGACACAAACAGATGGAAAAATATACCGTATTCTTGGATTGGAAGAATCAACACAGTGAAAATGCCTATATTACCCAAAGCAATCTACATGTTCAATGCAATCCCTGTCACACTACCAATGGCATTTTTCATAGAAAGAGAACAAAAAATTTCACAATTTGTATGGGAACACAAAAAACCTGAACAGCCAAAGGAATCTTGAGAAAGAAAAATGGAGCTGGAGAAATCAGCCTCCCTGACTTCAGACTATATTACAAAGCTACAATAATCAAAACAGTATGCTACTGGCACAAAAAAAGAAATATAGATCAATGGAACAGGATAGAAAGCTCAGAGATAAACCCATGCACATACGGTCCCCTTATCTTTGAAAAAGGAGGCAAGAATGTACAGTGGAGAAAAGACAGCCTCTTCAATTAGTGATGCTGGGAAAACTGGACAGTTACATGTAAAAGAATGAAATTAGAACACTCCCTAACACCATACACAAAAATAAACTCAAAATGGATTAAAGACCTAAATGTAAGGCCAGACACTTTAAAACTCTTAGAGGAAAACTTAGGCCGAACACACTACGACATAAATCACAGCAAGATCCTTTTTGACCCACCTCCTAGAGAAATGGAAATAAAAACAATAATAAACAAATGGGACCGAATGAAACTTCAAAGCTTTTGCACAGCAAAGGAAACCATAAACAAGATGAAAAGACAACCCTCAGAATGGGAGCAAATATTTGCAAACGAAGCAACTGACAAAGGATTAATCTCCAAAATATATAAGCAGCTCATGCAGCTCAATAACAAAAACACAAACAACCCGATCCAAAAATAGGCAGAAGACCTAAACAGACATTTCTCCAAAGAAGATATACAGATTGCCAACAAACACATGAAAGGATGCTCAACATCACTAATCATTAGGGAAATGCAAATCAAAACTACTGTGAGGTATCACCTCACACCAGTCAGAATGGCCATCATCAAAAAATCTACAAACAATAAATGCTGGAGAGGGTGTGGAGAAAAGGGAACCCTCTTGCACTGTTGGTGGGAATGTAAATTAATACAGCCACTATGGAGAACAGTTTGGAGGTTCTTTAAATCCTAAAAATAGAACTACCATATGACCCAGCAATCTCACTACTGGGCATATACCCTGAGAAAACCATAATTCAAAGAGACTCACATACCGCTATGTTCATTGCAGCACTATTTACCCTAGCCAGGACATGGAAGTAACCTAAGCGTCCATCGACAGGTGAATGGATAAAGAAGATGTGGCACATACATACAATGGAATATTACTCAGGCATAAAAGGAAATGAAATTGAGTTATTTGTAGTGAGGTGGATGGTCCCGGGGTCTGTCATACAGAGTGAAGTAAGTCAGAAGGAGAAAAACAAATACCATATGCTAACACATATATATGGAATCTAATAAAAAAAGGTTTCTGAAGAACATAGGGGCAGGACAGGAATAAAGACGCCGACGTAGAGAATGAAGTTGAGGACATGGGGAGGTAAAAGGTTAAGCTGGGACGAAGTGAGAGAGTGGCATGGACATATATACACTACCAAATGTAAAATAGATAGCTAGTGTGAAGCAGCCAGCCGCATAGCACAGAGAGATCAGCTTGGTGCCTTGTGACAATCTAGATGGGTGGGATAGGGAAGGTGGGCAGAGATGCAAGAGGGAGGGGATTGGGGATATATGTATACGTATAGCTGATTCACTTTGTTATACAGCAGAAACTAACATACCATTGTAAAGCAATTATACTCCAATAAGATGTTAGAAAAAAATTAATGTTCTTATTTCAAAAAGAAAAACTGACACTTTTTAATTTTTCTTATTCTTAATATATCAGTGTATTCAATGTATAAAATCAACAATGTAATAGATTATATATGCTTATGTATCATTAATTATTTCTCTCTATATATTACATATATACACACAGTCATGTATGTTTATGTGGTATTTGTGTATGTATATTTTATATATATATGTACACACACTCATGTATGCTTATAAAAAAGTGGAATGGATGAAAGCAATGACAGATGAGATAGGAGGAAGGAATTACTATTTAGGAGCATTTTATTTTAAGGTACTCACACTACCTGTGAAGTGCTACAGTGCTATTTAAAAATAGACTTGGATTAGCTGTAAATGCATATTGCAAACTCTAGGGCAACCACTACAAAAAAGTAAAAAAAAAAAAAAAAAGAAAAAGCGTAACTGATATGCTAAGACATGGAGAAAAACAAAATCATATAAAAACCTCAGTTTAATGCACAAAAGACAAAAAAAAGTGGAAGATAGACATGGAACAAGGATGACAAATAGAAAACAGTAATGAATAAGGTAGAGATTAATCAAAACTATATCAATAATCACTTTGAATGTCAATGGCTTAACTGCACCAATTAAAAGAGACTTAGAGTGGATCAAAATAAATCTAAGATTTTTTCCACCCAGATTATTTTACTTTTTTTCATAATTTTATTATGCATTATATTTATAAGTAAACCCTTTCCTACTCCACTATTATTTTTAAAATTCATTCATGAATTCAGAGTTTTACTAACATTTTGTTTTGTTTTATTCATTAAAATTTTTGAACCATCTGGAACATGTTCTGGTGTGAGAAGTGAGAAAAGAATCACCTTTATTTTTAAACACAGTTAGGTGTTGTAGGAATGACATTTAATGAATAATTTGTCATTTTCTTTCCTGCTTTAAAATGCCACACACAAAAGTAAAAAAAGAGTTACCATATGATCCAGCAATCCTACTCCCGGGCATATATCTAGAACAGATGAAAGCTCTAATTCAAAAAGATAGCCATCCCGATGTTCATAGCAGCACCGTTTATAATAGCCAAGACATGGAAGCAACCTAAATGCCCATCAACAGATGAATGGTTAAAGAAGATGTGGTACATATATAGAATGGAACATTACTCAGCCATAAAAAGAAACGAAATAATGCCATTTGCAGCAACATGGATGGCCCTAGAGGTTATCATACAAAATGAAGTTAGAAAAAGGCAAATATCGAATGATATCACTTATATGTGGAATCTAAAATATGACACAAATGAACTTATTTGCAAAACAGACACAGACTCACAGACATAGAAAACAAATTTACGGTTACCGAAGTGGGAAAGAGGGTGGGGGAGGGGTAAATTAGGCGTTTGGGATTAACATTTACACACCACTGTATATAAAATAGATAAGCAACAAGGATTTACTGTATTGCATACGGAACTATACTCAGTATCTTGCAATAACCTAGAATGGAAAAGAATCTGAAAAATAATATATATATTTCCGTAATACCTCAAATAGAAGTGAAAACAACTTTTTTTAAAAACTTCTGGTTTCTGTCACAGTGGCATTAACCTCAGTAGAGCCAAGAGTTAAGATCAAACAGCTAAGGATTGATAAGGAATTTTATGCTCAAGAAGGAGACTAAAAATCTCTTCAATTTTAAGGGAGAGAAACAAACATCTTTAAGTGTTTCACTTTTGGCATCAAAAAAAATCAATACTGAGTCTTGTCTGATTTTGTTTTGATTTCTTAGGAGAAAATGTCACTTGCTTTTACAAACTAAATGGTAAGTAAATGAGTCAGTGAGAAATTTCATTTGTATACCAGCTAATTCCTGAGCACCCACTAAGTACAAAGTACTATGTTAAAAAATGTTATATATATTTTTTGATGCAACACTGTGAAATAAACATAGTTTTACCCATGTTACATGTAAGTTAACAAGAGACACTGGTATTTTCAATAAACATTGCCACAATTAGCCATTAGCCATCTAACCTTGGGAAACTTTTTTAAAAATAAATTTATAAATTTTATTTTATTTATTTTTGACTGCATTGGGTCTTCGCTGCTGTGTGCAGGCTTTCTCTAGTTGTGGCGAGCGGGGGCTACTCTTTGTGTGGGGCACAGGCTTCTCATTGCAGTGGCTTCTCTTGTTGTGGAGCACAGGCTCTAGGCACACGGGTCTCAGCAGCTGTGGCTCGCGGGCTCTAGAGCGCAGGCTCAGTAGTTGTGGTGCACAGGCCCAGCAGCTCCACAGCATGTGGGATCCTCCCGGACCAGGGCTCGAACCCATGTCCTAACCTGGGGAAACTTTTAAAAGATCTAAGTCTCTCTCCCATGAGTGGCCAAACTACCTAGAAAACGTCTTTTGACCTTATATATTCTTTGGTGTTAACTGGATTTATAGGCCACTCCGTAAATCCTATTCAATAAAAAAAAAAAAAATCACAGTGCATAAGTCTTCACTTTCTTTAACAAATTTTTATTTTTAAATTTAAATGCCCTAAGTGAAATGTATGCACACACCTGAGGCTTCTTTTCTGTAATTTTTTGGTAGATATTTTTAATGGTGAACTTTTAGATTCGGCCACTTTTAAGACTATAGATAGGAAATGTTAAAGCTACACATTCATTCAAACATCTGTCAGTCAAAGGGAAATTCATTTTCTTTGTATAACAATGTGGTCTTCAGATGATACACCTCAGGTGGCAAGGCTTTTCCAGTGAATGAGTGACTCTCTAGAGCTTTAAAGCAAAGCTTGTGGGTCACCAGTGAGGGCTTTCCAGAGACTTCTTCACGGCAGTTGTGAGGAAAAGTTTTAAAATTTTCTGTTCTCACGCACAGTCAGCAGTTTTTACTGCAAATGCCATCAACTCATCTTAAGTGTTAATATGTAGATCCTCAGGGTCTGTGACATCTCATGTGGGTTGACATTTCTTTTGTAAAACAACAAAACAAAGGAAACAGCTCCAATCAAGAAGCGTATGTTGAAAAATGACATTATTCAAAGGTCTTTATTAGTCTGCAGATTTACCTATTTGTCTTTAAAAAAACTCTAATGTACCTTACTGTTATCACTATAAATTCAGATTCCTTTACTTTAAATTAAAAAATAGTGCACTATCTGCTGTGTTTAAAATAGTATAAAAGGTATAAAAATGAGGTATTTTAAAGAATAAAAATATAAAAGGTAAATACTATATATAAATGGACAGGTATTAAGCAGAAAGTTTCTAAGTCTTGCAAATATGTCTCTGATCCTACGTTATTCAAGGCACAGAGTTGAAGTTAACATGGAGATTCCATTAAATCTCTCACAGTGCACCTGGTATTTATCCTCCAGATTAAGTGCCACTTTATTTAGTCTGGCTGTCTCATAGATTGGTATGACTATCATTTTTTTAATGTTTATCTACAATATGCACCTCTGGGTAGGAGAAGTAAAAATGTGTATGGTATGACCCCAGGCCTGAAAAAGCTAGAAATAGATTCTGATTAGGAAGACACGGGGTGCTATAGATAACATTTATGCCCCTGAAAAACGCATATTGAATTCTAACTCCCAATGGGAGAGCATTTGGAGGTGGGGACTTTGGGAGGTGATTAGGCCATGAGGGATTAGGACTCAGAAATGGGATTAGTGCCCTTACAGAAGGGACCTCAGAGACCCTCGCCCCTCCCACCAAGTGAGGACATGTGAGGAGACACGTCTTCTGGTCTGTGAACCAGGAAGTGGGCCTCACCAGACACTGAATTTGCTAGTGCCTTGATCCTGGACTTGCCAAGCTCCAGAACTGTAAGGAAAAAGATTTCTGCTGTATACAGGCCACCCAGGTATTTTATTATAGCAGCCCAGACGGACTAAGACATGACAACCCTATAAAAATGTTGTTATGGGGCTTCCCTGGCAGCGCAATGGTTGAGAGTCCGCCTGCCGATGCAGGGGACACGGGTTCGTGCCCCGGTCCGGGAAGATCCCACATGCCGCGGAGCGGCTGGGCCCGTGAGCCATGGCCGCTGAGCCTGCGCGTCCGGAGCCTGTGCTCCGCAACGGGAGAGGCCACAACAGAGAGAGGCCCGCGTACCGCAAAAAAAAAAAAAAAAAAAAAAAGTGTTGTTATGGAAGGAAATGGATCCATGGAATCTAGAAGAATGGCACAGATGAACCCATTTGCAAAGCGAAACAGAGACACAGACATGGAGAACAAATGTATGCACACCAAGGGGGGAAGGGGGGTGGGTGGGAGGAACTGGGAGATTGGGATTGACATATACACACTACTATGTATAAAACAGATAACTAATGAGAACCTACTGTAGAGCGCAGGGAACTCTACTCAAGGCTCTGTGCTGACCTAAATGGGAAGGAAATCCAAAAAGGAGGGGATATATGTATATGTATAGCTGATTCACTTTGCTGTACAGCAGAAACTAGTACAATATTGCAAAGCAACTGTACTCCCAATTTAAAAAAAAAAGGAAATGGAGTATTTGTGGACGAGAACTAAGTGCACGATAAATCCTGCAAGAGTTTCAAGACTGTGGCAAACTGAGGAACATTATATGGCTTAGAAACTCCAACTAGAAAAAGTGAGTTTTCAACTCAAACTTGAAGGAGAGTTCAAGTTTGATTTCAAAGGTCTGGGGCTGGGGACACTGCATAAGAAAAAACTGAGGTGAATGAACTTGTACAGATAAGAATTTTGAAACATGCTATTTAAAAAATAATAAAACTATCTCAGTAGATCAAGATCTCATGAAATGGTATATTGAGAGATAAAGCAGGTTTTTGTCAGAGGAAGAAAAATTCCAGGGACAGACAACTTAAGGTATTTAAACTTCTCCTTAGAAATAACTGAGTATAAGAATAACATAAGGAGGGGCTTCCCTGGTGGCGCAGTGGTTGAGAGTCCGCCTGCCTTTGCAGGGGACACGGGTTCGTGCCCCGGTCCGGGAAGATACCGCATCCCGCGGAGCGGCTGGGACTGTGAGCCATGGCCACTGAGCCTGAGCTCCACAACGGGAGAGGCTGCAGCAGTGAGAGGCCCGCATAACGCAAAAAATAAAAACAACATAAGGAAATCCCTGTTGTAACATTTTTCCTGAAGGTTCTTGAAGATAAGCAATTGGAACACTCAAGTCAGGCCTGTGGTCGAATATAATTGTCTTGGAGAGATTTTTCATAAATAATCCATCTTAAACCATCATTCACAGCACTCCATGCCCTCTCTAGTTCCCAAATCTGTTTTTATTTTTACTATATAGTGCTTGCTATTCTACATTTATGTTTTTACCTGTTAATCAAAAATCTCCACATCAGGATAGAAGCTTCATGAAAGCAAGGCCTTTCTCTGTGCCCCATAATATCCCCAGAACCTAGAAGAGTGCCTGCCACATAGAAGATAACTCAAATATTTTAGGAGCCACACACAAATAAGGAACTGATACAACTGGGTTTGTTACCTAATGGAAACAAATATACTCATTTATTTATTCAAAACCACATATTAAGCACCTACTCTGAGCCAGGGCCTGGGGATTAAATGATGAACATCTGAGTTATTACCTTTGATATCATGTTTAAGAGAAAAAAGTAAAATCAGACCACTGTGATTAACATAGAAATGTGATAAGCTGTGCGGTCCTTGAGTGATGGACCATGTCTTGCTATCGATGGGTCAGGAAGTCTTAGCACAGTGTGATCACATGGCTTGCCCCCCAGAGTTCCTGTGAGATGAATACATGGGGAAATAAATGAACGCACTTCATTAATTAACACAGGAGGAGGACAGAGAATGTCTCTCAATGATATGGGACCTTCCAGGAGATGTAGGGAAGCCATCGGGTAAGCAGGCAGAAGCGTTATAGGCATGGGTCAGAGAGGAGAGTATAAAGTGTGATTGGGAATTCCATCTATGGTTTGGTATGGCTGGAGTGAGAGGCATGGCTGGAAAGGTAGTAAATTATTGGTTTTGCATTATTCTGAAAGTGGTAAAAGTCCTAATTAAAGTGTAGTAAGTCAATAATCGGTACTGGAATCTCTAGGGTGAACAGCTGAAAACCACACAAGAATGTTTAACACAAAACCTAACAAAGGAAAAAACATAAAAATAATAATAAAATGCAGTATTTATGTAACAAAAGATCCCAGAACTTATTCATCTTACAATGTTTCTGCCCTTTGACCAACATCTCCCCATTTCCCTCAGCCCCCAGCCTGTGGTAATCACCACTCCACTTTGTTTCTAAGAGCTAAGCATTTTTAGATCCATATATAAGTGATACGATAGAGTACTTGCCTTTCTCTGCCTGACTTACTTTGCTTAGCATATACAACGGGTTATCCTTCACCCATGAAAAAGAAGGCAATCCTTCTATTAGCGACATGGACAGATCTTGAGGGCATTATATTAAAAAAATTGAAAAATCCAGGCCCACATGGATTTCCTGATTTATTTTTCCAAATATCAAAGTGAGAAACAGTACCATCTTGACATAGCTATCTTAGAAAATAGAGAAATTCCTTTTAGGATACCAGCATAAGCTTGATATCAAAAACAGGTAAGGGCATTACAGGAAAGGAATATATCAGACCTATCTCTCAGGAGTATAGATTTAAAAAAAAACTCAACAGAAGATTAGCAAAATGAATCTACATTTTAAAAGATAGTATATGATGCCCTACTGAGATTTATTCCAGAAATGCAATGTTGACTTAATATTCAAAATCAATCAGTATAACTCACATTGAGGAATAGGTCATCTTATTATCTCAATAGTCACAAAAGATCATTTGATAAAACTCAACCATAATGGAAATTTTCAGTAACCTACGAATAGAAGGGAATTTTTAAAAAATATGACAAAGGGTATGTATCCACAATAAAAATGTGGCAAACATTATACAACATTGGTGAAATAGTGAACACTTTTCCCCCTAAGGTTGGAAACACAACAATGATATCAAGTGTTACTACTTCTACTCAATCCATGACCTTGATCCTCTCTATCTGGGCCAATCAACTGAAATAAGCCATGAAGAAGAAATAAAAGCTATAAAGATTGTAAAGGAAGAATAAAAACATTTTTTTTTTTTTTTTTTTTTTTTTTGCCATGTGGCATGCAGGATCTTAGTTCCCTGACCAGGGATCGAACCCGGGCACTGGGAGCGCAGAGTCTAGGCCACCGGACTGCAGGGAAGTCTCAAAACAAATTTATTTTAAATGACATGAATGTGTACAAAAAACTGACAAAATTGAAAAACTAGGAAAATTGATGCTACGTTGTCAAGGTTTTTACTGATAAAGATCAATATAAAATCAACTCTGTGTACTAACAACAAATTTGAAATAAAATTTTTAAAATAGCTTTTCAAGTAGCATGAAAATATCAACTATTTAGGAACAAACCTAACAAAATATGTACAAGGCTGCTCTCCATACTGTAAATAGAAGAAACATTGTTGAAAGAAGTTACTGAATAACTAAATAATTGGAGTGATACATCATGATCTTGGATTCGAAGAAGTGTTTTTAAGTTGTCAGTTCTCCAGGAACTGATCATTTATTTGCCTACAACGTAATCCAAATTGAAATCTCAGAACTGCTTCCTCTGGAGTGGTGGGGGGCTCAGTGTGCTTGTGATTGGGGTGTTCTGTGTAGTGCAATGAGGAGCTGAATTAAACATGTATTTGGAAATACAAAATACCTAGGATACTCACCACAGTATTAATAATGAAGGAGGACACAGCTGAAGAAAATTAAACTAATACACATTTGGTTACAGGATAAACCAATACTAATCTGGTTACATAAAAACAATAATGTGATCTATAGTAATAACCATTCATTACTGATAATAATATTACATCTCCATTGTCTGATTATGAAAACATTTTTTAAGAATAGTTGTCTAATATGTCTAAGATCTAGAGATATGGGTATTTTTTACATTAAAAACCTTATATATGTTTTGATTTAGCCTATAAGGAGTTAAATAGCAAGAAGTATTTCTATTCACTCTGAGCACCGATCTTTAACGTGGAGATAGAATAAATCTATGTACACGAATTGATGTTGTTGGTAACAATTTGTTGTGAATGAAATTAAGGATTCTCTATGTTTAAAATCGGCATGCTTGTATAGAAATCTTAGTGTTCTATCAGTTTTCAGCTTTCACGTGGGCTCGGGGAAACGTTTTATCGTCTAATTGTGTAGTTATTCTTCAAATAGTCATAAAAAGCTTCACTGTCTGCAGACAACGCAGGGGCAAATCATGTTAAGAAATATTTTGCCTCCCAATCATTTAAACGTGTATTTTTACGGCTGAGTAATATTCCATTGTATATATGTGCAACATCTTCTCTATCCATTCATCTGTTGATGGACACTTAGGTTGCTTCCAAGTCCTGGCTATTATAAATAGAGCTGCAGTGAACACTGTGGTACATGACTCTTTTTGAATTATGGTTTTCTCAGGGTATATGCCCAGTAGTGGGATTGCTGGGTCATATGGTAATTCTATCTTTAGTTTTTTAAGGAACCTCCATACTGTTCTCCACAGTGGCTGTATCAATTTACATCCCCACCAACAGTGCAAGAGGGTTCCCTTTTCTCCACATCCTCTCCAGAATTTATTGTTTCTAGAGTTTTTTTTTTTTTTTTTTTTTTTGTTTCTAGAGTTTTTGATGATGGTTATTCTGATCGGTGTGAGATGATATCTCATTGTAGTTTTGATTTGCATTTCTCTAATGATTAGTGATGTTGAGCATCCTTTCATGTGTTTGTTGGCAATCTGTATGTCTTCTTTGGAGAAAAGTCTGTGTAGGTCTTCTGCCCATTTTTGGATTGGGTTGTTTTTTTTTTGATATTGAGCTGCACGAGCTGCTTGTAAATTTTGGAGATTAATCCAAAGGTAAAATAGATAGCTGGTGGGAAGCAGCCGCATAGCACAGGGAGATCAGCTTGGCGCTTTGTGACCACCTAGAGGGGTGGGATAGGGAGGGTGGGAGGGAGACGCAAGAAGGAGGAGATATGGGGATATATGTATACATATAGCTGATTCACTTCGTTATACAGCAGAAACTAACACAACATTGTAAAGCAGTTATACTCCAATAAAGATGTTAAAAAAAAAGTGTATTTAGTTTGATTCATCACTGGTACGTATGGGTTCTACTTACACAGATATAAATTTAACCTTTTCTTAATCAATAAAGACTAATGATAAAAAGCATTTTTAAAGGCAAAAAGTATCTGTAATTTACACACAATAGGATTTCTGCCTCCTATCTCTCCCTTTCCACCCTTCCCCTTTAAGGGGAAGTGCTTGATTTAATTCCCATGCAGTGCATTCCCCAGGAAGTGACAACTTTTTTTTTTTCAAATGGAACATTACTGTTAAATCTGTCTGATGTGGTCTGTTAGCATCTTCCTTTGTGTAAAAATTACAGAGTGTCACAGTGTCATGGCTTGGACATTTTTACCCCTTCTAAAACAGTAAGGCAACACAATCACAAAGCATCCCCTATGTCATTTGAAGCATACAGAGAAGAAGCTGAGATCAAAACCATCAAAGAGAGTGGAAAAAAAATCTAAAGAAAATAAAGAGGCCACTGGTTAAGAGGCAAATTAGAACGAAAGTAGCAAAAGAAAGAAAGATTAGCAAAGAAAACACTAAGTGAAGATAAGATTTGGGGGGTAGACTCTTTGCAATAAATTTAGTCCCTGCAATAAATAAAAGTCTGATTAACAAAATAATAGTTAACTTTGTCACCTGTTATTACTTACACTATGTATAGCCTAAGAAGACAACTGAAATTACATTATACTACACAATAAGGAAAACATATAGGCTGTGATCTTCAATAAATTCAAAAAATTACTTTAGTTAAATATTAACAGGGACCCTGACATGATCTTGGCTTTTAGACTGAGTGATAAGTATGTGTATATGTCAGATTTAAAATAGCTTCTACATAACAGCAGCATCTTAATTTTGATTATGAATGACAACAATGCCTTACAGAGCATATGCTATTTATGATAAAATTTTACATGACGCTGAGGAAAAGTGAAATCTTATTCAATAGGTTATAAAGGAAGCTTTATGCATGAAAAGAGATGAAAGAATGAAAAAGGATGATACTTGCTATAATCATAAAGAATAAAACCACCACAGATATCATATCCTCAGTCAGGCGAGTGGTAGTGAGGTGATTTAATATCAAATGGACAAAAGAAGGCGATTCCTGAAAGTTCGCACTAAGGACTGGATGTAACGTATAATTCTTTTAAAGATGAGTGGAAGTTACATTTCTATGGAACCAGAAAAGACTTCCAAACTGCTCACTGAAGTATAAATGTCTCTCTCTCTCTGCCTCTCTCATGTCTGTAGTAATGGAATGAAGAATTATCAGTGGTCCATGTCTCATAAGCTTCTGATTGTTCCAACAAACGTGGCATACAGAGGGCACAGACACCTGAAATACGCAAATAGTAATTCTAGCGATGTTGTTGAGTGAAGAGATTTTAATGGAATGTTGAACTGCATTAGATTTATAGTAATTTCTTAAAGAGTAACTTCACATCATTAATATTAGAAGTGCCTATATTTTAAATTAACCAGATAGGTTCCCTATATATATACTAAAATTTTCTACTGTTCTTCATGTATATTTTATTATATTTTCTTCATTTAATTAGGTACTGGTTAACTACATCTAGGTAACCAGCTCTATTACTATAAAGGGAATAAACAATTCTCATCCTGCCCATACCCTTCTTGGAACGTGATCCGGTCAGGCTCAGTCCTAATTCCATGCCTCACTCAAGGAATTTTCCTTATTGGATTGAATCATCCTGGAAGTGATACCTCCAGATTGGTTTTCACGAAATTGTGCTTTTCATCACTACGACCATCGGTAAAATATTTCCATGCGAGTTTAGCTTATTCTTTAGGAAACCTAGTAAGTCATTCCTTTCCCAAGACTCCCAGTACATTTGCCTTCAGTAACCTCCTCTCCTTCTGCTTAAGGAACAGACTTGTTTTCAGATGTCAGGGAATTTTCTTTTCCTTCAAACTATAACGTATATAAGTTCTTTTTCTGAAAAATCATAAATCATCAGATCTCTTTAAAATTGCATGTTTTTCCTTTCTTCAATATAAAAGTTTATATGAAATACCTCGGTACCTGAGTAAACAGACAGAATGATTGTAAAGGATACTGTGTCCACTAAAACCTATACACTAAGTATTCATTTGTAAAACTCAAAGAGCTGATAATTATATTAATCAGAGTTTGCATTTATACAAGTGAATACCAACAGATAATTTTGTGAACACTGTTCTAAAATTTTGATGGTTTACTTTATATATGTTATAATAGGTTTTAAATGAGTTTAACTATGATTTTTTTTTTTTTTGCAGTACGCGGGCCTCTCACTGTTGCGGCCTCTCCCGTCGCGGAGCACAGGCTCCGGACACGCAGGCTCAGCGGCCATGGCTCACGGGCCCAGCCGCTCCGCGGCATGTGGGATCCTCCCGGACCGGGGCACGAACCTGCATCCCCTGCATCGGCAGGCGGACTCTCAACCATTGCGCCACCAGGGAAGCCCAACTATGATTATTTTTAATGTAATTATCTTTTCAATTTTTCTTTTGAATTGCTTTTACTTTTAACTCCTCTTGAAATGCCATTGATTTTTATGAGAATATGATTTTGTTAGAATTTTTAGGCGTTTGTATTTTATAGATTTGGATGGGGCTGATGGAAGAAAAAATAGGCACCAAGTTCATATTTTGGGGTTAAATAAGTGTGAGATGGCCTGCAAACTTATACATACATAATTACTTAGTTCTCACTAATGGCCTCTTTCTTTAGGCTATGTAGAAAATTACTACATAAATATTATAGATAAATATTTCAAAGTATAAAATTCCCATTGAATTTAATAATTGGGAGAACTAGTATTGCATATCGGGACAAAAAAAGAGCTAACTTGTCTCTAACAGTCTGATTCATCCAGATATCACTGCTTTGTCATCACACTTACAATTATAATATGAAAAATTAGGGGTTTTTCCAAATCTTTAAGCATTATAAATGAAAGATATTGAAGTGAGGTGAAGAACAAAGAATCCATTTGTAATTTACAAAGTATCAAAAGACCTGGGGTTTCTGTTTCTATTCCTGTATTTATAAAATATGCAATTGTGTCCCAAATTTTCTCTCAAGAAATGTCACTTTCTTCATATTCAGATTGGAAATTTTATCTTTCAGGGCTACTGTTATGTTTTTATGAGTAAAATATATAAAAAACCTGAAAGCAGTAAAGACTTTTTAATACAAAGGAGATGTGATATTCTTACGGATGTCAGTTTTATATGTTAGCAGCAATTGAAAATCCTGGAACTTTGGGGGGCAGGTTTGTTTTCTGAACGTTTTCAATAACTCACTAAACTCCCATTACTCCATTTGTTGTGGTGGAGGGGAGTGGATGCTGTTCTAGTTTCAGCTTTCAGCATCATTCATAAGATGCTCTCCTCCCCCACCCCCTTCTCCTCTTTTTCTCCTTCTCCTTCTCTTTCTTTCTTCTTATGGTTCTTGTTTGTTCTTTTTACCTGAATTTTATGTCTTAGCTTTAAACTTTAATTCATAATGTTTGTTAAGAATAAGATGAGTCTCCCTCTTCTTTTTCCTCATTGCCACAGCATCTGCTTTCAACAAATTACAAACACACACACACACACACACACACACACACACACACACACACACACACACACAAACACACAGCATGCATATGTTGCTATTTCCCATTCTTTTTTTTTTTTTTAAAAATTAGGGCTTCCCTGGTGGTGCAGTGGTCGAGAATCTGCCTGCCAATGCAGCGGACATAGGTTTGAGTCCTGGTCTGGGAAGATCCCACATGTGACAGTGAGAGGCCCACACATCGCGATGAAGAGTGGCCATCACTGGCCGCAACTAGAGAAAGCCCTCACACAGAAACGATGACCCAACACAGCCAAAAAAATTAATTAATTAATTGAAAAAACAAAAACAAACAAACATTTAGTTTATATTGAGGTATAGTTGATTTACAACGTTGTGTTAGTTTTAGGTATACAGCAAAGTGATTCAGCCATACATATACATACATGTACCTATTCTTTTTCAGATAATTCTGTATAGGTTTATTACAGAATATTGAGTATTGGATGCCACAATTCGGAGTTGGATAACAAATATCTAGGTTCTGAGATTTACATCCAACTTTTCCTCCTAAGAAGCTGTGTAATTCGGGTGGAATCTTTCACATTTTCACCCTCAGTGGCCTCATTTACAAAGACAAGAGGTGTGGCTAAATAGTTTTATTCTATCTAATATTGTACACCACCAAATCATTCAGTGATTGTTTTTAAATCATCATACATCATCAGATATTTCATTCAGCTTTAAAGCTGACGTGCAAATATTACCTGAAGCTTGAGTACTTTGCAGTAATAATTGCTTGAAAGCAATTATCAATAATCTCAAAGGAAAAACTACGTAACTTACTCATACCTCCAATCTTCTAGAAGAAATGAAGGTTCATTGCGTAGGAAGGGCAACAAGATGTTTGAGGGCAGACTGAGGGGCTGGTGAGATTTAAGAGACACCTGTTACCTGACTAAAATATAACTAATTCTAAGAAGGCAAGGACAAACTAGATTAAAACGTACAAAGTTCCGTAACACAACTGGCCACAAAAGGATGTAGACTGCTGTTTTTCTGTTATGAAAATCTACAGAAAATAGAGCTCCAGCTCATACTGAGTTGAAGAAGCCACTATTGTATGATGCAATACACATTAAAAGTTTCCTTATAAAAGTTAGAATTCATAATGTTTCAATTAAAATTGTGTCTATTCCTCCAACTCATGAAATTTACTCTCTCCAGGCCTGCAGAGTTTCCAGGTCATGGAAACAACCTAAATGTCCATCAACAGATGAATGGATAAAGAAGATGCGGTGCGTATACCACAATGGAATACTACTCAGCCATAAAAAGGAACGAAGTTTGGCCATTTGTAGAGACGTGGATGGACCTAGAGTCTGTCATACAGAGTGAAGTAAGTCAGAAAGAGAAAAACAAATATCATATATTAACGCATGTATGTGGAATCTAGAAAAATGGTACAGATGAACCTATTCCCAGGGCAGGAATAGAGACGCAGATGTAGAGAACGGATGTGTGGACACAGGGAGGAAAGAGGAGGGTTGGATGCACTGGGAGATTAGGTTTGACATAAATACACTACCATGTGTAAAACAGATAGCTAGTGGGAACCTGCTGTAGAGCACAGGGAGCTCAGCTTGGTGCTCTGTGGTGACCTAGAAGGAGGTGGGAGGGAGGTCCAAGAGGGAGGGGATATATGTATACATAGAGCTGATTCACTTCATTGTACAGCAGAAACTAACACAACATTGTAAAGCAATTATACTCCAATAAAAAAAAAATTTACTCTCTCCAGTTAAAGCAAACTGATCCCAAAGCAGAGATGAAAGAGTGGGTCCCTAGACCTTCAGAGGCAAGAGTCTTCTTTCTCAAATAAGGCAAATAAAATAAGTAAGGATAATCCATTATAAAGAGCCAAATAGAGGAGTGAAATTTGGGACAAAATAAGCTGAATCCTAGGAAAGGAACCCAAAGCTGTCCTGTATGATTTAGATGAGAAAGCAAGGACTTCTCATCTAATAATAATCATCTTCTCTTCTTATCCAATAATATGATCTTCTTATTAAAATCCTAAGTTGTAAGATGACTATCCACGAACTACAGAAGTGATTACTGAGAGGTCTGGAGAAGAGGTAAATGTCCTGACAAAAGTATCCCAGGCATCGTTGAAAGGAGGGATTCTTGTATCTCTCATGAGAGCTGTTGAACTACATCCCTACCCACGTTCTGAGATTTAGTTGTGCAGAGACTGGGGGAGTCTGACCCCATGGCTCTCAGTTCTATACTCAGTAACTCAGGGCCAGAAGGTTGTCTCTGTCACATAGGCCTTTTTGAGAGTGATTCTTTGCCAGGTGTGTGCCAGTCTTAAGGGCTGGAGCATCTCGAGTCATTTTAAACAACGAGGTTTGAGGATGTTAAAAAAAAATTAGGCTTTGGAGATGTCATTCAATTCCATAATTATCACATACGTTCCTTCTAAAACAATTATGGTCAATTAAGAAAAAAATGTAGTATGAGAAAAAATACTTTTTTTATATTGCCACTTAGGAAGCTAAATTGTGGTAATTACCAGATAACACAGAATAGGAAAATAATAATTAAATCACTATGATGTTTTCACATATGAGGAGGAAATGATCCTTCAAGGAGAAACTCATTATAGAAGGTCACTTGGAGTGCAGTGTGAAGACAATTGAAGAATGATGATGAGGGGCTAATCACCACCCCACGGCATGATGGGAGAACGAGTGTAACAAAGGACACAGCGAAACTCGGAGGACGGAAGTCTTAGCTTGTATTCATAACGCATCTTATTCTTTCATCAACCTAATCTTGATTTTCCAATTTTAACCAGTGGTTGAAAGAAAAAGCATCGAGAACAATAAAACCACACACCTACAGAAGCATTTGTTTCTTTCAAAGTATGCTGTACATGGCAATATTTTTTACATAAATACGATGATTTAAACATTCATGAAGGACAACCATAGGGCCATTACAAGATAGCTATAGCCTCTACCAAGTTACTCCCCTCTCAGATGGTGAATAGAATAGAGAAAAGAGAAAAATGCAAATAGGAATTGGAGTTGGCTTTTAATTATTGCTGATACACCTCTGGACTTTTATCACTTCGCCCATTAACGTTAGAAGGACTATTAACATCTGTATGAGTTCTAGATCTCATTCAGCTAACCTCTGAATTACAACTTGCTGTCCAAAAACACAATCCTCTAAGAATGTTCTGACCAGAAGTTTTCGTAAGTTGATTCATTTGACAAATATTGATTGCAGACCTGTTATGTCCTGAGAGCTGTAATAGGACACAGAAAACGTACACGGTTCCAGCCCTCCCAGAAACTACAACCAGGACACGGGTTAAGGTAAGGTATTCAGGTATTACGAAGAGTCTACTTAAATAATGCTTCCCTCTTCTAAATTTGTTTTCCTTTTAAAAAAATGCAATTCTCTCAAGCTTCATTACCAACAGTAAGCAGAATAATTGAGAATCTCGTTCTCTTTTCTCCCTCAATTATGACCTCATTTCTGGGCCCTGAGAGCAAAATCCATGTGCTCTTCTAAGATTGGATCAGGCATTTCTACCCTGCCTGCAGGTTCAGGAATGCTGATCCTTCTGTTTGTGTTATAGGTGTTCATTCCCCAAGCTTCCAGAAGCTTCTATATATGTCTCAGCACTCACTGGCACCATCAGGAGTTTCCACAGGCAGAGCGGCCTCCCTTCCATCTCCTAGCACCCACTCAGAGACCCTTGTAGGTTTATTCAAGAGCAGTTACCACCCTACCTTTTCCAGGAAAAAGGGCAATCTAAGAACGAGCAGTAGAATAACTCGGTGTTGAAGGTCCTGTAAGCATTTCTCCCTTTGTTACTACTGTACTACTTATTTCTCAGGTTAATAAGACATCCTTATAATACTACGTGGCAATTTTGTTGTACGTTATAATGTGTACGTGTATCCACAGATATGGGTAGTGATATATAAAACACTACCTATTTTGTAGATCTTCTCAGGCCACCAGTCAGGTATTTGCTTAGTAAAATGGTTTTAATTACGGTCCCAGTTAGAAGTGTTGAAGCCCAGGTACTGTGAGAATATATTCAGTACGAGACTGTTAGCTGTGGTCAGTAGCCCTGGACCCACGGGCTCGGGGCCAGGGAGAGCTGAGGGAGTGTTCTGGGATCTGGCGGGTTTTCTTCCAAAGAGCAAGGTGGCATTTAGCCCTCTGCCATTTTGCACTCAGAAAATGTAAGCTCTTCTTGATTAAGAGAAAAGAATGAAGTATCCTCCAAACTTCATCACATGATCAGCTTGGGACTGACATATACACACTACTATATATAAAATAGATAAGCAAGAATGACCTACTGTATAGCACAGGGAACTCTACTCAATATCTTGTAATAACCTAGAGTGGAAGAGAATGTAAAAAAAGAATACATATATATATATATATAAAACGGAATCACTTTGCTGTACACCTGAAACTAACATGACATTGTAAATCAACTGTATTTCAATAAAAAAATTTTTTAAAAAGAATATGCACAAAATGGGCTTCCCTGGCAGCACAGTGGTTAAGAATCCACCTGCCAATGCAGGGGACATGGGTTCGAGCCCTGGTCTGGGAAGATCCCACGTGCCACGGAGCAACTGAGCCCGTGAGTCACAACTACTGAGGCTGCGCTCTAGAGCCCGCGAGCCACAACTACTGAGCTCGTGCCACAACTACTGAAGCCCGCGTGCCTAGAGCCCATGCTCGGCAACAAGAGAAGCCACCGCAATGAGAAGCGCATACACCACAACGAAGAGTAGCCCCCGCTCGCCGCAACTAGAGAAAGCCCGCACGCGGCAACGAAGACACAACTCAGCCAAAAATAAATAAATTAATTAAAAAAGAAAAGAATATGCATTCTGACATAAAAGGATGGAACAAGAAACTGAGATAAGCTTTATCTGAGATAAGCTTTATCGGAAGGCAATGGTGGGGCTAAAGAGAGGCTGCTCCACACCTGGTACACTGACCCGTCCCAGGGCAGCCAGCCTGGTGGGGCCCAGGCTCTGCCGTGTAGCCAGCATCTCCTGGATAAAGTCAGCGACAGGAAGAAACAGCCTTGGAGGATGTCCTGCCCAGTGTCCTGCCGCTCCCCACATCTGCAGGTTCTGGTACACCCACATACCTGGCCTCCATCCAACTTGCAGCTGCATCTGTTGAGATCTGAGTGCTTCGAAATGTCTCTAATGATCGTCAAGGCCAATCCACCAAGCCCTCATGTCCTCGGGCAAATCACAAACTCTCGTATCCAGTACTCTGGGTTCCTCTCCCCTCTAGTGCACCACCCCACTTCCATTCTGAATTATTGTTCTTATTAGATCTCCCACATCAGAATAAAATAATTCCCTACATCCTCGTTCTCTTCACCATGCCCTCAAACAAAACCTGCTTCTCCCCTGAATATGTAGCTTTACTTACAGGTCTTTGAGGCAGACGCTGATCTTCCTTTCAAGCTTTGGAAGTCTCACTTCAGGAAGATGTGAAAAGCGATCTTCCCACACCTTGTATATCATCTGCTACCACCCATACAGTTTAGCTGTAAAACCCTATTCTTAGCCTTACTGTGTCATCTTTTGATTTTATCTTTACTTCCCCTTAATTCAATAGATATTTTCACACACAACACAGAGTTGCCGAGCCTACAAAGTCCTACCATTATCCTTTGTGATTTCATCTTCTACCCAGAAAGCTCATCCAAGTGTACTGTTCTCTCCAAATGACCTTCTTATCCTATCTCGGTCATCAGCTCACGGTCACACGTTGGCACTGCCATGACCCCAAACGGATCCAACACTAAAATCACCAGAAAAGGACTCCTATCCTTCTGGCTTGGAGTTACTTACTTCACTTACTTATTTCCTTTATACCTGTCCTTGTACCCCATTCAGACTCTCAGTCCCCTGACATTCTTTTCTTCCTATTGTCCATCATTTGGACTAATATTTTCCCAGACTATCCTCTCAGAACCAAACTTCAATGGGTTCATTTATCTGCCTTCTTCTTCCCTCTGCCCTGCTTATCAACGCTGGGAAAATCACATCCTACACCCTCTCCAGGTGTCTCAGGTGCAAAGCTGGGGGTCATTCTTGATCCCTCTTTTCCTTCACTTTCCACGCCTAATTCACAAGACATTTGCATTGGCCCTATTTCCATTCTAATCCCCACATTTGTTGCTACATCTTCAACGTGCTGTATTATTGCTCACAAATAGCTGATGACCCTGTCTTGAGTAAGATTAAATTTCTTATCTTATTGGGACTTCCCTGGTGGTGCAGTGGTTGAGAGTCCGCCTGCCGATGCAGGGGACACAGGTTCGTGCCCCAGTCCGGGAGGATCCCACATGCCACGGAGCGGCTGGGCCCGTGAGCCATGGCCGCTGGGCCTGCCCGTCCGGAGCCTGTGCTCCGCGACGGGAGAGGCCACAACAGTGAGAGGCCCACGTACCGCCAAAAAACAAACAAACAAACAAACAAACAAAAATTTCTTATCTTATTAATGCTAGGCTTCTTGATGTGACTTGCCTCAACCAAAAGAAAGGGGGATGTGTAGGGAGCAGAATGGCACATGAGTTTTTGGAGAGTCTTTAAGAGCCAGTGCAGAATGTACTGTACTGTGTTCTCTGTTTTTGCATGTCCACAGCGATCAAGACAGAGGCTCTTCTGTCAGCCTGAGTCCTAAAATACAGATGATGTAGAACAGAGCTGCTGTAGACTGAGGACGGGCATTTAGAGTGGGCCACAAGTGCAGCTTCTTTGTTGAAAACCACTGAGATGTTTGGTGGTGTTTGCTCCACATCATGACACATCCTTTCTGACAAAATAACCTGGTTGTGGTCACTAGCATCTTTACTCTGAACTTAATCTTCTCAGTGGTCTCCCTGAATCTTCTCTTGCTCCCATATGGCTTATCCTTCAGATCCTTCACTCAGGAGCTCGTAGGATCATATAAAAGCGTACATCAGTTCACATCAATAGGAAAAGGTCTTACAACTTTCCAGTGACTTTCAGTTATACTTAAAATAAAACCCAAATCTCTACGATGGTACACCAGGCTCTAGTCACTAGACTCCAGCCTACTTCTGAGAGCTCATCTCATTCCACTCTGCCCCTCTGCACTCGAGCCACGGCTGGCTAATTCTTCTCCACTGAACACACCAAGCTAGTTTCCATCTCAGGGTTTCTGCACCTGCTGTTCCATCTACAGAGAATATTCTTTCCTAAAATGATACTGTAAAAAAGTTAATAAACAGAAACCTCAATTAAATAGAGTCAGGAGACCAGCAGGGGGAGCTCTCATGCCCTGTGACCATAGCAGAGCCCAACAAGAAGGCTCCGCTAAGAAAACTCATGGACTCTGTTTACTATGGCCCTCCCAAATCCCCTTTCCTCCCTATAAAAGTGTTTTCCTTCCCTTGTTGTGCTGGTACTTGCATGTGCCTCTCCAAGGTTGCAGACCCCTCATTACAGTTCTCTGCTGATCCCAAATATACCCATGTTTACTGGAGAAATACCTGGCTATTTGTTTCAGGTCAACAATATCATAGCTCTATGCTCCAAACCTCAGTTTCAAAGTCAGCTCTGTGAAGTGCCTTCCCCTAACTGAAACAGTCCTCTCTCTACCTTGCTCTCTTCACTGCATTATCTTACGGTATTAGAACCTGAAAGTATCTTTCCTCCACTATAATGTGAGCTCTTGAAGGGTAGGAATTCTGTCTGCCTTGAGTACTGCTGATTCCCCAGTGTCTGGAAACATGTTCCACTCACAGTAGACACCCAGTAAATATCTGATGTCTGCTTACTGACAGACACAGGGACATTTCCACCAACAACGAACGAGAGTTCCTGTTGCTCCGAATGTGTGCCACGTCTCACGTTGTCAGTGTTCTGACTTTTGCCCCTGCTAGTAGGTGTGTAGTTGTGTGAAGATGTATACTTTCTCACTGTTGTTAATTTGCATTTCAAAGCATCTATCATTTTCCTTAAATCAGCACCTATTACTTTCCTCCTTCCCCCTTGTTTTATTGGAAGAGTTTCCTCTTACCATACAATAGTTATAACTAATCTCTCCATCTATTCTTTTAATCCCACCTCCTTTCCTGCTTTCTTAGGGCATCTGTCCTATTGATTATGTCACTGCCCAACACACACCTCCTTTTCTGGTCATTCTCTATTTCGTCTTTCCATTTGATATGCAGACTTGATCAAATCTCATCTTAAATTTAGAAAAGGAAGATGATCATACTAAGCGAAGTGAGTCAGAAAGAGAAAGACATACCATATATCACTCACATGTGGCATCTAAAATATGGCACAAATGAACTTACCTACTTATCTTTGGAACAAAATCAGACTCACAGACATAGACATTACCAAGGGGGAGGGAGGGTGCAGGAGGGATGGAGTGGGAGGTTGGGATTAGCAGATGCAAACTAGTATACATAGGATGGATAAACAATGGTCCTATTGTATAGCACAGGGAACTATATCCAATATCCTGTGATAAACCAGAATGGAGAAGAATATGAAAAAAAGAATATATATATATATTAGTATAACTGAATCACTTGGCTGCACAGTAGAAATTAACACATTGTAAATCAATTATACTTCAATAAAATAAAATTTAAAAATTAGAAAAAGACTCACTCTCCCTTGAGTTCTCCCACCTTCCAAACCAACACCTGATTCCTCTCCTTCCACTTCTTTTGCACTCACACCTTAACACACTGCTCTCTGGCTTGTACTTTCCACATCCACTGAGCCTGTCTGCACCAATGATATGAACCATTATCCCCAGGCTCCTTCCACTGATGGATTCACTTCATTCCTCGTCTTGCTTTGACTCTTGACCTATTTGGATTGACTCTTCTCTCATTCTTAAAACTCTCTCTTCTCTGTCCTTCTTAGAAGCCAAGCTCTCTTGGTTTTCCTCCTTTTTCTCCAGGCATCCCTTCTTCTTCTATTTGTAGGCTCACTCTTCTCTACCTGAGTATTGCAGTTTCTTCAGCTTTTGCCCTAGATAGTCTTTTCTTCCTGCATTTTCTTCCTATGTCACCTGGTTCACTTTCATGCCTTTAATTATGATGTGTCAGCTTATGACAATGGACACACTTCTTCTGTCCAGATTTCTCTCCTCAAATTCAAGCACTTAGCATCCTCATGTGTATGCCTCACAAATACCTCATATTTGTGAAAATGTCCTATACTATATTGAACATGTCCTATACTAACTTCCCAGATAAAAGTATTTTCACACCTGAACCACTGTGATAACCTCTTAAATAGCCATCCTGAAGCCAACCCTCCCTCCCTCTCCCCCCCCCCGCCCCCCCCCCCCCCCCCCCCCCCCCCGGCCACCAGCCTGTTCCTTTCTCCATCCTGCATTCTCCGTTCAATTATCTTCTGAAAATACTGCTCTGGGTTTGTTAGACCCTCAGCCCCTTAACGACGTTTCTCTAAAATCCTTAGGACAAAAATCTGAATTCTTTAACTTGGGTCTACAGGGCTTTTGAAGATTTGCTCTATTGGACTTCTTTTAATTCTTGGGAAGGCCCATGAGCTGTTTTATCCTTTGCATCTATGCTTTCCTCTGCCTGAAAAAATATTACTCCATCCTCTATCAAACAGCCCACTTATTCGGTTGACTTCTACATATGCTTCTAGTCTCAGTTGAGATCCTTTTCTTCAAGGAGCAACAATGTGTCTCCTTTCACAGGATCATCACATGTGTTTAAGTACCCTGTGCACCACAGTACCTGTGTAGCACCTGCCTTATGGCAGGTGCTCAGTAAATGAATGAGTCAATCCATGTATAAAGATTACAGAAGTCAAAGAACATATCATTAGCTTACTTTTAAGGGTAAGACATTAGCTTATTTCTTTATTTTTAAATTGTTCTTCAGAATAGAAGACATGCTGAGGTCTTCTGCACTCCTGTCAGTATCTCAAGATGAAGAGCCAAACATGAGAGCTTTTCAGCACATTTTCCCTGGGTTACAAACTAGCAAGAAAACCAACACTAGTTAGAAGAACACACAGTAATCTCAGAATAGGTGCTGACAGATTTGGGATGAAAAAAGTCCACAAAATAATACAGCAAAACAAAGTAGATTTGATTTAGGAAGTGAAGGTTCTAATGCTTTTGACTCATGGTGTGATATTTGTAATCCATTTAGTTTTTTTATTCCTGGCAAAAATAATGTTCAGATGTTAATTTTTATCTGTCCCCTGTATTTTCCATGCAGGCACACCGTCCCTTTGAATTCCTTGCCTCAGGGAATTTGACAAATGTAAGGGCAGGGTCTGCCTGATGTTCCTGTAACTGCTAAAGCTTCAGGACAGGGATGAGAATACACTCCACTGATGAGGAAGAGGAAGAAGAAGGGATATCTGTGATCACATCTCAAAGAAAGTGGAACAGGTCTCCACCAAGATAAGAAGGAGGTCAGAGCTTGGCCTGTCCAGTGTGTGTCACTGAAAAGACAAAGGTGCGGAGGATGCGGAGGCAAAGCGAATCCAGGGAGACTCTGAGGAAGCAAATCTTCCCAAACAGCTCTACAATTTAGCAGAGCAGAGAATCTTCTAAGCCCTTGGACTCGAGAGACCTAAAAGAGCCTGTTAGTTTGAAGCAACGGCCCAGTCATCAGGACCATAGACAACAGAACAGAGGGGCTTCGTAGAATATCTTCCTCTGCTTAAGACATCAGACTAGGGCTTCCCTGGTGGCGCAGTGGTTGAGAGGCCGCCTGCCGATGCAGGGGACACGGGTTCGTGCCCCGATCTGGGAAAATCCCACATGCCGCGGAGCGGCTGGGCCCATGAGCTATGGCCGCTGAGCCTGCGGGTCCATGTGCTCTGCAATGGGAGAGGCCGCAACAGTGGGAGGCCCGTGTACAGGAAAAGAAAAAAAAAAAAAAAAAGACATCAGACTTTTACTAGATTTTCAGTTATACTTATGAAAGGGGGGAGGGGGACAGTAACTGTGACTGAGTTTCCTGTTGGTCTGGTGGGATAAGGATTAGGTGTCACTTTAATTTATTTTAGACAAGAATAAACATTTCATGCATACCTGTATCTGTAAACTAAGGTTCAACACTTGTATACCTTTTTTCAACTTTATCATCCGTAAGTTCAGAATGTGAAAAACTTGTCTAAATTCCTGTTCAAACTTGTGAGCACTACAAATACGTAGGAAAGATTTTTTCAGTAAGAAATCCCCTCAACAGGCTGCCACAACGGAGGAAAGAGCTCTGCCAAGAGACACAGAGGCAGCTCAGACCCAAGGCTACGTCTGAGCAGGGCGGGGGCAGCCATTACAGGCGCTTACACACAGTGTGTCAGAAGCAGTCTGGGTCTTTGACCCCAGTGGGACCACCACACCCATGCCCCATCCATGCTGAGTGCCCACACCAGCCCCTCTTGCTCTAGCCCTGCTTCCCTCTGGGGAGAGGATGCCAGTACTGGGACGGGGAGAGCACACCCTTAGGGGGAAGAGAGCCAGCTCAGACCAACCCTTAGGGCTTCTGCTCCAGCAACCTGAAACCTGCCCCCACCCCTGATGGGGCACTGATGGCCACTGAGTAGAGGGGAAGCCCTGGCTCACACCTGCTTCGACTCCTAGCCTCTGTACCTCCAGCCCCACCTCCTACCATGGTGCTAGCTGCCAGCCCCAGAGGAAAGACGTGACTTGTGTTCACATCAAATCCAGCTCTCCAATAAAAGCTACTAGGCACATGGAGATTGTTCAGGGACGCTTCCACACAAGGACACAGCTTCAACTGCAACAGGTAACAGTATCACATAATTTCATAGAGACAGAAGGTTAAGCAAAATGAGAAGACAGAAAAGCGTGTCTCAATTGAAAGAGCAAGAGAAAACCCCTAAAAAACCAGCCAAGGAAACAAAAATAAACAATTTACCAGATACAGAATTCAAAGCATTAGTAATAAGAATGCTAACTGAATTCAAGAAAAGAATAGATAAACAGTGAGAATTTTAACAAGAACTAGAAAAATATTAAAAAAAAGAACCAGTCAGAATCGAAGAATGTAGTAACTGAAAAGAAAAACACACTAGAAAGAATTAACAGCCGACGAGGTGATACAGAAGAATGTATAAGTGATCTGGAAAACCAAATAATGAAAATCACCCAATTAGAGCAGCAAGAAGAAAAACAAATTTTAAAAAAGAACAGTTTAAGGGATCTCTAGCATAACATAAAGTGTACCAACGTTTGCATTACAGGAGTCCCAGAAGGAGAAGACAGAGAGAAAGCAGTTGAAAATATATTTGAGGAAAGTTATGGCTGAAAATGCCCCAAACCTCAAGAAGGAAACAGATATCCAGTTACGAGAAGGAGAAAGGGTCCCACACAAGATGAACCCTAACAGACCCACACCAAGACATATCATAATTAAAATGGCAAAAGTTAAAGAGATAATTCTAAAGACAGCAAGAGAAAAACAAAGAGTTACATATAAGAGAACCCCCATAAGGCTATCAGCTGAATTTTCTGCAAAATCTTTGCAGGCCAGGAGAAAGTGGCATGATATATTCAAAGTACTGAAAGGGAAAAACTTGCAACCTAGGATATTCTACTCAGCAAGATTATCATTTAGAAGTAAAGGAGAGATGAAGAAATTCTCAGACATATAAAAACTAAAGGAGTTCATCAATAGTAAAACTACCATAAAAGCAATGTTAAAGAATCTTCTCTAAGTGGAAAAGAAAAGGTTAAAACAAGAAGTAAGTAACTATAGGAAAGGAGAAAAAAAAAAAACACTAGTAAAGGCAAATATATAGTAAAGCCTGAGAATCAACCACTTAAATAAACTAGTAGGAAGATTAAAAGACAAATCATTGTAAAATCAAGTATAACAAAAATAATCAGTAAAGGAATAAACATGAAAATGTGGAATATGCCCTCAAAAACAGAATTTGGGGGAGGGGAGTAAAAATGTAGACCTTGTAAAGTGTGTTTGAACTTAAAGGACTACCTATTTAAAACAGGTAGATATAATTATAGGTCAACAAATATGAACCCCATGGTAACCATAAATCAAAAACCTACAAAAACTGGAGAGAAAGGAACACAAGCATACCACAAAAGAAAATCATCATACCACAAGGGAGGAAAAGAAGAGGAAAAGAACAGAGAAGAACTGCAAAAACAACCGGAAAACAAGTAACAAAATGGCAATAAGTACACACCAATCAATAATCACTTTGAATGTCAATGGATTAAGTGCTCCAATCATAATACATAGGGGGGCTGACTGAACAGAAAATAAGACCCTTCAATATGCTGCCTACAAGAGACATACTTCAGAGCTACAGACACACACAGACTGATAGTCAAGGAATAAAAAAAGATATGTCATGCAAATAGAATGATAAGAAAGTCAGGGTAGCAATACTCATAGTAGACAAAATAGATTTTAAAACCAAGTCTGTAACAAAAGACAAAGAAGGGTGTTATATAATGATAAAGGGATCAATACAAGAAGAGAATATTATAATCACTGACATATACGCACCCAATAAGGAACACCTGAAAACATAAAGCCAATATTAACATACGTAAAAGGAGAAAATGACAATAATACAACGCTAGTGAGAAAATTTAATACCTCTCTTATATAAATGAACAGATCATCCAGACAGAAAATCAATAATGCTACAGTGGTATTAAATGACACAATAGGCCAAACGGACTTAATAGGTATCTACAGGCCATTCCATCCCCCAAAGCAGAATATACATTATTTCAAGTGCACATGGAACATTTTCCAGGATAGATCACATGCTAGGCCACAGAACAAGTCTTAACATATTTAAGAGGATAAAAATTATATGAAGTATTTTCTCTGACCACATTGGTATGGAACTAGAAATCAATTACAGGGAGAAAAATGGGAAAAGCAAAGACACATGGAGACTAAACAACAGGCTACTAAAAAAGTTGGGTCAATGAAGAAATCAAATACCTTGGAAAATATACAGAGGAAATCTGAAAATACCTTGAGACAAATGGCAATGAAAGCAGAACTTTCCAAATCTATGAAATGCAGCAAAAACAATTCGAAGAGGGAAGTTTATAGCAACACAGGCTTACCTCAAGAAACAACAAAAAGTCTCAAATAAACAACCTAATCTTCTATCTAAAGGAATTAGAAAAGAACAAACACAAAGTCAGCAGAAGGAAGGAAATAATAAAGATCAGAGAAGAAATAAATAAAATACAGTATAAAAAAATAGAAAAGATCAATGAAACAAAGAGCTGTTTCTTTGAAAAGAAAAATAAAACTTATAAACCTTTAGCCAGGCTCATCAAGAAGAAAAGAGAGAAGACTGTAATGAACAAAATAAGAAATGAAAGAGAAGAAATAACTGATACCACAGAGATACAAAAATCATAAGAGAATACTATGAACATTTATATGCCAACAAATTCAGCAACTTAGAAAAAATGGGCAAATTTCTAGAAACTGTCCAAGACTGAATCAGGAAGAGATAGACAATCTGACCAGACTGATCATTAGTACTGAAATGGAATTTGTAAAAAAAACAAACCAACAAAAAAATCCCAGAAAACAAAAGTCTAGGAATGGAAGGCTTTATAGGAGAATTAAACCTGCATTACTACCGCATCCTACAAGGATACTCTACCTACACTGGCTTCCTTTTTGTTTCTTAAACAAGCTATGCTTTTGTTCCAATTTATAAAATAGCACTAAACAGTTTTCCAAAATGGTTGTAGCAATTTACTTGCCAGCAGTAATGACTGGTAGTCTGGGGAGTGTATAAGAGTTCTTCCAATTGTCAGTCTTTTTTAGTCATTTTGGTGGGTCGACAGTTGTATCTTATTGTGGTCTTAGTTTGCATTGCCCAGATATCTGGTGAAGTACAGCAAAATGTTTTACATGTATATAGAATATTTGAATACTTCCTTGCTCAAATCTCCTGACCATCACATTTCTTAATCATTATCTCTTAGGTTACCTATCTTTTTAGAATTATTTGCAGGAATGTGTGTGTGTGTGTGTGTGTGTGTGTACACACACACATACACACACACACACATATACACAGCTTAAATAAGCCCCTTGTTGATGATTATGCTTATATGTTTCACTCAGTAATGTGCTTTGATGAATGAAAATTTTTAATTTTATTATAATACAGTTTGTCGATACTTCACTTTGTGGATAATGCTTTTTGTTCCATGTTCTAAACGCTAATTTCACTGCAACTTTAAGTGATATTAAAAAGGTATTTTATCAATTAAAGCCACAATTATGCCACATAACAAACCAATACAAAGTTCAGGTATTTATGACAATCTGTTCTGGCTCAGGTATATGCAGGTTGGCTGTGAGTCGGCTGATATACGCTGGGCTCAGATGGATTTGCTCTAAGCTAAAGCTAGATCTATGTCTGCTTCATGTACATTTTGAACTAGTGGGCTAGCCATAGTTTGTTTTTTGGATTTTTTTGCTGATGACAGCAGGTGAGTATATTTCAAGCACATGCTTGTTTCATACCTGTTAACATCCCATTGGCCAAATCGGGCTACATGGCTGAGTCCAAAGTCAAGAAGCTGGGATGTACTCTCGAACACTGGGAGAAGCAAGTTCAAAGTCACATGACAAGGACAATGGATAAGAGATGGGGTGATACGTCGGTAACAACAATGCAACCTACCACAGGCAATCTCCTGTACTAACTTCTGTAAGCCTTCTTGTTTTGATTCCACGTTTAGATCTTGGGGTGGGCAGAATGCCCCCCCTCAAAGACATCCACCAGGAACATCACCAGGAACCTGTGATATGTTAACTGACACGGCAAAGAGAACCCTGCAGCTGTGATTACGTTAAGGGTTTTTTTTTTTTTTCGCGGTACACGGGCCTCTCACTGTTGTGGCCTCTCCCGTTGCGGAGCACAGGCTCCGGACGCACAGGCTCAGCGGCCATGGCTCACGGGCCCAGCCGCTCCACGGCATGTGGGATCTTCCTGGACCGGGGCACGAACCCCCGGGTCCCCTGCATCGGCAGGCAGACTCTCAACCACTGGGCCACCAGGAAAGCCCAAGTTAAGGGTCTTGAGATGTGTAGATTATCCTGGATTATTCAGGGAAGACCCCTATGATCACAGTGTCCTTTCTAAAGGAAAATGGAATCGAGAGAGTCAGAGAAGGAGTTATGACAACAGAAGGAAAGCTGGAGTAATTTGGAGCCATGAGCCAAGGAATGCAGGCAGCCTCTAGAAACTGGAAGATGCAAGAAAATAAATTTGCTCCTGGAGCCTCCAGAAGGAATGCAGCCCTGCTGACCCATTTTGCACTTCTGACCTCTAGATACATGAGTTAATAAATTTGCATTAAGTCTTAAATTTATGGTAATTTGTCATAACAGCAATAGGAAACTAATACAGAAATGTAATTTACCTGGAATTTATTTCAATAACATTACACTTTTTAAATAAATTCTTCACCTGTCGGTATATGCGTGCATGTACGCATGTAGAAGTCTTGCAAATCTTGTGTTAGATTTATTCTTTTGTTTTTTACATTTTTGGATGCTGTTGTAAATAAGTTTTAATTTTAATATTTACTACTATATAAGGAAATATATATATTTTTTGTATACTGACTGCATAATGCAGTCTTGCTATAAAGCATGGGTTAAGCTCAGCTGGTCTTTATAAAACACATGTTCATTTTTAGAGCTGCCTGGAGCATGATGGTGAATTCAATAAAATTGGTCAATTCTAGAGAACATAGTAGTAACTAGAGATAACTGATGTTTCATACATGGGTCTGTGAGTCTTGGGGGCCAGGACGTACAGGTCTGTCGGCATTGTTTAGTAACAATAGTTCGATTTATCATTTGCCCCCGGTTTTGGTAGAGCCTTGGGGAGTTTCTGCAGTTCAGACTGGTTTTAAAGCGGGATGTGCTTACTCAGCCTCCTCTCAGAGACCCACCATGAGATAACTGTGGACTCCCTGCAACTAAGGTGCTTTGCATGCAGCCAGTGGTGGTGCGAGGCTCAGAGACGTGTGTCCTGTACGACTCAGCAGAGGCAGGACACAGAGCCCTGTACTTGAGATCTCTGGACTTGCTGTGATGATCAACTGAACCCTATGAGTCCTTTTAACATGTGAACAATCACGGTAATTACTGTGTAATTAACATATTTGCTAAACTCACTTAAAATCTTAATAATCTACATGCCAATTCTTTGTACACATTTTTATTGTAAGTGATTATAGTTTTATTTTTTCCTTTCTTAATTTCATATACTTTATTTTTCTTGCTTTATTACATGGTCTATGAGGCCAGATCGATGTTCAATAGAAGTGGTGACAGCAGGCATCCCTACCTTACATATAATCTCAGAGGACAAATGTCTGCAATTTAACAATAAAGTATGACTGCTGTAAGTTTTGTGAAGATCCTTTATCATATTGAGAAAATTCTCTTGTGTTCTTGTATGGCTATTTTTAAAAATCATAAATGGATATATAATTGTTACAAATTTATATTCTATATTTATTGAGATACTAATCTGATTTGTCTATCTTACTCTGTTAATGCAGTAAATTAGATTAAAACAGCTTTACATTCCTGAAATAAATATAAATTTTTTGAGATTATAATCATTTTTATGTATGGCTGGATTTGGTTTGTTAGAATTTTGTTGGAATATTACATCTACATTTAGGAGTAAGATTGGCTTATAAATTGGCCTAAAATTTTCCACAATAGATAGATGTCCATAACTAAAGTTTGGCCCCAAATGCTTGGCTGGCTCTGAATTTTCTTCTCAAAGATATTGGCTATAATTCTTCATTGTTTTTCACAGCTCTCTCAAGCCTTTGAAAATGCTGTCTTTGATATTTTACAGGTTTTGTGTGTGCTTAGTTGACTATTATGCCTGCAATATGTAGTCCATCATTACTAAAAGTAAACTTTCTTCCTTTAATATTTTTCAGTGTATTATATTTTTTTCACAGAATTCTAACACATATCTTATTGTCAAGTCTGTATTTAAACAAAATATTTGTATTACTATTATTCTAGAATCTCACCATTATATTTCCTAAAAGTATTTATATTTTTACTTTTTTTTTTCTGGCCAATTTTCTGAGCTCTCTTGTAACAATTCTTTAATTAAATTTCATGAATAATTTTGCTGTGTTTCAAATATGTCTATGCTTTTTTCCATGCTTTATTGAACTTGCAAGAAAATTCAGAACAAGGTTAAATGAAAAAGCTAAATGACATTACTCATGTTTTGATTCTGCTTTTAATGGGGGTGCTTCCAAGGTTTTACCACTAATTACAACGCTGGTTCTTGATTTATGATAGATATTTTATAATGATACAAATGTATCTTATAAACCCTAGCTAGTAATTTTTTCTTCAAAAATTAAGCAATACCTTATATTTTATTTTGTTTTCTACGGCATGCCTTCTTATCACCAATGGAGATTATTACATGGATTTTCTTATTCAGTAGATTGTGCGTGTGTATTCCATTTCTCGCAATTAACTAAAGTTGTGTACTGATAAAGCTGAACAAGACTGAAGGGAACTTCATGTGTTACCTTATTTAAGCATTTAGAATCTGTTTCAAGGACTAAACACTGAAATTCAAGGACTACCTTAAAATTGCAAATGTTGACTATTTGCTTTTAATTAAAAATCATAAGATTATGTGTCTATAATAAGGTTGTTTTATTTTGCATTCTGCAAATATAATAAAAAGAAAAACCTTGGATATTATATTACTAAAATGTCTGTCAAGCCAAAGTCTGTGTTTAAAAAATAATCCTAAAGAAAGATTTATTTTAGAAGGTGTTCAATTGAATTTCAGTGTGTTCCAGGCAAATAAAAGTGTCTACAATGAATTTAAGGGATAAAACACACTTTAGGGTCAGATCTCAAATTCTTACCTATTCAGGAAAACAAAAATTCCCTACATACAGAATATGGCTAGTCCTTGATGTTTTATCTAGCATCTGGAGGGAAAAAAAACAACAACAATCCTCATAACAAATGTTTCTTTTGTTTGTTTGTTTGTTTGTTTTTTTGTGGTACGCGGGCCTCTCACTGTCCTGGCCCCTCCCGTTGCGGAGCACAGGCTCCGGACGCGCAGGCTCAGCGGCCATGACCCACGGGCCCAGCCGCTCCGCAGCATGGGGGATCTTCCCAGACCGGGGCACGAACCCGTGTCCCCTGCATCGGCAGGCGGACTCTCAACCACTGCGCCACCAGGGAAGCCTACAAATGTTTCTTTAATGGAATAATATTGATCATAATATATTTCAATATAGTGATATAAGCAAGTACACTATAAATTCAGGTAAACTGTGTTAAATAATATCACTACCTTTAAAAAGTTGATACACAGTCTCAAATAAAATGATCATTCTAAGCCTAGAATTCCCCGTGGTTCACAGTTGTGGATGTGAATCTTCTAAGACCGAAGACCTAATAACAAACTATTTCTCTCCCCAACCCGATACGAACTCTATAAGAAAAAGAAACAAGGTTCAATGCACATGCAACTTTGAAAAAGAACAGAAAGGGACATCGCAAAAGTCATGTCTACAGGGACTGGGAAATCCCACTGAGCTAAGGCTGTGAACGCTCCCTCTGTTTTGAACTCTTTCTTTTACATTTCTGTTTGCAAACCAACCAATGTACCCCTGAGCTCAGCTCACGTCATGTCAAACAGAACCAACTGGGGCCAACACACAAACGCTCAGATCCTTACGGTATGTCTCTCTTCCCAGTTAACCACATGTTATTGAGTATTTCACCTGTGCATAGCAAACACTGTCCTCATCCTGCTGCTAGTACCGGCTTCCTCAGAACCCACACCCTTACCAATGAGGTAACGCTTCTCCCACACCCTCCTTTTTAAATTAAAAAAACAATTTTGGGGGGCGGTATAGTAGTCATATATTGGTACTTGTTCGGACTTCTACAGGAAACGAGAAATCACTTTAGGAGTTTCAGGCAAAAACAATACTTAATACAGACTATCAACTGTATATAAAGCCTCTGGAAATAATGCAAACTTGGAAAGCACCCAAGCCCATAAGTGGCAGGAGAATGCCCCGGAGGTGTTTATAAAAACTCACATCCGTGGCCGAAGCTCTCGTGGCTGCCTGCAAATACTGAGGAGACACTATGCTTCTGCTTCTTTTCTGCCTTCTGGGTCTGGCACAAGCCCTTTGCTTTGGTGGAACTGGAACCAGATCACTGTGGTAAGCGTGGTTGAAAATGTAGATTTTAGGCTTCTGGTCACAACACAGGAAAGCACCGAGAGCAGCAATGGGGTTAATTTCCAGTAGAAGGTATAAGGCAAAAGTTCTAGGCATGAGGGATCAGAATAATTTTGGACTTCTTAAAAGTAACACTGGAGGTAAAAGATAACACTAATTATGACAACAGAGCTAACACAAATGGAAGATTCTATGTATTTCAAGTACAGATTTTTACATATTCTAACTTACTTCACTGAGCATTCTCTTCAGAATTAGTTTGCGTTGAAAACATTGAGGAAAAATACCCAGAACATAAATTTTACCTTTTTAACTATTTTTAAGTGTAAAGTTCAGTAATGTTAATTATATCCACATTGTTGTACAACCAATCTCCAGGACTTTTTTTTTTATCTGGCAAAACTGACTCTATACTCATAAGTAACTTCCCATTTTTATCTCCTCCCAGCCTCTGGCAACCAACATTCCTTCTCTTTTGACTGTTGTAGACCTCATATAAGTAGAATCACACAGTATTTGACTTCTTGTGACTGTCCTGTTTCACTTAGCATAATGCCCTCAAGGTTCATCCATGTTGAAGCGGGTGACAAGATTTTTTTAAGACCGGCTGATACTCCATTGTATGTACACACCACAATTTTTTTTATCCATTTTTCTGTCAATGCGTGTTACTTCTACTTCTTGGCTATTGTGAATAATGTTGCTATTGACATGAATGTACAAATATCTCTTCAAGATCCTACTTCCAATTCTTTTGGATATTATTTAGAGGTGGAATTGCTGTATCGTGTAATTTTATTTTTGATTATTTGATGCACAGAATTTTTTAATTTGATGTAATCCAACTTATTGATTTGTACTTTTACTACCTGTGCTTTTGGTGTCGTAATCCAAGAATTATCGTCAAATCCAAACTCATGAAGCTTTTCCCATAGATTTTCTTTTAAGAGTTTAATAGCTTTAAGTCTTACATTTCAGGCTTTGATACATTTTGAGTTAATTTTTGCATATGGTCTAAGGTAAGGGTCCAATGTCATTCTTTTGCACATGGATATCCAGTTTTCCCAAAACCATGTGTTGTAAAGAGTCCTTTCTCCATTGAAAAGTCTTGGCACCTGTGTCAAAACTCATTTGATCATGTATGTAAGAATTTATTTCTGGGCTCTCTTTTCTATTCCATTGGCCTATATGTCTGTCTTTATGCTGCTCACATACTGTTTTGATTACTATAGCTTTGTAATAAGTTTTGAAGTCAGCAAGTGTGAGACTTCCAAACTCATTCTTCTTTTCAAAACTGTTTGTATCTTTCAGGTCAGACTTCTTTTTTTTAAACACAGAATTTTACTATCAATCAATCAAAGGTAAGCACAGAACAAAGATATTTTTAGATGAAACTTCAAAAATTTACTTCTCATGGACTCATTCTCAAGAAGATACAAGAAGAGTTAACTTACCAAAATATGGGGGTAAACCCAAAAGGATAGGACAGGATTCAGGAAACAGCTGATGTAATAGAGGACAGAGGTCAAAGTGAATTCCCAGAACAGTGATGAAGGGGAGACCCAGGATGATAGAGAAGGTTTAGAGAATAATCAGATCAAGTTGGAATAGGATGAGAAGAAGCCCCAGTAAGGAAAAAAAAACTAGAATAGATCATCGTACAGGATAGACACGCTGAAGTTGTTTTGATGGGCAATTTAAAGTTATTAGAAAGGGGATGTGAAGACTTAGCCAGAAAGGCAAAGACACCTACACAGATAAGAAAACAAAAGAGGTCCTTGTTAAGTCTAGGTCAAACACAAAGCGTCACTAGACAGGAAATGTGATCTTATTAAGCCATTTGGCTCAATGTAAACAATCTAAATAACTATAATGATGAAAAAATTTGTGATTTAAAAAAAAACCTAGAAAATGAAAAGATGAGAAGATCGGATATATGAGAGAGAAAATTCTCACCTGCAACAATAGGAAGTTAATAAATGATAATATAAATCAATGAATTTGGGACTTCCCCTGGTGATCTAGTGGGTAGGACTCTGTGCTCCCAATGCAGGGGGCCTGGGTTCTATCCTTGCTCAAGGAACTAGATCCCGCACGCATGCCTCAACTAAGAGTTCGCACACTGCCACTAAAGATCCTGCATGCTGCAACTAAGACCCGGCGCAGCCATACATACATACATAAATAGCAATATTTACTGGCTATTTTAAAAATATGAGATAAACTGCAGCAGAAATAGAGAATGTTACCTCTAGAAAATTGAGAAAGGGAGAAAGTGGTATTGAGTTCTGTTTTAATATTATAAATTTATTACCAATTTAATATTTTAATTAGGTACATGTATCCCATTTGCAATTATAAGAGCTTAAAATATCCTAGATTTGCCTTTCTATATTTAAACATGTTAAAAATTAACTGATGGGGGCTTCCCTGGCGGCACAGTGGTTGAGAGTCCGCCTGCCGATGCAAGGGACACGGGTTCGTGCCCCCGTCCGGGAAGATCCCACATGCCGTGGGGCGGCTGGGCCCGTGAGCCATGGCCGCTGAGCCTGCGCGTCCGGAGCCTGTGCTCCGCAACGGGAGAGGCCACAACAGTGAGAGGGCAGCGTACCACAAAAAAAAAAAAAATTAACTGATAGACTAATAAAAGAAGCATGTGAAAGTCAGGTTTAACAAATGTGCTACATTCAAGGGTAGAATTCCATTTTTCCACATTCAGAAAATAATACAGTTTACCAAAGAAACAAACCAAACACCACTTTGACTCTGCTCTAGGCAGGTGCAGCCATACAGAGCAAACATTAATATTTGTCAGGGTGGAAAATTATGCAACAGAGACTTGGCCAAATTAGTTGTTTGTCATGTTATTATGGGACAAAAAACAATTCTCAATTTTTGATGTTCCATTTCCCCCTGCAACGCTGAATTATGTGAAAACAAGTGGTCTTAACTTGTTGATGCCAGATTATCCCATTGTTTATATGTTTTTAATTTATTGGTTGTTATCATTTTCTCTCATGTTCAGGAAAAAAAAATCACGTAAAACCATTCTTGGGGCTGCCAAATATTACTAAGCTTGAACTTGTTTCCAAAGCAACAGACTCATTATCAAGGCAGCTTCTGGGCACATGGAAGAGAGCTTCAGCCCACTAAATGGAATCCTGTAGGCAGGATTTCACACAAACTTCCACTGCTGCAGAATATTTGTGTTTCTTTGGCCACATGTTATTTTTATTCCTTAGGATCCATGTATCCACCTTCTTCTTCCATCATTTATATTCCTCACTGAGAATAATATTTGTCTTTTTTTAGTTCGTGTAAATGCTCTGAAATTAATTTAAGCGTCAATATGGTCAAAGATAAAAGTAACATAAACCCACATCCATCCATCCTTTCACATCCATTGTTATTTAGTCTTCTGAAAGGTCTTACTAATGTTCAGTCTATTTGTTGCCCAGTTGCTCTATCTAAACAGCCTTATTTTAAATTTCTAAATCCATATTAAGGGCAAAAAGAATTTTAAATGCAGTAAATGGTTAAGCTCAAAAATCTAAGAAACTTTATCCAATTCTTAAGGGGTGGGAGAGTCCTCAATCTCAATTCCTACAACATAAAACAAGTAATAACCACAATTTATTGAGTACTATGTGCCATAAGCTATTACATAAGTTATTTTATAATATTCACAATAATACAGATTATTCCATTTTAAGATACATTAAATTTAAATTTAGTAAAGTAAAGAAACTTGCCCAAGTTCAGCTCTTAGTGACGGCACTGGAATTTGCACCTCATCTCTGACTGACTACAAAGGCACAGTCTTAGTCTTAACCTTTACACTTACAGACCTATATCATATCACTCTTATTTGAACTCAAGACACAATTATTACTGGCGCAACAATTATAAGCAAAATAAATGAAGACACGCACGGAGCCTTTATCTCAGCTACTGTTGGATAATGACTGATTTTATTCTGGACCAAATGCATCATCAAGAACCAAGGCTCATCTTAGAATCATACACTGAAGATTATTATGCTAAGTTAAATCAATCATTTGAATTAGTTAACTTAATTTTTCATTAATAATTTAATGTCTCTCTTGCCTGAAATGGTCCCCTTTTATTGACTAATCCAGTATTAAAGGAGGAACCACATCTAAGTCATCTATAAACTAATGAGGGGACTTTTTTTTAGTGTGGTATACTTGATTTACCATATTATATGTTTCAGGGGTACAACACAGTGATTCACAATTTTTAAAAATTGTAGTCCATCTAAAGTTACTATAAAATATTGGCTTTATTCCCTGTGCTGTACAGTATATCCTTGCAGCTTATTTATTTTATTTAGCATTTTTTGAGGCAATGCTACCATCTGGACATGGTGTGGAAGAAGGAAGATATCAATATTAATATGCTGACCTAGTGATGTTTTGCAACACAGAAGTAGATACCTTCAGTATGAATTTTAGAACACAACTATAACATGGAAGAGAAGATTTATACATTAACTAGACGTTGCCTAAGTGCCTGGCATGTGCCACGAACTTGTCTAGAAGCTGGATATAACGCAATGAAAAATATGACATAAAAATCCTGTCCTGAGGAAAATATATTCTGTTGGGATTTAGACGGCCAATAAACAAGGGAGTGAAACATATATCAGATGACTACAAGTGCCAAGAAGAAAAATAAAATAGGCGAGGAGATAAAGAATGTGAGTTCATTTCAATTTCTCTTAGAATCATCTGGAAAGACCACACTGAGAACATAATCATCTGAGTGAAGACCTCAACTAGTTAAAGGTGTGTGCCACCGGGGAAAGAGCAAACCAGGCAGAAAAACCAGTCAGTGGAAAGACCCTGAAAGGGGGCATATCTGGTGTGTTCAAGAAAAGGCAAGGAGACCATCATTTGGGGGCAAAGGGAAAAAAATACAGAGTGATTGAAGAAGCAGTCAAAATTATAACAAGGGAGCAAAACATAAAGGAACATAAAGTCACAGAAAGCATTTTCGTATCAGTATAGATGAATCGGGAACTCATCAAAAGGTTTTGGGTCAACTAATAATGCCATCTGACTTTTTTTTCCCTAAGAGGACGACTTTGGATGATGTATTGAGAACAGACTGTAGGAGAAAGATGCAAAGCAGGAAACCAGATATGAAGGTGTTCTAATTAACAGGATAAAAGAAGACACCTGCTCCACAGAGGGTGTTTGTGGAGAAGGTGGTGACAGGAGGTTGGATTCTGGATATATTTTAAAGGTTGAACTAAGAGTATGTACTATTGAATTGCATTTGTGCAATAGGAAAAGAAATTATGGATGATTTCAAGGATTATTTTGTTTTGTTGCCTGTTCTTCCTTAACATCTGGAAATATGATGTCATTGAATGAGAAGGTAGGGGATTGCAGAAAAAACACATTGGGAGGGAGGGTTAAGGTGAAGATCAGCAGCTCAGTTTTAAACAATCTAAGTTGGAGGTCGCTCACTGGATATCCAATGAGGTGTCCAGTAGATACTTAAATACATAATCTGAAGCCCAGGGAAAAGGTCCAGTCTAGGGAATTAAATAAGGCAGCCATCAGCATATAGATGTCATTTAAAGTCATCAGGCTAGATGACTGGATTACCAAAGTTAACTACAAAGAAAAGGAAAAAAAAGAAGAGAAGAAAAAGAGGTCTATGGATTGCTTTACAAATTAATTTTAAGGATAAGAGATGAAGAACAAAACAGCAAAGATCCTGAGACTTAATAGGAAGTGGGAAGAAAACCTGATGCCTGCTGTGCTAGAAGGCAATTTTTTAAAATGTCTCAGTACTTCCCTGGTGGCACAGTGGTTAAGAATCCGCCTGCCAATGCAGGGGACACGGGTTTGAGCCCTGGTCCGGGAAGATCCCACATGCCGCAGAGCAACTAGGCCGGGCACCACAACTACTGAGCCTTTGCTCTAGAGCCCACGAGCCACGGTTACTGAGCCCATGTGCCGCAGCTACTGAGCCTGTGTGCTACAACTGCTGAAGCCCACGCGCCTAGAGCCCGTGCTCCGCAACGAGAGACGCCCCTGCAATGAGAAGCCCGCACACGGCAACGAAGAGTAGCCCCCATTCACCACAACTAGAGAAAGCCCGCGCACAGCAACGAAGACCCAACTCAGCCAAAAATAAATAAATAAATTTATGAAAAAAATAAAAGAACTGTTTCAAAGAGAAGCAAATTGCCTCCATGTTGCTGATCAGTCACTATGAGTGCTAATCACTAGACTGAACAATTCGGAGGCCATCCCCAAATCTGATAAGAGATGCTTTGATATGGTAGTAAAGGTAAGACTTCTGGTTGGTTCATGAGAGAATGCACAGACAGGAGACGGGACAGTGAATATAAATAACCCTTTGAAGAATTGGTCTAAAAAGGAGAATCGAAAATTAGTGTAGTAGTCTGGGAAGATGGCATCAAGGGAAAGGTGAAACAACAGCATCCTTATAGCCTGATGGGAATGCTGAGAACTCAGGAGAGGCGACAGGAGACTTGCTGGGGAGATGTCTTCCAGGAGATGAGGAAGTACGGGGCTAAAGGAATAATTAGAATGGCTGCTCTTCAATTAGAACATAGTTCACGCACGGTATCAGGCAAAACCAGAACATATAGATAAGTGACAGGCATAGGTAGAGGTGGTGGAACATCTGTGCCTGTGGAAGTTCAGAGCAGATGTGTAAATGGTTGATGGCTGTGGAGATGGAAACCTGTGTATATGTTTCTGCTGACTGCTTCTATTTTCTCAGTCGTATGTAACAAGGCCATCATCATTTGAGATTTGGAAGTTTTGAGAAAACAATGAAAAACATGAAGGATTCTTTTAGGAGAGTGGTAAAGCACATGGAGTAGATTATAGAAGTTAATAAATTACGAATCAAAAAATCAAGAGGGAGACGATTTAGAATGATTTTAAGTTTTCCTGTACCCATGTTTAAACACACAGTAGTAGTACCATTTAGGAAGAATGATGGATATAAACATGGCTGGTATTTTGCTAGTTAATAAAGAGAAAGGAAAAGAAAGGAATTAAAGGTGTAATCAATTTAAATTATGTTATTACAGTTAAAGAAGACACAAGTGGTTATGGGATACTGACACCATGACAGCTATAAACTGTCGGTATCAGTAGGTCAGATAATAATTGGAATATGAATAGTATAGGGATTAAATTAGAAAGATAGAAGATACTAGCCAATTAATGGTATGCTTTAAATTGGAATTCTAGAGGAACTGAAGCCTTGATAATGGCCTAGTGCATGCTTTCCGGAGGAGTGCAGAGGTATGGTGGGGCTCAGGTATATTGAAGGAGAGGTAGTCAAGGAACTGAAAGCCCAGAGTATTTGGAAGAATCATCTACACAGATGCTAAAACCACCAAGAATTATGATGTATGTGGTGACTGAGAAAGTGTTACTATGTTCAGAGCTAAAATCTTCAAAGCAAAAAGGGGGATGACCCAGCATTTCTTAGATACAGAATGGATGGTGGGTTTCATTGACCAATGACATGAACTCAATGTTTTTAGTGAAGAGGGGTGGAGAATGATCTGGGTTTAGCACTGAAAAGCAAGAAAATCACTTATGCTGCTACTTTCATATCATAAGAGGAAAGCATGTAGAAGGAAAGCATCTACCACTTGAGGGGGCAGCAAGGAAGCAGTGTTCTCAGAGAACTGGGTTTCGGTTAGGGCAAGAATATAAGGATAATGTTTCTATAAGGGGTTAGAGATAGAGGAGAGTTCCTTGCTGACTGATCTTGTATTCCAAAATAAAAGGATTTGGGAAGTTGGAGATTGGTTGGTGATAGGTCAGAGAGGAGAGACAGACAGTGATAGATAGAAAAGATAGATACATTAGATAGATAGATTAGATAGATACATAGATACACAGACGATAGAGAGGTAGGTGACATATAAGACAGACAGATAGGCAGACAGACAGAAAGATAGATACATACATACATAGATGGACAAATAGGTAGATAGACAGAGATAGGAACTTGGGGGTTAAGGTTTAGGATCTGGGGGATTGATGATCTGGAAATCCTGTAAAAACTGAAGTAAACAAGGGATTAATGTAGATGGAGCTCAGGGGAACCCCATGACTCTAGTTAATAAAAGTGAAAGGGGTTAAAGAAATTGAAATATTTAAAGCTATGTGAGTAGACAATATCCATCAAGTAATGAATATAAGGTTTAAAGAAAAGAGGGGTAAGTAGTGTCAACACTTAAAAAGGAGCTAAAGAGGTATCAATAAGGAAGACAGAGAAAGTGAACAGAGGTGGGAGAAAACCCAGGGCTGTTCAGACAACTGTAGAGAAAACCTTTCAAGAAGACCTTGTGGTCAAAGGCATTCAATCCTGTTGTACTCAAGTAAGATGCAGATGAAAACCGTCCACTAAATTCATAAAATACCCTGGTTTCTTAATGTATTTAAATCTGTATTTAAAATACATTTTACTATTTAAATCGATTAAACACTGAGGTGACTGGTATCAGTTGAAGTGTCCAATCCCTGTATAAAAGCATTAGTACAGACTCTGAAAAAACAATTTAAGATCAATATACGCTATGACCCAGGCAAATACCTGGCTGTGGTATTGAAAAAGAAAGTTTAAGAAATGGTTGTCACCACACCACTGTCCTTGTCCAGTGTCTCTTCATAACTAAACAGCTGGACTGGTTAGGTATCATGTCCCTTGTGAATAAGAACAAAAGTGAAGTTCCTGTAAGTGGAGGGGTTAGCAACACGATAGCATATATTTTACAAACGTATGACGCTGCAAGCAACCTGGGTTTCAAAATAGTTCACTTTCCTTGGATACCGAGAAAGCCAGAGTTCAGTGATCACTGGCATTGATTCGGGTCCTTGAAATGCTATCACAAGCTCAGACATACTGAGGTTCCTCAGTGTCTTACTGTCCTTCTCTCCCTGGCATACTGTCTTCTTGTCCCACGCTGGTCACCTCATGGTCACAGAATGACCGCCATAACCTCAGGAAACATGTTCACATTCATATAAGTAAAATGGATAAAAATTCTGTTCTTTCTTCTGAGAGGAAAATGTTTTCCTTGAAGCCCACATTTCTGTTCACTGGCCAGATCTGGACCCCGTGGCGAAGCCCAGCTACAGGGGAATCTTAGGAAACAACTACCATACTTTAGGAGGTGGCAGAGTGGGATGCGAAGAGGGATAAGAAGTTAGGGAATAACTAATTGCATTAAGCAACCGACAATATCTAACAAAGTGAAAAACAATTGGAAGCAAAACTAAAACCTGTTTCCTGATCTGCACTGACACCATGCTATGTGTTGTGCCAGTTTTCTAAGGTAGTTATTTTTATATCCATCTGACATCTAAAACAAGTGAAAACTCAGAAAATTTAAGCAAATTGCTCACAGCAAACATAATGAGTAAGTCAGTCCTTAGGGTATTTGTTCAACCCCAAACCCGTTTTCTTCATCTCAGTGTCTGTTAGACAAAAATAATTAGTGGGTGTTTGCTCGTATCTTTCTCCGTTTCATCTGTCTTGGCATAAAGTAAAATCTCAAGACAGAAGCTATTCTAGGTGTACAAAGCCTTACCCAATATCCCAACTCCTTGGAGTTTCACAGTTCAGTTTTGACTTTCTACTTCTTCAGATTGTAGAAATAAAACTCAGTGCACAGTATACTAGGAATTAAGTCAAATTCTCAAGGGGATCAGAGGCATAATCAAACCCATCATGGGACATTTTATTATGTTTATGATGAAACATAAAGAGATACATAAAAATATAAATAGATTCATGGAAGATTAGGTCAGTTACCAAAAAATAAAATAAAATAAAAATGTATGGTGTTCAGGCCATTTCGGATTTTGAAACTGCGGATGAGAGAAAGTAGGCCTGGGTGTTAGAATCATCTACAGTCTCCTTGCTGCTCTCATTGTTTCCATAACACGACCGTTCAAAATGCAAATCAGGGGCTTCCCTGGTGGCACAGTGGTTGAGAGTCCGCCTGCCGATGCAGGGAACACGGGTTCGTGCCCCGGTCTGGGAAGATCCCACATGCCGTGGAGCGGCTGGGCCCGTGAGCCATGGCCGCTGAGCCTGCGCGTCCGCAGCCTGTGCTCCGCAACGGAAGAGGCCACAACAGTGAGAGGCCCGAGTACCACAAAACAAAACAAAACAAAAACCAACAAACAAAATGCAAACCACCCACATCAGTTGGTGGAGAAAGGCCATCAATGTCCCCTCTTTGCCTGCGAGCGCTCCAGCTGTTCCCCCAACCGTCCCTCCAACACAGCTTCCCTCTAGGCTAAATTCACCCTCAGACCCAGGGGTCTGCAGCCTGCCAGGGCCACGTTGCTTCACACCTCCAGTGACTGCTTTGCTACCCTTTCTCTTTCATTTGTTCAATTGCTCTTCCTTGCCTCACCACCAGCCCCTCTCCCCACCCAGGTCACCTCTACTTCTCTTTGGACATGGCTCTCATTCGGGTCCTGCAAGAAGCTGGCCTGAACTTCCTTCCCTCTTTCTCTTCTGTGTTTCTGTCGCATCAACTGCACCAATGTCCTCAGGATTGTTTATTATTACAGGATCCTGCTCCCCAGGAAACTTACATTTTCCTTCCCAATCAACACCTCCCACTATGAATTGTTAATAGCACGGAGATACTGCATATCTGTTCATGTACCGCATGCATGTGTATGCGTAAAATGAGTAGGATCTTTTGTCCACTCTACCAAGAACCAGTTGTGTGTACTTAGAGGTGGCAACGCTCCCACTGAGAATGCACGGTGCACGTCCACGATTGTGTGCACTCTTCACATGCTTTTATAGCTGTGACTTACGCAGCAACTTCATACGTGTATTAGTACCTATCGAGCATGTATTAGATTTTTAACAAACACTTGTTGAGATGTTGAGATGCATGGATACTTCATTTTTGTTATACCATGACGAAAAATGTGTTTACAATGTGTAATTTCCTTTTCTATATGTAGGCCATTAGTTAATCATATAATATACCTTTGGGGGCAAAAAATATGTTTTAATAATTTCTTAGTTAGGATCTATGTTATTTTAAATAAAGAAATAAAAAAGAAAATGAAGTCCTTAGATACTCTATGCTCCTGAAAAGTGCATTAATCCTTAATAAGCATGTGCAACAAATATGTCTCCTCCATCTTATTTTTATAGACAGATTCCTCTCTTTTTCTCTTTTTCCTTCTCTCTTTTTCCCCCACTCTCTTACCTTCCCCCTTTTTCCCCCTCATATGGTAGAAGTGTAAATCCTAATTCACCCAGGGAAAAATGATAAACAATACTCCCTTAAAATGTACTTTTGATATTTCCCATATATGTTGACTTTCTCTTTCCTTAAGACATCTTTTTCCTTTGGGGGTATTTCCTATTGGGGAGAGCATTTTCCTTTAGAACATAAAGCAGATGCATACATATATAGGATGTACATTTCTTAGATTTACATATATTTCTCTAACTATAGAAATTAATAAATTTAACCACAATTAATGTTCTATATTCCTAATCCCCTGGGCATCCCAATTTCTAACGAGGCAATGTCTATATTACGTAATTGTGTATTTATGAAATATTAACACATCTGAACAAGTAAAAATCTATTATGACACTTCCTCATGTTTGGTATCTGCATTTCATGAAATCATAGAGTCAGAACTGGAGATGACTTCATGTGTATGCTAACCAAGCCTCCTTCAAGAGATGGAATCCTTTTCACAAAATGCTTAAGACAGTCTGTGTCTCTACCTATGTGACACCTGTATTAGTAGTCTAAAAGCAAAAGATTAAAAAGAGTACATTTTATCTCAATAAAATCTCAATACCAGGAAAACAATTCTTTGGACAGAATGATCGTTTAAATTTTCTGTGATGTTAGTCTACTTTGGAGGGAATAGAGCAAATGATCTGAATATCCTAAATATCACAATGCTATAGATTTTTACTTCTTTAAATATCAAGAACATAACATACACACTGCTATGGTCTGAATGTCGTGTCCCCCAAAATTCATATATTGAAATCCTGATGCCCAAGATGATGGCATTAGGAAGTGAGGCCTTTGGGAGGTGATGAGGTCATGAAGGCAGATCCCTCATGAATGGGATTAATACCCTTATAAAGGAGACCCCAGAGAGCTCCCTTGCCCCTTCTACCATGTGGTATTACAGCAAAAAGACAGCAGTCTATGAATCAGGAAGTGGGTCCTCTCCAGACACAGAATTGCCATCATCTTAATCTTGGACTTCCCAGCCTCCAGAACTGTGAGAAATAAATTACTATTGTTTATAAGTCATCCATGGTTTCTTGTTATAGCAGCCCAAATGGACTACAGGACACCCTGACATACAGATATAGACAAAGACATAGATACATGCCCATATATCTGTATCTTTGTCTATATCTGTATGTGAATTACTCAGCCATTAAAAAGCATAAAATAATGCCATTTGCAGCAACATGGATGGACCTAGAGGTTGTCATACTGAGTGAAGTAAGTCAAAGACAAATATATGATATCGCTTATAGGCAGAATGTAAAAAAAAATGATACAAATGGACTTATTTACAAAACAAACAGACTTACAGAGTGAGAGAACAAACTTATGGTTATGGGGGGAAGGGTGGGGGGGGGAGGGATAGTTAGGGAGTTTGGGATTGACATGTACACACCGCTATATTTAAAACGGATAACCAGCAAGGATGTACTGTGTAGCACAGGGAACTCTGCTCAGTATCTGTAACAACCTAAATGGGAAAAGAATTTGAAAAAGAATAGATACATGTATATATATAACTGAATCACTCTGCTGTCCACCTGAAACTAACACAACATTGTGAATCAAGTATATTCCGATATAAAATAAGAAGTTAAAAGAAAGACATAGATATACAGATACAGGATAGGCTTCATAGCTTCTTTAAACATCTTTAGCATGGCTCCATGAGAAACAGGGCTAATTGATCCCTGTCCTATCCCCATAGCTCTGCATCAAGAAAGTGCTTGACCCAGGCCATGTCCGTGTACAGCATCTGTGGGTGATCAATGAGGACGGTACACAGGCCGGCACGCACTGTACAGTACAATCTGTGGCCGTCATGTACGTTAAATAACCCCAAGATTGACGACGTGCACCTGGCTCAGATGTGGAGATGCCCCACACACATGCACACTGGCCTATGGGTAAAGCTGTTCCAGCCTTACGACTATAAGATTGGGCTAGAAGAGAACCCGGCCTTCTAGAATCTCCACTGTGACCCTCTCTAATTCAGATTTTCCTGCCACAAAATCGTGCTTACTGATGAGATATGCAAGTGGGAGCACCTACCCAAATCTGTGTTTGCTTACGGATCTTGATGGTTGGTAGTCTGACTGTAATGACTTTTCTCCATCAAATTAGATAAGCTAGTTGTGTTGAACTTTTTCAAGCGGTGTCTGGATTTGGCCTTTCAGTCTACACTTTTTAATGATGTTTGCAAAAAGATATTACATAAAAGGGATTCTTAGAAATAAGGTACTGAAATATTTGGAAATTGCAAAATATTATGATTTAGGTAGAAAAATGAACATCCGTAACTAAAAATCATACAAAATGAAACGCTATAAACAGCATTTAATATAGCTGTAAGAATTCTCCACGCAATATATAGCCTAGGGTTGTCAATGAGATTCTCTCGAAAAGGATGGGACTTAAAAATAGTTTTAATATATTGTTAAATGAAGAAAAACATAAAATTGGTAGAAGTTAATGGGGGGGGGCATGTTTCAAGAGCAGGGATGCATGAGAACCAACGGGCATGAACACTTACACAATGGTTATTAGGTGGAGTAAAACCAGTGGAAGCTGACGTTGATACAGGGAAATAACAGGCAACTTATTCTTGACGGTCAGACTTCACATTTAGTTCTGAATCGGTAGGCAATGGGGAGCAACCACCAGCTGTTTGTTGAATGAGGGAATATGTGACTAGAGCCGGTGCTTTGACATGCCACGCAGATCCTCCTTCTGCAATGAAGGACTTATTTCTTCATACTGCTGGAACTATTAGCTATAGACAGAACTCAGCTCACTGCCATAACTGGAATTACCTCTGCTGAAGGGGAATGCTTTGCCCAGGCCAAATACCTTTCCTGAAGCAACTTGCATCCAACTCCTGGTCCATATGAGGTGCAATGGCCCTGTTCCCTTGCCCCAAAGTGTGACAACACCAAAGGACCGTCCCAGCTTCATTTGGTTTGGCCAAGGCCACTTCATAGCCTAAATTTCTGCTTTTCCCAATCTTGCTTCTTTTCCTTCTTATTTTTGCCCCAAGAACATTCTGTAATGAATCTCCCACATGCCGATCTTTGTTTCAGAGTCTGCTTCCCAGATAACCTAACCCATGATACCTTCCAAAGGGTTACACAGGACAGAACCTGGAATCAGAAGTATTTAGCGTTTAACACAGCAAGGTTTATTGTGTGGAATCATTTGAAGATTTAAGAGTAAATCCTCATAACCCCAAATATTTTCTCACATGGAATTCACTGAGGCATAAAACTTTAGAATTGTGTATCTAGATACTTGAGCTGTGATATTTTCCTAATTTCCTAAGGAAAGGTCATGAGTAAATTAACAGACGTTTACATGATCCATGGAGACAGAGAAACTGCATGCATTGGTGGCAGAGTAATTAACTGGGTGCCAGAAAAGAAAAGGAGTGAAAAGTGTAACATTTTGCTCTTTTGAACCCCTCATTATTCTGAGTTGAATGGCTTTGTTTGCCAAATGGCTCTTTAACAGTTAATTTTATTCATATAGTAATGTCTAGAGGTCATTTTTGGGGGGGGGGGGACTCTTACTTCTGGGAATCAGACTATCAGTAGGAGAAAGAAAAGAAATGTTCCTTTGGCTTAATTCCTTGTTGGGCAAAAGGGAGAAATACAGGTGCTAAGTAGCTGTTCTGAATGTCTCAAGATATAAGAAAAACATGGAAGGAACCAGCGTGGGGTGGGTTTTTTTTTTTCCTTTTGTTTGTTAACCTTGCTGACAAAATCCCTTTTGGAGATAGCTGTTTTCTAGCTCCCTTGGTGCTATGGAAACCATCACATCGATAGATGTTTCCGTGATTCTGAGAAACATTAGATTTCACCTTCCTTTAAGTTCCTCCACAGTCTTGAAATGACCATTAAAAAATTACTGACAATTGGGCCCCAACACTAGTAGCACATGCTTTTGGATCAGACCTATCCACCATTTCCTATCCTAACTAACCCTGATCTTTTCTTATACTGTTCCGTTTACCTAGAATATTCTCCTTAATTCTATTTCACTTTTCATAGCTATATACAAATGTACAAATGCTACTTCCTAGAAGAACCATTTGCTGATGTCATTAAATTCCCTTAGAAATGTATGTGTAGCTTTCCAATGGCGTTTATAAACATCAATAATAGTAAACGAACATGGCTTTTGGAAGGCAGAGAGAGATACAGAGAGGTGGGTAGGGGGAGAGATTGGGACCTTAGACTGTCTTCACTCTGTTTGGATACAGATTACTAAATTAACTATGGAAGTTGAAAGTAAGAAAGAACTTAAACGTTGCCATCAAGATTGAAATAACTAAGTAATCTTAAAAAAATAACCCTGGGGAAAGATTAAAAGTAAATTGTGTTTATATTTATTGTGCTAATATTTTTACTCATTTTAGAGAACAGGCATTAATTTCTAACGGGCACACTGCGACCTAATGTATATTAGTGTATATTAATGAATGTTTTACAGCTACAATGGTTTATAGCTATTTTGCTTATGCATAATCTAATAAAAATTAATTAATCTACTTATAAATATTCTCTACTCTGTAGCCAATTGTTTAGTGGCCGAAATAGGAGGAGAATCAACGGACTGTGTAACGGGCATCTTCAGCTGCTTCTAAGTAAACCTGAGGGAATTTAGAACCACTGTGCGTGGGACTTGAAAGCACTGATTTCCTCAGGCATCGCCCACATGCTTTGTAAACAGCAAGATGCACGTGTGCCTGCAGGGTCTTCCGCCAGCTGCCTGTAGCCCCCAGCCCTTCCGGTCAGGGGTCGAGATTCTACGGGGGCCCCATCGAGTCACTGCTTCCCTCCGGCTTCCCGGTGCTCTGCTCACCACCCCGACAGGGCTCTGCCATCCTTAATCCAACCACACCGTAAAACTATCTGGGGAACATTTAAAATCCTCTCACTGCTTGGGTTCCCCTCTCAGAAATTCTGCTTGAACCGTCCTGGAGCAGAAGTTAAACACCATCGGTCGTTGTTATTTTTTAACTTCTCCCAAGTGATCCTGAGGGTAGCCATGGTTGAGAAACATGAGAAGAGGAATTTTAAGGTGAGTAACAATATGCAAGACTGTACAAGCTTTGCTTTAGAAGTGAAACTTTTCCCCCTCCATTTCAAGCTAGAAGTCACAACAGTCTCCAATGTACCTTATTATTATTCTCTTGTCTGGAGAAGAAGAGATAAATATGCCAGCTTTTGGTTGCCCTGTATAATGTTTATTATTTATAAACCCTAAAAGAAGGCAAACTTTCCTACTTTCTTCCAAAAATTGTATCTGCTTTCCTACACTACTACAGTGATTATGCAAACTATGTATTTGTATCTATTGCTCAAGGTTTGGGGGGAAATATGGAGTATCTCCCTTTAGAGGAATTTCCACAAATTCTGAATTCATAAAATTTCTGACAACAGGAACTTTCTGTTTTAGTCTTAAATCAGTTGAACGTGACAAGATAATCTGAAGATATGATCTTGAAACTTTCTGAAAGCAGTACTCACTATCTTACACATGGTTAGTCTTTAATAACTATTTTTACTGATGTACTAGTCTGACAAACCCATTCTATTAACACTTCCACCTGCTCCTGGGGAAACTTGAAAACTAGCCTCTCACTTTGGAATGCTGTCACAAGCCTCCCTCCTCCTCTGGATTGGTTATTAGGTCAAAAAGAAACAAAGAAGGAGCACTGCTTGTCAGATTCCTCGTCTGCTCTTATTTTTGTAACAGTTCCCTCATTTGCTCCCATGTTTACCTGATGATAACCAATCCCAGACTTGTTCCTTGAAATCCAGCTTATGTGACCATCCCCTTTCTCACTTATTAATATTATAGAAACAGCTAAGCACCTTGAGACCAGCAATGTACTAAGGGAATGGTAAGCTAGTTTGTTTACTGGGCCACTAAAAGTGACAACTCCCTGTTTTCAAGAAACAATAAGAATTGCCACTAATAACAATATCACATTTTGGTGTAACAGTTTCCACACTGTAACTGCATGGGATCTGATCATGAGTTGTAGCCTCCTTTTCTGCTTTCTGATTGCATGCCATAAGTCTGATGACAGAACCAAGAAAACTATGCAGAATCTTCAGGGGGAAAAAAAAAAAAGTGTTTGAGATGGCCAGTATATCCGGTGGGTACCTGGGAGAAACCTCATATATAGGTGCATTATTTCTATTATGATCATTATTTGAGATCGATACAGGAATTTTATCCTGTGTAAGTGATGAGGAACCATATGGTAGGCTTGATAACATGAAACCATTCTATTAATATATATCTATAAATTTTGGGTATATTATGTAAACATTTTTTAAATGTGCAGCTGAGATTTATTGTTATAAAAACCCTAAGGGACAAAAAGAGGGAACTGTGCAGCAGACTGTAAGCTTCTGCCACTATCAGTCTGGAGGTGGCAAGGTAAGATGTGGATGTTTTGAACAGCGGATGAGACCTTGGGCTCAGGAAAGTACTAGGAATGGAAATAGGCCTCCTGCATGACGCTGAGACCCAAGTAGAGCCAAAACCTCTGAGGCAGAGTGAAGAGGAGGAAAGAGGCTTCCCAGATCACGAGAGAATGGCAAGGATGTTATTTGGTCTTAGTCTTGCTATGGCTGCATAAAAAAAAAACTCTTCCCTGAGATTTCAAATTCCCGGGCTTTCTCTGTGTCTCTCTCCACTGGACGCACATTTCTATTTCCTACATGGACTGCGAAATACAAGCTAAGAAATTAACACATAATGTCTGGGGCTGCTGCTTTTCCTTGGCTACCCTGCAGAAGCGAATGTAAAATTGTTCTGGAGGGACATATTCTCAGCCTAAGTTTCATAGGATTTCCACAGAGTAAGTTCCACGAAACAAGAGGTCACAACCCAAAATTACAAACCACATGAAGAAACATTTCACCACGAGTAGAGGCTGTGAGCGCGTACACACACGTACATACGCAAAGGGATCAGACTCCAAAGAAATTCAGTTAATAGAATAATTCAGTGAAAACTGAAAATTTTTTAATTAAAATTATTAAAGTCATTTAACCTAGGCATTTAAACGTGAGAAAGAAGAAACACTATATATAAACATGAATAATGAATATCTGGGGGAAAAAAAGAACTTCTAGAAATAGAATTTCTCATTGAAATTTGAATTTAAGCAGATGAATTAAAAAGCAGATTTCAAACAGCTTATAATTCTACTTATAAAACCAAATACATATAAACTGGAATTCCAGAAGAAGGTAGAGGATGGAAAATCTTTGAAGTGATGATAAATGAGGGTGTTCAAAAATTGATAAAAAAATTATAACCCTCAGATTCAGGAACACAAGCTAGTCTCAATAAGAATAAAGAGGACTTCCCTGGTGGCGCAGTGGTTGAGAGTCCACCTGCCGAAGCAAGGGACACGGGTTCGTGCCCCGGTCCGGGAGGATCCCATGTGCCGCGGAGCGGCTGGGCCTGTGAGCCATGGCCGCTGAGCCTGCGCGTCCGGAGCCTGTGCTTCGCAACAGGAGAGGCCACAACAGTGAGAGGCCCGCGTACCGCAAAAAAAAAAAAAAAAAAAAAAAAAAAAGAAGAAGAAAGAAACCTGTATCTATACCTAGATATATTTGTGTGGACCTCTGGAATTCAAAGAGAGAGTCTAACAAATAACCCACCAAAGAACAATCCTTGGATTGAAGGCAGAATTTCTAACAGCAACAATATATAAAGAAGGCAAATTTTGCTTTCGGCATCGCAAATAATTCTAGGCGTAGTGTCAAATGAGTCTTTTGAATAAAAACGTCCTAAGTGGCTACAAGTCATTAAGAAATTTAAAAAATACATTTCGTCCAGTATATTCCTGAAGCGAAGAGTGTGCATTAATTCGGAGCTAAGATGATTTCAGGAATTTAACTCTAAAACTTCTTAAAGGTAGAAAATGCCTTATTCACAAACAAATGCTGAGAATGTTGCACAAAGCCTGGATCTGGGCAGGTGATCAGCGAATATTCGTTGAATAAATGAATATAAGAATGGATGATTTATAAACTAGGTAAATATATTTCATATTAGGAAAACAATAGCACATATATAACTAATAGGTAAGAGGTTCCAGTTCACACTGCATTATGTATAAATTGGTACATAGTAATGTCTAGAAGAGAAGGCTTTCTGCTCAACTATACATTTCAGGCTGAATGGAAGATAGGATGGAGGTAATTTCCTGGTTTATTATTTTTCTTTTTCATATTCCTCCACTGAACCTCAAACACCTTACAAATGAATGCTATTTAGTCTCAAGTATTTCTGCTATAAAGCCAAACAGACATCACCAAAAACTTTTGTTTTTTTACAAACTACTCAATGAAATAATAGGGAAAAATAGGGCTGTACAGACCACTCAAAACCTGTGGAATTTTGTAACCAGGGCACTAATAAAAGAATAACATTCCTAACAGAAATACTGCCACAGTTAAATCACCCCTAACTTTACACCCAGCAAAAGTCAGTTCTTGGTCAATTTAAATCTTGGGATTCACACTTTCTTCTTCAAGATGTATATTCTTAGAGGCAGCTACAATAATAAAGACTAATTTCATGAAAACTAAAAATCTGAATAAGAGCATGGACTTGTTTATTTGTTTTTTTGCGGTACGCGGGCCTCTCACTGTTGTGGCCTCTCCCGTTGCGGAGCACAGGCTCCGGACCCGCAGGCTCAGCGGCCATGGCTCACGGGCCCAGCCACTCCGCGGCATGTGGGATCTTCCTGGACTGGGGCACGAACCCATGTCCCCTGCATCGGCAGGCGGACTCTAAACCACGGCGCCACCAGGGAAGCCCGAGCATGGACTTTTCCTATCAATCATTTTTTAAGGTCAGAGGAGGGGACTAGAATACATATGCAGCTAAATACTTCATCTGCATTGTCTCAAAGAGTAAACCGAGGGCCAATTCTAGCGAACCTCTAAACAAGCTACTTCTTGAAATAGAGGCTGATTCTCTAGGATATTATTTTCTCAATTAAGCATTTCATATATTGGCTAGGCTTTCTCTTTAATTTTGAGAAAACTTGCCCAGATCAATTAAAATATTAATCTGCTGGTGGGGGGAAAGTGACTAAATTGACATTTCTATATTATGTTGACATCATTTTCCCATTTACCAAGTGCAGGCGAGCTGAGTTGTTTTATAAACGAACAAACAAAAACAAAAAACAAAACTTAAACCTTTAACATTTTGCAACACAGCGGAACAGAGCGAGCTTGAGAACGTTTTCTCAACTTCAGCATGAAAACAGCCGTTTTTTCCCCAGCCAGTACAGAGGTGAATAAAGCCCACAAGGCACTGTTTTCAGACAGCTTAGTTCTAGTATGAGGGGAGAAACAATCAATCAATCCATCTAATCAATGTCTTCATTAATACCTACTAGAAAGGTATCAGGTGACAACAAGTGTTCTGCAGAGAATTAATGTGATAACAACATTTTGGCTACGAGCTGAATGACAAGATGGAACCAGATGGGAAGATTGAGGGGAAACAGTCTAGATAGAGAAAACAACTCGTGAAAAAACCCCAAATTGGGAAAGAACATGGAGAGGCTGAGAAAAATCAAACAGGTCTGTGTGGCTAGAATTTAGTGGCATGGGGTGGGGAGAGGGAACAGTAACACAGGAGATCAGAGAGGTGGCAGGGACAGATTTTGTAGGGCTTTTTAAGCAGGTTAAGAAGTTTGGGTTTTATACACATTTATACCATTTACATGCTAATTGGAAGGATTTACGTGTGGAAATGACATCATCTGATTTATGATTTTAAAATATTTATCTGGTTACCGTGGGGATAATGGATTGTAGAGGCAAAGTGAACCACGTGAGACCCATTAGGAAGCTATCCTAGAATTTCAGATGAACAATGAGGCAGGTTTAGATTTGGGAGGAGGTTTGGACTGGTGGAGATGCAGAGAAATGGAGAGATTCATAAGTAGTTAGAGGTAGAGATGAGAGTCATTACTGATGAATTCGCAGGAGAAACAGTAGAAGAAAGAATGAAATCAAGAGTAACTCAATCATGTGGTAGTTCTATTTTTAGTTTTTGAAGGAACTCCTCACTGTTTTCCACAGTGGCTGCACCGATGTACACTCCCATGGACAGTGTACGAGGGCTCCCTTTTCTCCACATCCTCTCCAACGTTGGATATTTGTGGTCTTTTTGATGACAGACATTCTGACAGGTGTGAGGTGACATCTCCTTGTGGTTTTGATCTGTATTTCCCCGATGATTAGTTATGTTGAGTATCTTTTAAGGTGCCTATTGGCCAGCTGTATATCTTCTTTGGAAAACTGTTCAGTGCTCATATTTTTAATCAGGTTGTTTGAATTTTTTGATTTGAGTTGTATGAGCTCTTCATGTATTCTGGATATTAATCCCTTATTAGTCATCATTTACAAATATTTTCTCCCATTCAGTAGGTTGTCTTTTTGTTTTGTCAATGGTTCCCTTTGCTGTGCAAGTGACTTTAAGTTTAGTTAAGTCCCATTTGTTTTTGCTTTTGTTTCCTTTGCCACAGGGGACCAACCCCAAAAAAGTACTGCTACAATTTATGTCAAAGAGTGTTCTGCCTATGCTTTCTTTTAGTTTTATGGTTTCCAGTCTTACATTTAGGTGTTTAATAAATTTTTGTATATGGTGTGAGAAAATGTTCTCATTTCCTTCTTTTCCATGTAGCTGTCCAGTTTTCCCAGCACCACTTAATGAAGAACTGTCTTTTCTCCATTGTATATTCTTTGTCATAGATTAATTGAAAATAAGTGTATGGGTTTATTTCTTGGCTTTCTATCCTGTTTCATTGATCTATTTGTCTGTTTTTGTGCCAGTACCATGCTATTTTGATAACTGTAGCTTTGTAGTATAGTCTGAAGTCTGGGAGTATGATTCCTCCAGCTCTGTTCTTCTTTTTCAAGGTTGTTTTGGCTACTCGAGGTCTTTTGTGTTTCCACACAAATTTTAAAAATATTTGTTCTAGTTTTGTTAAAAAATGCTTGGGTTTATATCAAAGAAAACAAAAACACTCATTCTCAAAGGTATATGCACCTGAATGTTCACAGCAGCATTATTTACAATAGCCAACTTATGGAAGCAATCTTAGTGTCCATCAACAGGAATGGATAAAGAAGATGTAGCACATATATACAGTGGAATATTACTCAGCCATAAAAAGAATGAACTTTTGCCCTTTGCAACAACACGGATGGGGCCAGGGTGTATTATGCTTAGTGAAATAAGTCAGACAGAGAAAGGCAAATACTGTATATTATCACTTATATGTGGAACCTGAAAAGTAAAAAGACTAGTGAATATAACAACAGCAGCAGCAGAAAAACAGACTCATAGATGTAGAGAACAAACTAGTGGTTACCAGCAGGGAGAGGGAAAGGAGGAGGGGTAAAATTGGGGTAGGGAATTAAGAGGTACAGGCTATTTTGTATAAAATAAGCTACAAGGATATAATGTACCACACAGGGAAATGAAATATAATCTATAAAAATTTTGAATCACTATGCTGTACACCTGCAACTAATGTAATATTGTAAATCAACTATGCATCAATAAAAAAATTTAAAAGAAGCTATTGACAAACAGAATTGATTCAAAATATGAATATAGGAGTTTAGTATGGTGATTGTTACTTCACTCATAAAATTTCTTAAATTTGGAGAACAAAAGTTATAACTGTAATACTTCCTATATTAGTTACCTACAGCTACAATTTCAATCAATAACGTTGTATAGTTTTTGTAATTTTTTCTCATTGTGTATTTGATCTGATTATTGAAATAGATTTTATGTCTGTTGAGTCTAAGACTAAATGGTTCCTCTTTCAAAAACAAAAACTTATACAATGCTGTATGTCAATCATATCATAATAAAGCTGGGGAAAAAAGAAAAAAAAAGAGTAACTCTTGGATTTAGGCTTACAAAGTCAGGGAGTTGATGGTGCTTTTTGTAAATGAAGTATAGTTGATTTACAATATTATATTAGTTCCAGGTGTACAGAACAGTGATTCAGTATTTTTATAGATTATACTCCATTATAAGTTATTGTAAGATAATGGCTATAATTCCCCATGCTGTACAATATGTCCTTGTTGTTTATCTATGAGATGAGAGTGCTTTGTACTGAAATGGGAGACTCTGGTATTTGTGAAATAATATTTAGTAAAAGGTGCAAACTTTTCATAATATATTAAGTAAAAGCACTTTGTAAATTAATACATACCTTATAATCTCAAGGCTGTTGTAAAAATATTCCACACATACACATATGCATGGCATTGGAAGAATGTGCACTAAAGATATCTGTATTAACATAATGCCTGTGAATAGCAGATGCTGAAATATTAGTTAAATAAATGGGTATTGTTTATTCTCTCTTCACTGTTTCTTAGTTGCCTACCTGATTTCCCATTTGCTTCGTTTTCTTTTTGATTTAAGATACATACTCGGTATCTTTGTAATTTCAACTACACAAGCCAACCATAGCCATTGCACAATACTTGGGAAAATGTCAAAGCACAAAATATAAAATAAAAATCACCCATCATCTCACAGTCACCCAGATGTACCCATGTACACATGAACATGCATATGCATGCATTTATTTAGAGTATAAATGAGATCATAATATGCACTAAGTTTGTAGGTAGAAAGAGCAGGATGAAAGAAAAGAGGCATTTGTTATTAGAGATGTTTAGAAGTAACTAGTTTTTTGGATGGAATGAAGGTCCAAATTATGGTCTATTTAGAGGTCGACAGCATCAATTCCCACTGTTAAAAATAGCATATAGGGCTTCCCTGGTGGCGCAGTGGTTGAGAGTCCGCCTGCCGATGCAGGGGACACGGGTTCGTGCCCTGGTCCAGGAAGATCCCACATGCCGTGGAGCGGCTGGGCCCGTGAGCCATGGCCGCTGAGCCTGCGCGTCCAGAGCCTGTGCTCCGCAACGGGAGAGGCCACAACAGTGAGAGGCCCACATACCGCAAAAAAAAAAAAAAAAAATAGCATATATTTAAAAATATTTACTTTCCATTTTTAACACATTAGCAAACCACTATTATCTTCAGCTCTTTCAACTAACTCTTTCAACAGGCTCCACTGATAATTTTCCATTTACTGCAGTACAGGGATTTAAAAAGTAAGTGGCAGTGAAACCATCTTCATGCACCTACAAATCAAATTGTGATAACACTAATGATTTACGGTACTGGAGGGCTATCAGGTCAGTGAGGAAGAAATTAAGCAGTACTCTGAGCACTTCTGTCAGAGATAGCATAATTGCATATTTGCAGAGATTTTATGATTCAAATACGAACTCTCTAGGGAAAATAAATCTTACTGTCTCTTGTGACATTAAACAATCATTTAAAATATAAAATTATGTCTTAAGGACATAAAAGACCCTACAGCACAGCTCTTTGGGGATGTCTTATATAAACAAACTAAGAAACTATTTTGTTTGAATTTCTCCCAACCATTTTAGTCATAATTTATTTTAATAACCTATTAAATGACTGAATAACTCCCCAAACCGATCAAGGATATGAACACATAAATACTACGTCCAAATAAAAGCACAGTTAATATAAAATCCCATAAAAACAGGGAAAAAGTCCAAAATGGAAGTTGATATAAGAAAATATCTTAGTTGATGATAATTAAGCCTCTTGAATCATTTAAGACAAGTTAGACTTATGTTAAGTTGGTTATATTTATCTCTTCTCTTGTTGAAATTGAACACCAGTGTACACAGAAATATATGATGGTCTCTTCATACATGAACTAATAGAACAAATGGGTTTTAAACTCTTTCTACCATGGTCACTCCTATTCTGACTTCTTTATTATTCTTCCATTCTCTTAAGATGGAACAAAACATGTTCATGTGAAACATTATTTTATACTTCATGGGAGAGGTGAAAATGTTTAGTGTGTGATTAGCATTTGTAGGTCTTGTGTGTGTGTAAACATCTAAAGGCTGAAAGGAAAAAAGGTATCTGTAGCAGGTCAGAGCTAGAACCAGACAAAGCAAAATTATTACTTTTGTATAATCAGAATCTCAAATGCAGAGGTGAGTTAAAAGACAGCCTCATTCTCTACTAATATTTAATGTATCCAGACACAATACTTCCTTTTTTCTATTACATTGAGGAATTCATATTCTTTTTCCTCTAGTGTAAAATGTTCTAAGTTTGGCACTTCTCTTTCTTGACTTTTTTCAAGTGAAAATGAAACACGTGCCTTAGCAACAGTTGGCATTCCTTTCTGTGGGAATACAGCTAAGATCCTGTATAAATTAACAGAAGCTATTTTTAGCAGAATATTGATTTCTTACCATAAAAAAAGTCTCACAGCATCAGTAGTAGTAAATAGGGTTCTTTGATTAACATTTGTTTTGCAATTGTCATCACTGACTTTTTTTGACTGATAAGCTGTTTAAAAGCTTCAGGAAGGTGATGCACAGAACCAGCTCTATTTGAAAGTGTCCATCAGTGTTTTGCTTTTGGGCTCAACAAAATAGCCTCATTTGAATACTTAAAGTTTTCTTCATCAGTGATAGTATCTTCATTTTAATGCCTTGTAGAAATCCTCTCTACCAGCTCCCCAAACAAACACATTCAAAGGAAGCCAGAAAATAGTATCAATATATGTTCAGTGACATGTATTTCATTGGTGACTATGCTTTCTGAAAATGACGTATTTGAAACAGATGTGCTGATTGTACTACATGCTTGGATTCTTTCTCAGAGAGACTGAACTGACGTGAACAACTGTGATGATCACTATGACCTCCCAGTCACACGCAAGCTTGCAGAATGACACGTGGCATCTCACTTCGGAAATGCCACCCACTGCAGGATTTGATATTCTGTATTAGCTAAGCTGCGTTTGAAACAATGGTGTGCTTTGAGCATTACTGTCATTTCCCCTTTTCTTAGTGGTCTATGACATTCATCTGTCTCCCACTGGTCGTGACATTATGATGACAATCTATTCCAACATTTAAAACAGGCTTCTCCTTTTTTGCTTAGATCTCTTTCCCTACCCCCAACCTAGGAATGTCTTTTTTCTTCCAGCCATCTTTCAAGACCTAATTTAATTTCCATCTCTCTCCCAGATGCTTTGACCACCCTATTCCACTATGACCTCTTCCTTTTTCCAACTTCCATGACCTACCCTGTAGGGTCCACATTGTTTAGTGTGATTTTTAATTTAAAACATAAAATACAGTACCTTTATTCTGATCATGTAAATAAAATAATCCTTGTCATTTCATTAGCAATCTGTCTTTATCATCCCAAACTTTTTGTAAACTTTTATGTTCATACAAAAACATAAACATGAAGTTGAACTTGAGGAAATTGCTGCTTCTGTAGATAAAAAATGTTTGGATATCGTCAACTTAAAATGGTTTCAAAATAATATTAAGTGTGATTTTATCCCTCGTGGGTACATCAGCTTAGTCATAGGGCATCAGGTTCCTATCACTATCATGTTCGTGGCACTCTGATCATATGCCCGCATCTCTGTTACTATGTGAAAACAAGATACCCAATAATCCCCCTCTCCCCCCATGGCACTGCTTCTAATAAGTTATAGCCTTTAGACATCTTGTACTCGCCCACAGGTCATATTTTCCTCAAGAGACCTTTAGAGCATACTACTCTCTAAAAACCTCTCCATCCTTGGTAAGGTGGCATGCTACTTTAAACTCTTCATATTATTTTTTTTCTTGAATAAATCACTTTTAAAACTGCATATTAGAAAAGTAAAGCTTTTCTAGTCCCTTTCTCTTCAACTAGATTTTTTTTTTTTTTTTACTATACATGCCCCACAAAAATTTTATTTATTTTTTCCTATTCTGAAGATTTTATTCTCATTTATTTGTTCCTTGGTTAGAATTCTTTATCAGTTTATTCAGAATGGGTATGTAATATACTCTCCCAATCTTGTATATATTGAATGGTGAAATATATATCTATTTGTATCTATATCTAAGTATCTATCTAATTACATATAATTATATAGATATTAGATTATAGTATATATAGATATTATATTATGGATTCTAGTTTCTAGAGTTGTAAAGATTCAAGGCCAGACTGATTATCTCTCCTTTATATATAACTTATTTCTGCCAAGAGGCTTGAAATAAGAAGTTATATAAACTTCTTACTAAATTCTGAATTTTACTAACATCTGTTGAGGTGTGTCTTTTTCATCAATGTTTTCTATTTGGGGCTGAAATATTTGAGAAACCTAATATTTACTTTTAATTATTTTCTCTTGCATTTATTGGTTAAAATTTACACATCTCTTCACTGTTTTAACCTTTCTGCCCATAATACCTATTAATTTCTGCCTTGCTTTAATACATTTTTTATATTTAATCTTTGTCACCTAATCTGTGTCTCAAAAGTCATCATCCACACCCAACACTGGAGCACCTAAATACACAATAAGCGATGCTGAGAAAACTGGACAGCTATGTGTAAGGATGAAATTAGAACATTTTCTAATCCCATGAATAAAAATGAACTCAAAATGGATTAAAGACCTAAATGTGAGATCAGAAACCATAAAACTACCATAAAACAACATAGGCAGAACACTCTTTGTCATAAATTATAGCAATATTTTTTGGATCTGTTTCCTAAGGCAAAGGGGAAAAAAAGCAAAAATAAACAAACAGGCCCAAATTAAACTTAAAAGCTTTTGCACAGCAAAGGAAGCCATTTACGAAACGGAAAGACAACCTACAGGAGACAATATTTGCAAATGATGCAACCAACAAGGGGTTAATAATCAGAATATATAAACAACTCATATAACTCAACACCAAAAAACCAAACATCCCGATTAAAAAGTGGTCAGAAGACCTGAATAAAATTTTTTCCAAAGAAGACATACTGGTGGCCAACAGGTACAGGAAAAGGTGCTTGACATCATTAATCATCAGGGAGATGCAAATAAAACCCACAGACTTATTATCTCACACCTGCCAGAATGGCGATCATCAAAAAGTCTACGAATAGTGAACGTTGGCAAGGATGTGGACAAGAGGGAACCCCTGTACACTGTTGATGGGAATGTAGCTTGGTGCAGCCACTGTGGAAAACAGTGTGGAGGTTCCTTAGAAACTAAAAATAGAACTACCGTATGATCCAGAAATCCAACTCCTGGGCATATATCCAAAGAACACAAAAACATTAATTTGAAAAGATATATGCATTCCAATGTTCACAGCAGTATTATTGATAATTGCCAAGATATGGAAGCAACCTAAGTGTCCATCAACAGATAAATGGATAAAGATGATGTGACACACACACACACACACACACACACACACACACACACACACACACACACAGGAATACTACCCAGCCATCAAAAAGAATGAAATTTGCAGCAACATGGATGGACTTGGAGAGCATTATACTAAGTGAAGTAAGTCATTCAGAGAAAGACAAACACTGTATGATATCACTTATATGTGGAATCTAAAAAAAAATACAACAAACTAGTGACTATAACAAAAAAGAAGCAGACTAACAAATACAGAGAAAAAACTAGTGGTTACCAGTGGGGAGAGGGAAGAGGGAGGGACAAGATAGCGGTAGGGAATTAAGAGGTATAAACTACTGATACTACGTATAAATTAGCTAAAAGGATATATTGTACAGCACAGAGAATACAGCCAGTACTTTATAATAACTGTAAAGGCAGTACGACCTTCAAAAATTGTGAATCACTGTTATACACCTGAAACATATAATATTCTAAATCAACTTTACCTCAATATTTAAAAAAGAAAAAAAAATACCAAAAAGTCACCATCCACTACTTTTATATGTGCACTACATGCTTTAAGTTGAAATTCCCATTTTTAGTTCCAGAAAGCCCTGTGCAGAGTTTAGTTGTCCTCTTTGAAAGCTTTACTGATACTGTTGCTACTGTCTTTCAGCCTGTCTTCCATCCCCTCCTGAATCTCTCTTTCACTAGATTTCAACTCTTCTGTTGAGGGTTCCTGTTGTGTTCCTTCCTCTGGCTGTTGGCCCCCTTAGGTGACTACTGCTCCTTTTTTCTCTTGGTTTTGCTGTCTCTTGGAATGCAGGTTCACCTGTTCTATCTTGGTGGCCACACCAGAATTGGTAGGAGGTCATTAAATCAACTGTCCTTACTGAGGAAGCCACGGGAAGGCCTTCTGCTCCTAGAATTGTCCACTTCAGGGGCTCATCCACTCGCAGGAGCAGGTGTAGGAAGGAACCAGTTCACTTTCTCAGAACCCTCCAGCCTGGTATGCAGGCTTTCCCTGGCCCACACAGCATCAATTCCTGTGTCTGTTCACGCCTGGTTGACTCTTGTGAGGGTTAATTTTGTGTGTCAACATGACTGAGCCCAGCGCCCAGATATTTGGTCAAACATTATTCTGAGTATTTCTGGATGGTGTTTTTTTGAATAAGACTGATACAGTAAGTCCCCGACATATGAACAAGTTCTGTTCCGAGAGTGTGTCCGTAACTTCAATTTGTTCGTAAGTCCAACAAAGTCAGCCTGGGTACCCAACTAACATAATCAGCTATATAGTACTGTACTGTAATAGGTTTGTAATACTTTTCACACACATAACACATAAAAAACAAACACAAAAATAAAGAAAACATTTTTAGTCTTACCTTGAAAAGTACAGCAGTACCAGCTACATCACCGCTGCATTTACGCTTGCTTCCGGACATCCCAGACTTGAAATAAAGATACTGTACTACTGTACTCAATACAGTCCTGTACAGTAAAGTATAGAAATGCACAACCACTAGTAGAGGAGGCATGCCCGTGACAATGTACACCAGACACATAAACTAACTTATGAGACTGGACATGCAAACGCACGTTCACATCTTTGAAAGTTCGTAACTTGAAGGTTCGTATGTCGGGGACTTACTGTATTCAAAATGGTGGACTTTGAGTAAAGCAGATTGCCCTCCGTGTGTGGTGGGCCTCATCCAATCAGTGGAAGACCCCTATAGAACAAAGGCTGACTGCCCCCAACAGGAAGGACTTCTTCCAGTGGATCACCTTTGGATGTGAACTGACACTCTATCCTAAGTCTTCAGCCTGCAGTGCTACCCCATCAGATTTTGGACTCACCAGCCTTTCACAATCACAGGAGCCACATCCTTAAAATAAACCTCTCTCCACGTTGACATACACATACTATTGATTCTGCTCCTCTGGAGAACCCCAAAACAAACCCTGATCACATCATCCTCACCCCAACACCTCTTTATTCCAGGATAGGTACGTGTTATGTAGAATAATCAGAAGAACATAAAAACTGGCTACAGTGCAGTGTGCTTCAAGTGCCTTCTCTGAATAATGACCAGAAGTGATTCGTAAGACAGGACGTGCTGTACTTTATTCCAGGTTCCTAATTTACTGTGGCCATGGGCATTCAACCATGTTTACTGACACACGTGGAATCACTTAACACCAAGCTGTCCTGCAGTGTTTGAGGAAACCTGGCACAGGAGCTTTAAGCCACAGAGATAAACTGCCCGGGGACTGCTCTGACCAGTGGCATCCTCACCTGTAGGGCATTCGGGTCTGGAGATACAGTGTGAGAACCAGTCATTAGCAGAAAGGAGAACGGAGGCAGCAGAAGACAACTAAGATGCAAAAGAAAGCTGCGTGCTCGGCAGAGAGAAGGAGCGCCTCTAACTGCCTGATCTTTGTGTACCTGCAAAGCTGCTGTGAGGCTGGTAATGCTTCCATGTCACCTGCTGAACTTCCCTTCTCATAATGTCCAGGAAGGATGCTTGTGAGAGTATTTTCTGCTTTTCAGCACTTTCACATTTATTATTATTATTTTTTAATAAATTTATTCATATTTTATTTAATTTTGGCTGCATTGGGTCTTCTTTGCTGCTCACGGGCTTTCTCTAGCTGCGGTGTGCAGGGGTTACTCTTGGTTGTGGGGCAAAGGCTTCTCATTGCGTTGGCTTCTGTTGTTGCAGAGCACGGGCTGTAGGCATGCGGGCTTCAGTAGTTGTGGCACATGGGCTCAGTAGTTGTGGCTCGCAGGCTCTAGAGCGCAGGCTCAGTAGTTGTGGCGCATGGGCTTAGTTGCTCCACGGCATGTGGGATCTTCCCGGACCAGGGATCAAACCTGTGTCCCCTGCATTGGCAGGCGGATTCTTAACCACTGCACCACCAGGGAAGTCCCCACATTTATTATTAAATTTCCATTAGCTGACTGAGGTAATCTGTGTGTCCATTGCTTTCAATATGAAGGAACTCATACATTACTATATTTAAATAAATATTTAAGGCACCTTTAAACAGAGCAAAAACCTTATGGGAAATGTGCATTTCATTAAAAAAAGTATTGCATTATTGTCAAATATATTTTGTTCATTGTTAAATAAAAATGACTACAAGTCTCTTTAATAAAAAGAGGTAGCATTGCTCTTTTTTGAGTAGTTAAAAGTAGCTTTTTCCATACAGTTGTTTATGAATGTGAAAAATTGTTTCACAGACATTTGTTAGTTTTCTAATACTTTTACATTACAATTTTGATTAAAACAAGTTAAATAAAAAAAAAAAAAAAAACAAGTTAAATACAATTTATAAGGGTTTATATTGCTGATTAGGAGTCTATGCATGCCTGCTTATTTTAGCACAAGCATATAAAGCAGAAAACAGGAAGAATCATCTAACCTATATTTATAGCTATTTCCTTATTGTAAGACTAATAATATTGGACTTCCCTGGTGGCGCAGTGGTTGAGAGTCCGCCTGCCGATGCAGGGGACACGGGTTCGTGCCCCGGTCCGGAAGGATCCCACGTGCTGCAGAGCGACTGGGCCCGTGAGCCATGGCCGCTGGGCCTGCGCGTCCGGAGCCTGTGCTCCGCAACGGGAGAGGCCACAGCAGTGAGAGGCCCGCGTATAGCAAAAAAACAACAAAAAAATTAATAATATTTAACCATCCCTACTTTATAGGGTTTTTTGTGAGAAACATTGAGGCCCCACTGTACTGAAGTTAAGGCACTGTGCATATAGAAAGGATGAAATGAGAAAATGTCGTAAAAGTAAATAATAATATAGAGTTTGTAGCGAAAAAAATGCTAGGTCTGTGTCCTAATTATAACTGACTTTCCAAATTTAGATAATACTTTAATGACTTTGTCCTGGTTTTAAAAATACTTGCGATACATATGTCAGAGGCTTATAAAGTACCTAATCAAGTTGCATAAAAATGTTTCTATTATTGCAAACCACAAGAACTAAAGATTAAATGTCAATCCAATAATTTATTTATAAAACATCTGGTATAATTTCAGAAGTTTTTCCTTAAGGATTCTTATTCTTCAAAACAAAAGCATGAGTGGGATCACTAATAAATATACTTCAATTAATGTGTACTACTAAATTCCATTAGACAGTTAATCTAGGTCCATGTCTATTAAGTTCATTCATTCATTCTAGTCCAATAATGTATTTGGATGCCTAAGGCTCGGTCACCAAGGAAATTCAAATCATTATAAAATGCCTGATAACACTAATTCTACTGTGCTCTCCTTGTCGCCTCACACCAGTAAACCGAACACTGTATTAAATGAAATCCCTTGACCATCCAATCTTATTTTTCCATTATTTTATGATGTCTAAGTTTTATAAATAATGCAAGTTTCTCTTACATACTTTTGGGCAGAGATAATTTCCTTCAAAATTTAAACAACCCTAAGTTTGTTTCCTACGTCTGTGGGTCTACTTCTGTTTCGTAAATAAGTTCATTTGTATCGTTGTTTTAGATTCCATATGTAAGCGATATGATATTTGTCTTTGTCTGGCTTACTTCACTTAGTATGAGCATCTCTAGGCCCATCCATGTTGCTCCAAATGGCATTATTTCATTCTTTTCTATGGCTGGGTAATATAGAAAACCAATTTATGGTTACCAAACGGGAAAGGGGGGGGATAAATTAGGAGTTTGGGATTAACATATACACACTACTATATGTAAAATAGATAACCAACAAGGACCTTGTACAGCACAGGGAACTCTACTCAATATTTTGTAATAACCTATAAGGGAAAAGAATCTGAATAATTATATATATACATATAGAGAGAGAGAAAATTGCTGTACACCTGATACTAACACATTGTAAGCTATATTTCAATTAAACACAATCAAACAACGCTAGACTTGAGCTTCTAGTATTCCTGAGGACCACTTATGCCACGTTTCTGTGACTAAGAAGTATCACAAGCACAGCTGCTTTCATCTGGCACGAAGGCTGTTCAAAAACCACTGCTACTCACTCAAAAAGCAGCAAGTCAAACTGGGGTTCGTGGTTCTGAACCAGTGTCTGGAAAGTCCTGCACTGGTCTCCCCAGCTGGCATTTTCCGTCCCCAGTGGGTGAGCACATGCATTTCCCCTAGAGCCATGGTGGCCCAGAACTCATTACTAATGCCAGGTCCTGGATATGAATTTTGGAGGATGTTCAAATAACCACTTGAATCTCTATGTGTGCCTGAAATACAAGGCCTTAATGACCACTTGAGATCAAACAAATTAGTGATTTCCCTCAAATCACGGGAAACTCTCAGTTATCACAGCATTAGCATGTTGCAAAAACTCAAGTAATGTCGTAATGGTGACAGAGTCCTAGGTCATCAAAAATGTATTCTCTACTTTTAGTTCTTGTACTCTTCTTCCTAAAATATATATGCTACATAAGTACATAAACTGTACAACACTAAATGTAAGGATGGCTTTGACTCCTACTAAAAAGTAAAGCCACAGCAAAAGTAGCGAATGTAACTTCTTGGAGTTTCCAGATTAGAGCCACTATTAGCAGAACTATTACCAATGGCTTTGAAGTGTAAATATTAAGTACAGTGGGCACGAGAGTTTTCTAGTGCAAGCTGCTAGGAATACAGATTTACAACTCCACACTTACTTCGGAGCTGTACAGGAAAAGGTTAAAACTGGCAGGTCTAAAATTGGGTACAAGACTTCAGAAACATAAATGGCAGGCATAAAAATCAATTTAACCTTCGTCTACTCGATCCATTTACATTCAAATCCTTTGCTTCACTACATGTTTCTCATCTTTTCCTTATTAGCTCTTATCAAACACCATCTTGGTTCAGCAAAACATTCTCCTACCTTTTCATCATGAGTCATTATCCACTCATATGACTCCTTCCAAATACGGGGCGTTTAAAGGCAGAAAAAATTTGAGAATAACCACAGCTACCACCATAGGAAAGATGTTTTCGACAGGGATAAAAACAATACTGAGAGGTAAACAGGTTTGGGGAAGATGCTCACAAAATGTCTGTAATAAGAAATCCTAAAGATAGTGTTACTTGAAGTATAAATAAATATGGACACCCTAGGGAAGTGTTTTGGTGAGACTTTGTGTCAACTGATGAGATTTGAAGGCATGAGAAAAATTATGACTAGGTGATTCAATCTCTAATCACATAGTCATAGGAATCAAGGTTATGCGAACACAGGCAAACCTCAGACATACTGTGGGTTTGGTTCCAGACAACCAAAATAAAGTGACTACCACAGTAAAGCAAATCACGCAAAATATTTGGTTTCCCAGTGCATTTAAAAGTTATGTTTATACTGTACTGTGATCTATTAAGTGTATAATGGCATTATGTCTGAAAAAACAGAGAACAAACTTTAAAACTACTTTATTGCTAAAGAATTCTAACGATCATCTGAGCCTTCAGCGAGTCATAATCTTTTTGCTGGTGGAGGGTCCTGCCTTGATGTTGGATGCTGATGGCTGCTGACTGGTCAGGGCAGCTGAAGGCTGGGGTAGCTGTGACAGTTTCTTAAAATAAACAACAATGGAGTCTGCCACATCCATTGACTCTTCCTTTCATGAACGATTTCTCTGCAGCATGACATACTGTGGGATAGCACTTTACCCACAGCAGAACTTTTTCAAAACTGGAGTCCATCCTCTCAAACCCTGCTGCTGCTGCTTTATCCACTAAGTTTATGTCATAGCCTCAATCCTTTGTTGTCATTTCAACAATTTTCATAGCATCTTCACCAGGAGTAGACTCCATCTTGAGAAACCACTTTCATTGCTCATCTACAAGAAGCAACTCCTCATTCATTAGTTTTGTCATGAGATAGCAGCCATGCAGCCACATCTTCAGGCTCCACTTCTAATTCTAGTTCACTTGCTCTTCCTACCACATCTGCAGTCATTTCCTCCACTGAAGTCTTGAACCCCTCAAAGTAATCGACTTCTTCCACATTCCTGTTAATGTTGATATTCTGACCTCTTCCTATGAACCTCAAATGTTCTTAATGGCATCTAGAATGATGAATCCTTTTCAGAAGATTTTCAATCGACTTTGCTAACATCCATCAGAGGAATCATTATCTATGGCATCAATAGCCTTACAAAATGTATTTCTTAAATAATAAGGCTTGAAAGTCAAAATTGCTCCTTGATCCATGGGCTGCAGAGTAGATGTCGTGCTAGCATGAAAACAAAATTGCCCATCTCCGTCATAGCTCTTGGGTGACCAGGTGCCTACTCAAAGCACAGTAATATTTGAATCTGTTTTTTCTGAGAAGTACGTCTCAACAGTAGGCTTAAAATATTCAGTAAACCATGTTGTAAACAGAAGTGCTGTCGTCCAGGCTTCGTCTTTCCACTTATAGAGTACAGACAGAGTAGATTTAGCATAATTCTTAAGGGCCCAAGAGTTTTGGATTCGTAAATGAGCACTGGGTTCCACTTACATCACCAGGTGCATCACCTCCTAATGAGACAGTCACCCTGTCCTCTGAAGCACTGAAGCCAGACGTTGACTTCTCCTCCCTTGCTGTGAAAGTCCTAGACGGCATCTTCTTCCAACAGAAGGCTATCTCATCTACATTGAAAATCTGTCATCTCATCCTTTATCTTAGCTGGATCTCCTGGATAACGTGCTGCAGGTTCTCCAACAGCACTTGCTGCTTTACCTTGAACTTTTATGTCATGGGGATGGCTTCTGTCCTTCAACCTATGAACCAACCTCTATGGCTTCAAACTTTTCTTCTGCAGCTTCCTCGCCTCTCTCAGCCTTCACAGAATTGAAGAGAGTTAGGGCCTTGCTCTCCATTAGGCTTTGACTCAAGGGACTGTTGTGGCTGGTTTGATCATCTACCTAGATCAGTAAGACTTTCTCCATATGAGCAGTATGGCTGTTTCACTTTCTTATCATTCATGTGTTCACTGGAGCAGCGCTTTTCATTTCCATCAGGAACTTCTCCTTTGCATTCACAGCTTGGCTGACTGTTTGGCACAGAGGCTTAGCTTTCAGCCTGTCTTGGATTTTGACATGCTTTCCTCACTAAGCTTCATCATTTCTAGCTTTTGACTTAAAGAGACATGGGACTCTTCCTTTCACTTGAACACTTAGAGGCCATTGTGGGGTTACTAACTGTCCTAATTTCAATACTGTTGTGTCTCAGGGAATAGGGAGGCCTGAGGGAAGGAGAAAGATGGGGATGGGTGGCCACGGAGCAGTGAGAACACACAACATTTACTGATGAAGTTCCCTATCTTGTATGGGTGCAGTGGTCCACGGTGCCCCACAAACAAATATAACAGGAACATCAGAGATCACTGATCATAGGTCACCATGACAAACACAGTAATAATAAAAATGTTTGAAATATTGTGGGAATTACCAAATGTGACATAGGGACAGGAAATGAGCAAATGTGTTGGACAAATGGTGCCAATAGACTTGCTCAAAAGCAGGGTTGCCACAAATGTTCAGTTTCCAAAAAGCATAATATTTGCCAAGTACAATAAAACAAGGTCCGCATGCCTACAGATATCCATATATTGAGTATATACTACAGCTCAGACAGTTTACTTAAATAACTTAATTAACACTTAAAATAACTCTGTAATAAGCATTATCATTAAACCACATTCTACTAATGAGGAAAAAATGGCTAATTAATCCCATGCACACATGCCCATGGGAGGTTGATATTTCAACTTCTGCAACATATGGTTAGAGTGAATTATTTTTAAAAGTTAATTTTGTCTTTTTTTTTTTAAACACAAACTGAGCGCAGTTTAACAAATCTCCTGAGATATTTCTACACTGCTATTTTCATATTGTGATATTGAAGGTATTTTTCCCTAGGTAACTGTCACTCACTTCAGTTTGAGCTAAATTTTGTTCTGTTATTAACCACGTAAATGATACATCTCAACAGAATGCTCACCATCTTTTCAGTTCCAGTTTCCATTTTCATTACTATACAATGAGTGTCAAAGGAAATATTTCATTAAAAGTTCATTTGAATCTAATGAATAATAATGAATGTTATTTTGGCAATATTCCCAAAGTTGACCACCTTCCAGCAAATTTCATTACGAAATTTACTGATAACACATCATAGATGTATCAATTATACTAAATTATTAACAATAAACATTGTTCATTGTTTGTAGTAACAAAAAAGATGCCAGATACTCTTTTTAAGAGACATGAATGATACCGCTTATATGTGGAATCTAAAAAAATGGTACAAAGGAACTTATTTACAAAACAGAAATAGAGTCAAAGATGTAGAGAACAAACTTATGGTTACCAAAGAGGAAAGGGTGGGGGAAGGATAAATTGGGAGATTGGCATTGACATATACACACTACTTACGTATAAAATAGATAACTACTAAGGACCTACTGTATAGCACAGGGGATAAAAAGGAAGACACGAGGCATCAATAAAAGACGACCAGGAGCCACGGGTAGTTAGAGCAAAACTACCATTTTGTACTTTCTGAAAGCAAAGTAGTTACAGTCTCTCACAGATGGAGCACATTTCTGTTTCCCATTCTGTTTTGTGGGCAATCTTGTTCAATTATGTCGAATAAAGACATTTAAGAGCAAAATGGCTCCCTGATCAGCAATAAAGGGAGCTCTTGTTTAAAGGAACCAAGGAAAGCCTAATGTGAATCATTTTAAAGCATGGCACTTTCTTACCTCTCAAATAGCGTTTTAATTCAGACCTTTCAGATGTTTTGTGACGGACATTCAGACTGATTAGTATGACCCCTTAGTAACTCAGATTTTGAGGTTTAAGGGGGCCTGGGATGCAATCTCCAGGAGACAAAAATAGCAGCCATGCTCCCAGTATTTTCCTAATACCGGAGAGTCATTATTTAAAAAGCCTAATTCAAATGACTCAAGCTAATGTGACTTAGAGCCCTTGGGTAAGTGATTCTAATTCAGGGAATAGCAACTTTTTAACTCATTAAATGCATATGTGTACAAATATAGATAGAAGGATAAGTGCTATAAATATTAGGTAGGGCCAAGTGATGGAGAGAGAATGAAAAGGACTCTTTCGCTCTATGATAACATGGTGATTGGCAGTCATATCAAAGCAGGTGATATATTGTCTCATGACCTTAAGGAAGCGGGGGTTGGGCTGTGAAGATACACACAAGTGTTTGGTCCAGGCATCAGGAACAGCAAGTGAAAAGTCCTGGAAGGTATTTATCATCCTTGAGGGAAAACAAAGAGGACAACACGGCCAGTGGAGAGACTGCGCATCGACCAGCAGGAGAGAAGGACAGAGCCCTGGGTCAGGGGTGGATCATGATGTATCTCATACTTATGGAAGGGACTTGGAGTACATTTTGGATACGATGACTGGGCTTTGTATGCTTTGGAGCAGAGGAGTGAAATGATCTGATATATATTTTTAGAAGACTGCTCTGGCTGTAACTTGAAGAGCTGACAGTGGGGCAGGGAGATCAGTGAAGAGGCCACTGAAATAGTTTAGGCAAGAGAGATTAATGGTCAGGATTCGAATAGCCATGGTGTCAATAACCAGGTCATGTCATGGCACTGTGACAACCATGGTGTCATGGCTGGAGTGAAAGCCCCTGCAACTATGCTCTCACTATACAACAGCCACTGGAATTCATTTTTCTCCATCTTTTTCTTCCAGACGTTGGAGTATTTGAAATACAGTGACATTTAGAAGTATTTGTCAAATAAGTGAATGAACCAATTATTAAAATGACAAGATAGTAAAAGCCTTGACTAGTCGAACCTTTAAGTACAACTAAGCAATTGGAAACAGTGAGAAGTTAAATATAATTTCACAGGATTCCTGAGGCGTATAGTGGATGCAGGAATTGATTGTGATTATATGAGGATATAAACTGTTTCAAAGAAAGAGACAATACAAAGGTTGAAAACAGCTTTTTTCATGTGGAGTTCACACATACTGAAATCCAAAAAAAACAGTGATAAACACAGTGAAACTGAGTTAGAATAAAAAGAAGACTGGACAAGAAAAATCTTAAAATTTCAAAACTATAAATAGGTGCTCTCTACAAATACAAATCAGGGGTCTTACTAACGATTTCATAAATCACATGTGCAAGTGTGCCCATGCACACACACCCCTGCATCACTCTGGATGGATGACTTCAAAAATATGTTATGAGAATTCAGGAACATCACATATTAAGAAACAGCTACCTATACTAATTGCGTTTTCTTGTCAACATCCAGCAGAAGTTATTAGGTTCATAGTTCAGGGAAATGCCATAGGCAGGGTTTACCTTTATTTCAGAAATATATGGTATTTAAAAAAAATCTGTATATGGAGCGATGTCAGCTGGATATCTCTTTAGTTGCTATAATGATTATACCCAATGCTTACTGAATAATGGGTCAATATCAATTTACACACCATCTTTCATCATATTATATCAAAAGACTCTGTATTTCAGTTCTTTCCATTCAACTTTTATAAATAATTTGAATGACTGTTCAACAAGCATGCTTATCAATTTTGTGATACAATAAAACTCAAAAGGAGAGCTAAACTGTTAAGAGATAAAATCTAATGTCAATAAATTCTCAAATGATGTGAAACTAACTAAATGAAATATAATGGGATCATATATAAGATATATGATTAGAAAAAATGCCTAAAATATGACTGGGTTCATAGGAAATAATAAGAAAGAGCATTCAGAAAATTACTTGGATGAAAGCACAAATGTATCTCGTATCAGGATATGACTTTATCTTGAAAATTTGGTTTACCTTTTCTGGGAAGCCTTCCTGAACCTGAAATGGTATGTTGGATATTATTCATCTATGGGTAAATTGGTTTGGTTAATGCTACTCCCCAAACAAAGATTATGAAATAATAGAAACTCTGCTTTTTTAAAAACATTAGTTAGAATTCTTGTAACACGTTTTTTTAAAATCCTTATAATTTACTATAACTCTAAGGGCACAGAGGTACCAGAAAAGAACTCTAAGTTACACCTAAGGTCTGGGAATCTATCCTTCAATTGCTCCTTTTATATATATTTTTTCATGCAAGAACTCTCCATTTTCTCAACCTAAAGCAATCTACAGGTTCAATGCAATCCCTGTCAAATTACCAAGGGCATTTTTCACAGAATTAGAGCAAAAAATTGTACACTTTGTATGGAAACACAAAAGACCCCGAATAGAGAAAGCAATTTTGAGAAAGAACAGAGCTGGAGGAATCAGGCTCCCTGACTTCAGACTATACCACAAAGCTACAGTAATCAAGACAGTACGGTACTGGCACAAAAACAGAAATATAGATCAATGGAACAGGATAGAAAGCCCAGAGATAAACCCACACACCTACGACCACCTAATCTATGACAAAGGAGGTGAGAATATACAATGGAGAAAAGACAGTCTCTTCAATAAGTGGTACTGGGAAAACTGGACAGCTACATGTTAAAGAATGAAATTAGAACACTCCTTAACACCATACACAAAAATAAACTCAAAATGGATTAAAGACCTAAATATAACGCTGGATACTATAAAACTCCTCGAGGAAAATACAGGCAGAACACTCTTTGCCATAAATCACAGCAGGATATTTTTGACCCACCACCTAGAGTAATGAAAATAAAAACAAAAATAAACAAACGTGACCTAATGAAACTTCGAAGCTTTTGCACAGCAAAGGAAATCATAAACAAAAGACAACCCTCAGAATGGGAGGAAACATTTGCAAATGAAGCAAATGATAAGGGATTAATCTCCAAAATATATAAACAGCTCATGCAGCTCAATATCAAAAAAAAACAAACCACCCAATCAAAAACTGGGCAGAAGACCTAAATAGACATTTCTCCAAAAAGACATGCAGGTGGCCAACAAATACATGAAAAGATGCTCAACATCACTAATTATTAGAGAAATGTAAATCAAAAGTACAATGAGTTACCGCCTCACACCTGTGAGAACAGTCATCATCAAAAAATTTTCAAACAATAAATGCTGAAGAGGGTGTGGAGAAAAGGGAACCCTCCTACACTGTTGGTGGGAATGTAAATTGGTACAGCCACTATGGAGAACAGTATGGATGTTCCTTAAAAAACTAAAAACAGAACTACCATAAGACCCAGCAATCCCACTCCTAGGCATATATCCAGAGAAAACCATAATTCAAAAGGATGCATGCATCCCAGTGTTCACTGCAGCACTATTTACAATAGCCAGGACATGGAAGCAACCTAAATGTCCATAAACAGAGGAATGGATAATGAAGATGTGGTACATATATACAATGGGATATTACTCAGCCATAAAAAGGAACAAAGTAGTGCCATCTGCAGAGATGTGGATGAACCCAGAGATTGTCATACAGAGTGAAGTAAGTCAGAGAAAAACAAATATCATACAATATCACTTATATGTGGAATCTAGAAAAATGGTACAGGTGAACTTATTTGCAAAGTTCAAATAAGATGAATTTATTTTCAAAGCAGAAATAAAGTCACAGATGTACAGGACAAACTTATGGTTACCAAGGGGGAAGGGGAGTGGATGAATTGAGAGATTGGGACTGACATATATACACTACTATGTATAAGATAGATAACTAATGAGAACCTACTGTAGAGCACAGGGAACTCTACTCAGTGCTCTGTGGTGACCTAAATGGGAAGGAAATCTAAAAAAGAGGGGATATATGTATATGTATGACAGATTCACTTTGCTGTAAAGCAAGAAAGTAACCCAACATTGTAAAGCAACTAAACTCCAATAAAAATTAATTTAAAAAAGAAAAAAACAACTCTCCATTTTTCTCAAAGGTGGAAGCATCTTCACCATTTCCTCATAACTCAACTACCTCCTTTCCCCCTATATTCCACCTGCCTATATAAAAACGATTACTTAAAATACCTGATATTTCAAAAATTATCAAATACGCCACAAAGATGTAATTGTCAAAACAAAACATAAACTAACAACATCAATAAAAACACTAACAAAGACATTTGATAAAATACATCTGGTATAGTATGCTAATACACTTTTATAAAGATTATTGAGATCTCATCAGGAAGTAGTTTCTGGATTTTCATATTGTTAAGATATTTTCAGTGTTTATTAAGTAGGACAGACATTTGAAAACATAACTAAAACAATATAATTAAACATAAACAAATATAAAACATCAAACCATAGACCAGTGTGATGTACTTAAAGCAGTGCTTGGAAAGAAATTTAGAGTCCTAGATGCTTATTCTACAACAGAAGAAGGCTGAAATTAAGGAAGTATGAATCTAATTTTTTAATTTAGAAAAATATAGTAAAAGTCAAAGAAAAGAATAAATATGAATGTAAATCAATGAGAAAAACACAATAGATAAGATGAACTATGTCAAAAAGTGGTTTTTGACATAATAAAATTAACAATTTCCTAGTGTAATAAGGAAAAATGACAAAAAAACAAGTAAATGATATTTGAAAGAAAAAGCAACATAAATTTAAGCATGACAGACATTACAAAACTTTAATAAGAGGATGTTATGAATAAATGTATTAATAAATAGGAACATTTTAACCCAGGAGTGAAAAATCTTTGCTCCAAGAGCAGTCCAGATAATCTTCACCCACAAGATGATCGTTAAGTATTAGTAAATAAATAATTCTAATATACCACAAGCAATTACAAAGTGTAGAAAGAAGAGAGGTATTAGTCGAGTCATTTTATGAAACCATCATTACATTGTTACCAAAACTTGACAAGGATTCTATGAGAAAGAAAAATTCATGGCTAATATTCACTCATGAGAAAAGATGTGAAATTGCTAAAATAGTAGCAAACTAAATCCGGTAATAAAAAGTCAGACTTAGCCCGTAATTTCAGTTTGATTTATATTAGAAACCAATAGATACAACATACTCAAAAACATAAAGGAGAAAATGTATCTTATTTCAATACGTGCAAACAAAAAAAATTTTGATTAAAATCAACATTCATTTAGGTGTAAAAAAAGTAAAACTCTCAGAAAGTCATATCCAGAAGGCCTAGTAAACAGTGTACAGTACATTTTCATTAAGTAGATTAAATGCTAACCCAAGTATCTAATTTGCTATTGTCAGAACCTTCACAAATCAAAAGCAGCCACCAATACCCACTGGACAACATGATACTCGAGTTCCTAGCAAGTGCAGAAACAGAGTAAAAATAACTAAAATTATAAGGTCTAGGATGGAAAAAATTTTAAACACTGTCACTACTTATAGATATTATGAGTATCTACACTAACAATCCAAAATAACTTATGGGTAAATGATTATAATTCATAAAAGAGTTCAGAATGTTTTCTAAATTGGGGTCTATATTTAAAAATGATTAACCTTTCTCTATACGAGCTACAAATAGTTCAGAACTTCAATAAGATGAACAACGTGCTCAATACCCATATAATGTTAGTTTTCTAGGAATAACACTGAAAATGTCTGAGAATCAAATTACAAACACACCCCTAAAGACAACAAATAAGCCAAGAAATATAATGATATACCACAGAATGAATAATTTAATATTGGAAAAAATGTAAATTATTCCCTAATTTATGTAACTTATTCCCTAATTTATCAACAGACTTAATACAATTCTAAAATTCCAATATTCTGTGTGTATGTGCATATTGTGCATAAAGTCTGACAAGTTGAATCTAAAAGTTTAAAGAAAATCCTAATGTTAAGATTGGCAGGGTTTCCCTGGTGGCACAGTGGTTGAGAGTCCGCCTGCCAATTCAGGGGACACGGGTTCGTGCCCCAGTCGGGGAAGATCCCATATGTGGCTGGGCCCGTGAGCCATGGCCGCTGAGCCTGCGGGTCCGGAGCCTGTGCTCCGCAACGGGAGAGGCCACAACACTGAGAGGCCCGCGTACCACAAAAAAAAAAAAAAAAAAAAAAGATTGGCAAAACATTCCCAAGAAGAAAAGCAAAGAAAGCAGAATGAACTTTACCAGATATCAACAACTGTTATAAAGATACAGTACATAAGATATTATTTCATTAGCTCAAAGTTTTTCACTCACGGAACAGAACTGAGGAACCAGAGTGAGAACACACAAATATGGAAACTTTTTATAATAGAGTCAACACTGCTGATCGATGTGGGAAAAGATACATTTTCCAATAAATGGTGCTGTTGATTGGATATCTAACTAGGTAAAACCCAAATAAATATTGGGCCCCTACCTCACATGATATAAAAATGAAGATGAGCTGCATTTAAGACCTAAATGTAACAGGTAAAATTCTCAAGCTTAAAAAGACAATGTAGAACAGCAATTTAGCCTATCCTTTAAAAATTATTTGTAAATTTGACTAAAACAAAATTAAGAACTTCTACTCATTAGGCAATATATAGAGTTTTTAAAAAAAATATACAAAATGTGGGATAAGATATTTTCACCATGTACAACTGATGAAGGATATTATTCAAAAAAATTAAGAGCACTCTGTGGGTCAATAAGAAAAATTAAGAAATCAAAAAACTGGAAATAGAAATGAATAGGACTTTTACCTAAGAGAAGGCACTAATGGACCACAAGCATAAATAAGAGATCAACTACATTAAAATTAGTTACATGCAAACTTATGTGACAATGAGTGATTATTTCATACCACAAAATTGAGAAAAATGAAAAATCAGACAGTAATATTAAGTGTTGACAGAATGCAGAGCAATGGGAATTCCACCCATTACTGATTGAAATCAGCATATCAACTTTGAAAAACAGTTTGTCACGTACCACATAATATAACTGAAATGTGCATCCCTCAGACGTGCAAATTCTACTATTAAATATGTACCCTAAGAAAATATTGTCTCTATCCCAGGACCATGCGCAAGAATACTTAGAGCAGCGTCATACATAACCCAAACCTGGGAACTCTCAGAATGTTTACAAAGTGGAAACCATTGTGGAAAATTAAACAGGGCATACACCCAGAGAAAACCATAATTCAAAAAGACACATGCACCCCAATGTTCATTGCAGCACTATTTACAATAGCCAGGTCACGGAAGCAACCTAAATGCCCATCAACAAACGAATGGATAAAGAAGATGTGGTACATATATACAATGGAATATAACTCAGCCATAAAAAGCAACGAAATTGGGTTATTTGTAGAGACGTTCATGGACCTAGTGACTGTCATACAGAGGGAAGTAAGTCAGAAAGAGGAAAACAAATATTGTATGTTAATGCATATTATGTGGAACCTGGAAAAATGGTACAGATGAACTGGTTTGCAAGGCAGAAACAGAGACATAGATGTAGAGAAGTGGGGGTGGGTGTGGGGAGGATGGTGGTGGGGAAAAAAATAATCTTTTGAAGTCTTATAATTTCCATTTTGGAGTTCACCCATTTCATTAAAAGTTATCTGCTTTACTGGTAAAAATGATTTTATATTTAGTTCGGGTGAAGGGAGGGGACAGAATGGTACAATGAGACACTGTCATAATACATGTTTTTAAAAACCTAGGAGTTTAAAGATTTGAAAAGTTTATATAAAAAATAAAGAAAATTAAACAACAGTTACAAATCAACTAGAAGTGCACACACAAGAATGGATCTCAAAAATAATTTTGAATGAAAGAAGAAAGCCATACTATATGATTCAATGTTTAAAGTCCAAACATAGGAAAAATGCAACAATATTTGTTTAGACATAAGAAATTACAGAGAAAAGTAAGAGTGAACACAAATTTCAAGACTTGGAGGAGACAGAATAGTACCAATGACCCTTTTTCTTGGCCTGCTTATTGGGAACAGAGATGTTTATCTTATTTTGACTTTATAACTGCATGTGTGTTTGTGTGTGCATATTTTATTTAGGTTATATTCTACGGTATTTTTAAAAAATGATAAAGTATAGTCTATTGCACTTTTCATGTATCTTCCAGTGAATCATATACATACTAGCATTTAAAAGTATTTTAACTGCACACAAAATTTTTACTTTAGGAAACTTGTTTTATCACCAATTTTCTTTGTAGGTCAATTTCCCTTGCCCTGAGCTCTGATGAGAAAATTAAAGGTACATTTTTCCAGGAGGCAGAAAGGGTAGTACGTAGCAGAAATAAATGTGAAGTGTTGGATTTTGTGTCCAAAACTCATTGGCACAAGCAAAGGATAGGCACATCAAATCAAGTGAAAGTAACATAGATGGAAAAATAATTACAGTTATCATTGGTGGAGTTTATAATATGTGCAAATAATTGGCCAATTACTTTACAGTATCTTTAATTCTTATAGCAATTCTGCAAAGTAGAACATCAGACAAATTGACTTGCCACTTACACAGAAAAGCTAGGATATGAACCCAGGTGTGTCTCTCTCCCGTATGTTCTCTTGCCATTACTTCATTTTGCCCAAATGTTATCATTCGATGTCTGATAGTGGGGTGTAATGGAGCATAAGACGACCTTTCAATCTCTCTCTACAAATTATTGGCTGTTTGACCTTGGATAATACTTCATGAATTCTTAAGAACTCATTTCTTTCTCTTTCCTTTTTTCTTTTTACAAATTGGGGATTATAATAACTATCTATCAAAGTCATTGTGAAATTTAAATGAAATACATATGCAAAGCTCCTAGTACAAAACATCTATTTAATTATTATTATTTGTATTATTATTACTAACTTGTGGTTAAATCATGAGAACATCTCCCCAAACTTTCAGCATCTTGTGGTTAAAAAAAGAAACAGATGGTTGGATGGACACAGGGCTGATCAAGCAAATAGAGAAAAAAGATCAGAGGACTGGAAACGTAAGGATTCTGGTAAGGAGCTTGCCTTTGTCACTGTTCACGGAGTCATGCCAAGGTTGGAGGAATGATGTCATATGGAAGAGGCTGATGCTCTGAGGGACACGGAACATTCTTATGACAAGCAGCAGGGTAGGGGACAGTCTTATTTGGAGGAAAGGAATGAAAGAAGAAAATGGAAGACTCTAATTAAGTCAAGCACACCTGATCCAGAGCTGAGAACAACCAAAGCCCTGAACACTGTCATAACTACCTGAATATCTCACTCCTGTCTTCCTGGGGAGAGAAGTCAGGAGAAAGACTGGCCAGGAGAACCTCAGCCTGCGGCTACTCATGATTCTGCTGATTTGACCTGGGATGCACCATTTCCGTGTTGCTAAGATGTCTATACCAAACCATAGCTTCTCAATTTCTGTGATATCCTCACCATGACAAAAAAAACAAAAACAAAACAAAAACAAACAAAAAACCCAACAGAGCTCCTTTGGTTGAATAATAGAATATGGACTTCCTATCATCAGTGAAGGTTATTACCTTCACTCGGTTATTACGTCTATACCCTTCTGAATCCGTTTCCAACAACCTAAGTCCTTCTGGAAGGACATAATTTTTCCTGTTACTTTTCCAAGTAAAATGTTTCCTCTATCCCTAGCCTAAGACTAGAATCTGCTATGCATAGCAGACCTACTGGATCCCACTGAACTGCCTGTTCGTTTGCCCAGGTATGGCCAACTTCAGGTCCCCGGCTCTTCTGATCCACCTGCCAAGTGTCTAGAACTGCGGTCCTCCTTCCATCCTTGGCCCAGCCAGGTAGATACACCACAGCCCTAAGGAGCGAATCTAGCTCAAGATAACATGTGTTCCAAGTCAAGTCTCGTGAATAAATCCAAGATAGCCCCAGAAATGACTGAAAGACACTCTGGAAGTATAAAGCACGGCAGATTTCTAAAACTCGAATGACCTCTGTTCAACTCATATTGTAAACGGTATTCATTATTTTTTTTTTCTCTCTCTGAAATTTGAAATTGTTTTGGTTCTGCCCAGAGTTGACCTCCAATGTCCCCATGAAACCTACCTTACTGGGTGCAGAAGAAACACTAATGAGAGATCCTGTAAGTGACAAAGCAAAGTAGCACTTTGGGGTACACTGAACTCCATACCTGAGCGCATAGCCTCTTTCTGAATGCTCCCATAGTCATGCCAGTCCTTTCTTCTTAAACCATCTGTCCATGCATAGAATTGCCCATCTCCCAGGCCCAGTGGAAATGTCTGTGGAAAAGGAAAGCATTCAGAGCATAAAAAGGAGGTATTTCCTTTCGCATGGCAGGTAAACACAGCCACGCACATCACAGGCAATCAAAGAACACTCGAATAAGTGGTCTTCCCCAGTCTACTGAAAAGGAAGCTGTTGCTGGTGACCAGATGGACACACGTTTTAAAACCTTTCTCCGTTTTAAAAGAGTGAGCATGTGTTGCACACATCACCTACCATTTCCAATTTTATTTCATCCAGAGACGTTAATAATTTAGTGTACCACCTCGTCCGAGCATAAATGCCTAGCTGTTTTCACTTGCCCCAAGTGTAAATAGTAGTAGTATTGATTTTGTATCATGGAAATACTTTTGTTTGTGATTTGTACACTTTTACTTGTTTTGATCAAGTGTATTTGAACGGCCTGGTGACAATATTAGCAAGCATTTATTGAATGCTCACTGTGTCCCAGGTACCAAGTTGGATACTCTGTGTATAGAAGATCCTTCGGTCTTTATATAGTCTTCAGTTGTAAACCTTCATTTTTCTGCTAATTAATCAAAGGCCCAGAGAAGTAAAATAACTTGAAGGAAACCACAGGGGCCAAGTCAGGACTTGGACCAGTTCTATTAAGACCAACATTGTGGTCCTAACAAGTATTAAATAGTGCCTACCACCTAGATTTGTCAAATTATGGTGTGTGGTTATGGTTATAGTTGAAATTATCACAGAGTCAACAACTGTAGTCACAACATGTTTTATGCTTTAGTAAAATTCAATATATTCTAATGTCACCTTGAAAATTATTTGTGTGCATGGCTGAAGCTACTTCTCTCTTTATGGTATTTATTTTGGTCATAAACAAAAAATGTTTTGAATGAAATGTATTTTCACAATCTTAACAGTCAAAATAATGTAAAATAAATGTTTTCATATTCACATACCACACATCACATTTCCTTTTATTTGGTTCATTTTTGGAAATAAATAAAACATCAACAGAATAAAGAGAACACTTTTGAAAGTTTCAATTTAAAACAAAAGATGAATAATTTCAGTGAGGAAATTTTACCCTAAGAGCCTTTCCAAGGCAAATAAAAGGTCTTACTTCTTATTTTAAAACAGTACAACTACTGTGCTTATGAAAATATTATCTACCTTGGATCCATCTTCATAGCTTATAAAGGATCCACTTGTTTTGAAAGAATAAAAATGGACTTAATATTAAAAAAGGTAGTTTAAATCAGAAGAAAGATTTTCCAGATCAGGTGACTGTTATCTGTATATAATTTTTTTAAAAATTGTTCATAATAGTGGTGAGTTCAGGAAAACAACAGAGGAATAAACAAAGGATGATAGTGAGTTTATATAAAATATTAAGAATAAAAAGGAAAAAAATTTAAAGGAAGATGACAAGAAAGAAAAGATGGAAAAATTAACAGAAAATATAAAAATAGAAGAAAATGGAATAAAACAATTTTGGGGTTATAATAGCAATACTAAAAAACCTCATGCATTTTTTTCTGATCAATATTGCTTTTCTAATTAGAAATTTTCCCAAACTCGGCTGTGAATGGGAAGTTTTAAATAACCAAATAACTTTAAAATACAAAACCCATGTTTTGTCTCAGCCATGCATTTCCAACGATCAGTGCTGAGCAATCGTAGAAATCATACAGATTTAGATAATACCAATTTATAATAAACATCACCTTCAGATCAAAATAGATAATTTCAAAATAAACTTTGCCATGAAACCTGGAGATGTTCTTGTGTAAACTCTGAATATGCAAAGCTCTCTCTGATTACCTGTTGGTTCACAAGCCAGCCCCCTACTCCACCCCGAAACATGGAGGGCAAGGAGAGAGGAAGAGAGGCAGACCCTCCGGATGGGCAGGGGGTGGATTTAATATGCAGGGAACTTACACATGAGGCTTGTCCTGCAAGACAACTCGATCTCTGCATCCATATGGGTGCCCAGATGGTCTCAACATGACTTTACTCTCTCAAGTCTGCATCCTTGAAACTGGTTCCCACCTTGGGAATGGGTGGCGGATGTCCATTCCAAGGACAGGGGAAGGGTGAGGCGCCTCCCATCACTCAGGTCCACCTGGCAGATGGACCAGCTGCCATGACCTCCTGGTGACCTCCCCTCCAACACCCCACCCCTTTGAGACAGGCTCTTACAATCTCACATGACCTCACTTTTGCAGTGTGCCCTGAGCGGGTCTGCAAGGGGTCTTTTGAGCCTGGAGGTGGCTCCAGGTGGCCATCTGACTGCGTTGCAGGCAGAGACCTCTGCAGCAATACAGGTACAGGCAAGAGAAGACACAGTTCAAGATGATTCTCAAAACCATAACCATTTGTTTCCACCAAGAGCCCTGGGATTCGAACCACTGGTTTATGGAGTCCTCCAGGCTGGGGTCTGATCACGCAGGACTTTCTTCGTGTCCTCCTGTGATTGGTTAAAGATGACACATCAGACTCATTGGGTGTGAACACACAGCACTGTCTGGACGATCCTTCCTTGTGAGGCAGGGACAATGTCCAAGGCCATCCTGTCTGGGAGGACAGCCCTCCTCATTAGAGGCACTTCAGTGTTCAGTAAAGACAGCCTTGTTGGCTTCGTTCAAGGCTTGCTAGGTGAATGCAGTCGGGGCTTCTGTGTGAGCTATGATGTCCTGCAGCCGAAGGGTGGTTCCAGTGGGAAACAGAGCGTGCCCTCTGGCTCTTTAGGAACGTGGCCTGGTTGTGCATACCACACACACTGGCCAGGGGACGAGTACTATTAGCCATGAGGAGATAGACTGGGGGCCAGAGATGCCACACCAGGGCCCCAACTTCCCCTCACTCAAGGGTGCACCTTCCATCCCAGGTGTGGTGCGTTTCCACTGTCCCATCTGGCAGCAGGACAATGGGGTCCCAGTGGAGACTGAGTGGTTCCCCCTCACCCAGGGGTGTGAGGTAACCCACCCATCCCTGTGGGATATCCCATCGCAAGTCCCAGGAGCTGCACCTGTCCCAGGTGTGATGGGGCTTGGTGTTCTCAGCCCACAGCACGCTGACCCCCAAGGTTTCCACCATTTCTGTACCTTTACAGTACTGGGTGCTTTGGCAGGGGTCCCCAGTCTGGAATATGGGGCAACAGGCCCCACTGATTGGTTGCTCAAATGTATCAAAGCCGAAGTGGTAACTTAGTCCCCCTGGCTACGCTGTTTTACTTGTTAGTAATTTAATCTGCTGCTTTAACATTCCATTTTCTCCCTTCTATCAATCCTGCTACTTGTGAGTTATAGGAGAGAAGGAACCTCATCCGATACCATGTTATTTTACCAAGTCTTGTACATCATGACCTTTGAACATGACCCCTGATCGCTATCCGACGATGCCGTCCATACAGGGCATTCAGCTTCTCTAATTGCCTAATGGGTGAAAAACAATTGCCTGGTTTGAGTGGAAAAAGGGAAAGTTCGGGTTAAGCCAGACACAGTGTCCTCACAAGCTGAGGCATATTTAGAATGCTTGCTTGGACGGAGGGGACCGACATGATCAACTTGCCAATCCCTCAACTGTCGGAAACTCCTCCACTGGATGGCCCCAGACTCCTTTGGCAGCCGCCCTGGGGTTGTTTAGAACACACAGGACATGCTGCTACTGCATGAACCAGTCACTGTATTTCAAGGGCAACTCGGCATCCTTGGGGACTGCCCAGGAAGGGGTGGATGGGGACACGTATAGGCACCGAGTGGCCCCTCTTTCTGTGCACCCCATCTGATGCATCTCCTGAAGGATCAGTTTTTAGGGCTCATACTGAGCTGGACCATCGCCTCCTGATGGCCTAGTGGGTCAGTACCTCACAGACCAGGATGTGGAAGACAGTGCCGACTGCCTCAGGCTCTTGCTGGTGAACATAAACGTCCCTCCACACGTCCTGAGCCCCCAAGGGCCTACTCACGATCATCCACCCCTAGGCTTGCCCTTGTCTACACCATCAGGTCAAGCCCTATAGAACAGCCCAGCTGTTGGGGCCAAGGGTTAACGGCCAGGGCTCAGGGGTGATGACCAGCTCAGCAGGTCTGAGTCTAGCCCACCGGCTGCTGTAGTCCCTTCCAGTTTCCACCTAGATGGTGTCATTGTTGGGCTGAAGAGCAACTGAAGCCCCTGTGGTTGGGTTGCCCCGACTAGACCCATCTGTATGCCAGGCTTCAGCGGAAATTTCCCTACTTCCTCTCTACAGGCTGCAAGGACCGCCACAAAAATAGGGGAGGGGGCATTGGGAGGATCTACAGGCTCTACGGGGCCTAAGAGGACCCGCATTTCTAGAGACAGTGGACAGGCAGACAGGGGCTTCTCTGCTGCAGACAGGCTGCCACTTCGTCACCCTGGGAGTTTGCGGGGATCCAGGGAGCGTCTTCTCAACCCACCCCTTGATGGGCAGGGAAGCTACTACAACATGCTGTTTCCTCCTGGGATGCTCTACCTGGAGAAGCGTGAGGTAGACTGCCAGGGTCTTTTGCTCTCTGGAGGGCTACTTGGCTTCTGCCCCCTTCCAGAACTGGGACCAAAATCCTAGGAGAACTCTCTTCTTCTGTTGTTCCTGCCACAGGGTCCTACCCATACTTCCGGGAGTCACAGATCCATCAAACTCAAATGGCAGCCCCGCTTGGGAGATGTGCGGGGCTTTTAATCTGCTTCCCTGGTATTTTGGCTTCTCAACGGCTGCTTGCTGCCCTGATCCACAGTCCCACACAGGCCTTTTCTTTACCAGGTAGTAAAACGGATGCATACAGTATGCCAGGTGGGGAATAAAAGCCCTCCCCAAGCCCCTACAAAGGCTGGCACCTCTTCCCGGGGTCAGATAGGTTGCACCTTCTCAAAGACAGCTGCTGAGACAATGCATGTCTTACCCGAACAAGCAATTCCCAAACCGTCACTGCAGTGCCTTGAATTGTCTGTGGGTTCACTGCCCAGCCCCTCCCTCACAGGTGTTCTGGCAAAGTCTGTAGTGCGCTGAAGCAGAAGCTAGTCTTCACGTGTTAACACTGTATCATCAGTGGGTCGGGCCCATTTTACTGATGTGGGAAGGAAACAGGGACAGGTCTCGGGCTACCTCCCACCGTAAGCAGCTCTTTGTAGGAAACCGCCCTCAGCAGGAAGCCCCTTTTCTTGTCACTTTAGCAGAGCTGTATTGCGACTAAGTTTTCACCAGGCACCCCATGCTCTACTCACCTCCAGCCCAAGCGCACTTTTCAAGTCTTTTGATCACACAATACTTTCACCTACAGAAAGAACGTACAAGTGTAGGCAAAGACGTGGAAATGAAGAATCAGTAATTAACAGTTGACTAGATCTCTTCCCTAGCATCTCCTCCCATAATGTCGCGAACAAACCGTGGGTGCAAGAGAACATCTAGAGGAAGATGACGAGGATTCCACGAGCCTGCACACAGCGGGGGACGGTGACGACCCTGACCCCCCATCTGTGATTAACTGAGATTACTCCCCTCCATCCCTCTAAAACTTCCATGGCGAGCAGACTCTCAGAGGTGTTTTGGGGGGACACAGAGTTCACCACTTCCCCAGATTGTCGGCACTCTGATTAAAGACAACTTTCCCTTCTAGGAACACTTGTGAGTTTGATTTTGTAAGCGGCGAGCAGTGGGACCCTATTCAACAACACCATGACCTGCCTGGGCTGTGCAGCAGCTTCCGGGCGGCCCTGGAAAGTTCCACTGCTGTCCCTCCCACGTGAAGGTAAACCGACCGCTTGACTCTGGCCAGGGGTGGACTGAAGAAAGCATTTGTTAAGTTCAGCTCAGCATGGCGCACTCCTAGAACCATGGCTAAGGCATCTTAGAGGGGGGCAGTGATGTGGCCCACCTTGCTCATTTCTCCTCATGCAGCGTCATCCGCCAGGGGCCATCTGGCTTTTTTACTGGCCTTACGGGGCTGTGGAAAGCACTGCGGGCAGGGAGTATGATACCCACTCTGTGCAGTTCTTAGTTTCTCCTATTTGCTTAGGCTCCCAGGCAGTTGATGTGGCTCGACAGTTACCACGCTTCAAGGAGTGGTAGACTTACTGGTTCCCAGCTGTTTCCCCTCAGCACTGATGTGATTACCCTAACCTGAGGCCAATTTCACCATTAAGGGTTTGCAGAGTTTGACCTCCTAGGAGATCAACACTCAATTTGTTCTTTGGTATCGGAGAGATTAAAACTTTGTAATCTCGTGGTGGAGAACGCCCAATTTGCACTGTCACAGGGACCTTCCTACCTTCCTGACACAACTGTCCTCTTTAACCATCAATTGTGCTGGAATAGAGCACATTCAGTTCCAGTAGCAACCAGAGCCCTCACCTGTTGTTTATTTCTGGGGACCAATGACTAGTGAGCTCAACGTGAGGCCTCTGATCACCCCCCGATGGCCCTCACCTGGAGGCGATCTTGGCCCTCGTCCTTTACCGGGGGTGTGGCAGGCACGGAGCCCAAATAGGGCTGTATCCCTGAGGCCTCTGCTGGAGCAGGTGGGCCGTCAGGGATGAGAGGGGCGGTGGGGCAAGTCTGAACTGCTGCTCAGGTTTTAAATGTTTCCACAGGCTGGTCTATCTTGTCAGGTGGGCCCCGGGCAGCACTGAGGTCAAACCACCTTTGCTTCTGGGTTATTTTCACTGTTGGAATAGCCTTGTGGCTTTTCAAGCTCGGTCTCTCTCGGGTCTTTCCCACAGCCTGTACCCATTCGCAGGATTTGCCCGTTTCCCCCAGATTAGCAATGGGCAATGGACTACCCAGCAGCATAAGTAACATGACTCACAGCTGAGCTCAGAGTGGACCTCTCGTCCCATAGCCGGCGCTGGGGCGGGTGGGAGTGTCTCGGCTTTCACTCCTGCAGTAAATGGGGCAGCCTTCCAAGACAGGGTAGTTGGCCTGTTTCATTTCCAACTACCTAAGAATCCGCTGCACCTCCTCTCTAGATTTCCAGGGTCCCAAGCCTCCCAACAGCTAGAATAAACCAACCTATGAGCACCTAGAACCCCCGGCGCCATGCAGGTGCTGCTGGAGGGCAGGGTGTGTGTGTGTGTGTGTGGGGGGGTAATGCTCATTTCCTCTGCCCGCCCCATCCCGTAGCCGCACTAACCTCTCCCGGATGCTTTCTCTGGCCTTTTGCTGGAACTCAGAAGCTGCATCAATAATCTCGGCGGTGGTATATTCTCCCCTCAGGAACGTTTCCCGAGCTGGGGGCTGCCCGCTGGCTGAGGCTGCCCTTGAGGTGCTTTTGCTGTCCTTTGTATGAGGGGTGGATGGCAAGGGGCTTTCATCCGTTCCACCGTCAATCACCAAAACGTCCTCGTCTTCATCCTCATCCACTTCCCAGGGGTCCCACCTCTTGGCGTCCCAACCAGGATGTCACAAGCGCTGGATCTTCATCCGCCGGCCTGCAGCCTCGTTTTGCAAACAGCCGACTTCAGTCCCCAGCTCAGCATGGCTCCCCCTCGCCTGCCGCCAGCAGAGCAGGGGACTCCGCGACTCCTCCTGGGGCCTCGGCCCTCTTTCAGCCTCTAGTCGTCATCTGTGGAGCAGAGGTCAGCCCACTGAGGGGACCATTTCTCTCCCGTCTGGGAGGCTGGGCCCTACAGCAAGCAGTTCAGACAGCTGCCTTGGACCAGCTGGCGTCTTCTGGGCGTCCACAGCGTCCAACATTTAGGACACCACTCCTCCCACAGAGGGCGACGGCCAACTCGGGGCCTCCCCCGTGGGCATCTCCTTCTCAAGGCCCGCTTCTTGGAAGGCTCCCCAATTGTTAGTGCACAAGCCAGCCCCCTACACGGACGGCAAGGAGAGACCCACCGAGAAAGAGGCAGGCTCTCCAGATGGGCGGGGGCGCGTGTAACAAACAGAGAACTTACACAGCAGGCTTATCCCCAGCGGCCCCAAAACAAGCCACCATCTGCACTCACCCGCCCGGTGAGTCTCAGAAGTTTACCTAGAGGCCTTAAGGGGCTCGGTCACTATCCAATCAGGTGGTCCCCACGCCGCTTTGCTCTCTGAAGGCTGCGTTCCTGAAAAAGCTCCCGACGGCGAGAGTAGGCAGGGCACGCAGGGCGTGCATTCCCGGACACGGGAGGGGAGGAGCCTCTGGTTACCTGGTCCAAGCTTGGGGTTAATCAGAGGTCATGACCTCTCCCCGCCCTCCTCCAACAAGACCAGGCACATTCTATTTCCCTTCTTTTGATCTATGTAATGCTGAGAATCCGTAGCAGCTGGTTAATACAAGAGCAGGTTGACTCCAAGAGTTATCTTTGCTTTCTCCAGAAACCCCATGAAAATGGCAGTGAAGCACCAGAGGCATCAAGGAAGCAGACAGTGGAACTGACATGATCTTTTGGTAAATGGCTGAGAGTTACTGGGAGGGAAGTGTATTTTGTTCTTTGTTTGTTTTTGTTTTGCCAGTGAACTTCTAAAATATGTGAAATTGGAGGCATCAAGTGTTTGCGGGCGAGGTTACAGGTGAAAACAGTAAGATTGACATTGTTGCATAGGGTTGTTAGATGGTCCTGGGTTCCATCCCCCTTCCCAACAACGAGGTGATTTCTGAGGCCCACCCACCATGCTACCCCCCCGTGGAGGGCTGGAGTTTGAATGAGACAAGCATGTTTTCATGCTACTAAACACAGTTGAAAGGTGGATGCCACCGTGTAATGAAAACCAGTGTTCCACGTGAGTCTATAAACTAAGTGTTGTTAACCACAGCTCACCAGCTCCCAGAAATCTGCCAGCCTGCCTCACACCTGTTAGACAAGAGAAGATAAATCCCTACAGGGGCAGGACACGAGTAAAGACGCAGATGTAGAGAATGGACTTGAGGACACGGGGACGGGGAAGGGTAAGCTGGGACGCAGTGAGAGAGTGGCATGGACATATATACACTACCAAATGTAAAATAGATAGCTAGTGGGAAGCAGCCGCATAGCACAGGGAGATCAGCTCGGTGCTGTGTGATCACCTAGAGGGGTGGGAATAGGGAGGGAGATGCAAGAGGGAGGGGATATGGGGATATATGTATATGTATAGCTGATTCACTTTGTTATAAAGCAGAAACTAACACACCATTGTAAAGCAATTATAGCCCAATAAAGATGTTTAAAAAAAAATGCCTACAGGAGAGTTGAGTCAAAAGCAAGGAACGGGTAGGGGCTCCTCAGTAACTACACTGGGATGTGTTTCCAAAACACAGAGCATCGTATTAGCATTTTCACCCCTCCACATACAACTAACAGGTAGCCAAGGATCGCCAGGCATTTGAGAGAACTTTTAACATAAAATCGGCGGCCGACATAAACAAAAGCTGTAATAAACTTGAAGGAAACTGAGGCAATGTAAGGCTCAGAAGAAAACTTCTGCCCCAAAATCAAAATTTAATTTCCTCAAAGAGCTTTAAGAAAAGGTTCTTTATAGAAAGAGAAATTTTAAAAAAGAGAAGTATTTAGGGACTAAAGAAGAGCTCTTGGAAAGTGAAAATGAGATAGCAAGACAGAGTATTTTACAGGCAATTGGAAAATGGTGGTCAAAGGAACCCTACTAAGAAATTTAAAATAGAAGAAAAAGAAGGAGGAGGGAAAGGAGGAGAGGGAGGGGGAGGAAGGGGAAAAAAACAAGAGAGTCAGAGGCATAAAAATATGTTGAGGGGCTTCCCCGGTGGCGCAGTGGTTAAGAATCTGCCTGCCAATGCAGGGGACAGAGGTTTGAGCCCTGGTCCAGGAAGATCCCACATGCCACGGAGCAACTAAGCCCATGTGCCACAACTACTGAAGCCCACGCGCCTAGAGCCCGTGCTCCGCAACAAGGGAAGCCACCGCAGGGAGAAGCCCGCGCACCTCATCGAAGAGCAGCCCCCACTCGCCGCAACTAGAGAAAGCCCGCTCACAGCAACGAAGACCCAACGCAGCCAAAAATAAATAAATAAGTAAATAAATTTATTTTAAAAAAAGAGTATTTTTAAAAATATATATATAAGTTGAAGAGAGGTAGCAAAATTGCAGCAAGCCTAGAGCTGATCCAGCCCTGAATGTACAAGGGGGGTGGAAAGCAGATCCAGAAAGGTTGTCTTTGTGGGGAAAAAAAAAGGGAATAGAAAAAACAAACTTACTCTTTGCCTATTTTTTAAACCTACTAAAGGGAGAGTTACAGTTCTTCCAAAGAGGTCGGGATGAATTAATGATGCATATATAAAAATCTAAGCAAATGAAAAATGGGTCAATTAATAAGGCTAGAGGTTAAGAAAAAACAATGTACGAGAAGGAAAGTGTAAGTATAGCACACTACTTGATTTAGGTATGAATATTCTTACCTAAATACTGGTTTAACTAAAATTGGTGCTATACCTATACTGGAAGTTGAGGGAAAGGGTGGAAAAAGTTAAAAAGACATCTTATCTAATAGAACAATAGATAAAGTCAAAATAAAAAACCAAAGAACAGTAATATACACATGCTGTCTACAAATACGGAAGGATATAATAGAATAAAGATTAAAAAATTGGTGGGATTGCCCCTGGGTATCAGAAATTTCAAGTAGAGAGAAGCGGTCCAGGACATTTCTGGTTAGCATTATAGACTTTATATTACGACTACATTTTAAAAAATATTTTCAAATATTACAAAATATTTTCAAATATTTCAAATATTATAAATTGATTTGTATAAATAAATCTCAAATAAAATTTCTTAGACGTTCCTGGCGGTTACTGCTCCTGCAAGGTGGGTCGACATCATGAGGACGTTTCATGACGTCAGAGGATTCAGGTTAAAGCAGATCATCTGGAACTGCTTTAATAACGGCTATCTGAGGATTTGCCCCACTAACGTCTCTTCTCATCTGTATCTGTGCTACTCACACCAGCAAATCAGCATCACCTGGGAACTTGTTAGAACTACAATCCCCTGCTCCCAATTCATGCCTGTTAAATCAGACACTTTCACAGAGGCAGAGAAGTCTGTGTTTTAATAAGTTCTCCAGGTGATTTTGAGGCTTACTAAAATTTGAGAGCAACTAACCCATATGAATAGGAAGAAACACAATTGTCACATTAGGTAAAGATGTCATAAGTCTTAGCAATTTTTCTTCTATCTATCTCCTCTTGTAAGGGAAACAAAAGCAGAAATAAAGAAATGGCCCTAATTAAACTTAAAAACTTTTGTACAGCCAAAGGAACCTTCTACACAATGAAAAGGCAAACTACCAAATAGGAGAAGATATTTGCAAATGATATGACTGATAAGGGTTAATAACCAAAGCATATAAATAGCTCATATGACTCAACATTAAAAACAACTGATTAAAAAATGGGCAGAAGACCTGAATAAAGCTTTTGCAAAGGAGACAGACAGACAGCCAACACGAAAAGATGCTTAACATTGCTAATTATCAGAGAAATGCAAGTCAAAACCACATGAGATATCACCTCACACCTGTTAGAATGGCTATTATCAAAAAAGACAACAAATAAAAACGTTGGCTAGGAGGTGGAGAAAAGGGAACCCTAGGACACCATTGGTGGGAATGTAAATTGGTGCAGCCACTATGGAAAACAGTATGGAGGTTTCTCACAAAATTAAAACTAGAGCTACCATATAATTCAGCAATCCAGTCCTGGGTATATATCTGAAGAAAATGAAAACAGTAATTCAAAAAGGTATATGCACCCCCAAGCTCATAGCAGCATTATTTACAATAGCCAAGAAATGGATGCAACCTAAGTGTCTATCAACAAAGGGATAAAGAAGATATGATATAGATCTACAATGGAATATCAGTCAGCCATAAAAAGAATGAAATTTTGCCATTTTCAAGAACATGAATGGACCTGGAGGGTATTATGCTTAGTCAAATAAGACAGAGAAATACAAATAATGTATGATATTACTTATATGTGGAATCTGAAAAGTAAAGCAAATGAATAAATATAGCAAAACAGAAACAGACTCATAGATACAGAGAACAAATGTAGTGGCTACTACTGGGGAGGGGGTGGGGGGAGGGGCAATATCAGGATGGGGATTAAGAGGTACAGACTACTAGGTATAAAATAAGCAAGATACAAGAATGTAATGTGCAGCACGGGGGATATAGCCAACATTTTCTAATAACTTTAAATTGAGTATAATCTGTAAAAATATCAAATCACTGTTGTTCACCTGAAACTAATATAACATTGTAATCAACTATCGTTAAAACTTAAAAAAAAACATGCAAGACTCATTCACAAAACATGTGTCACGATCTAAGGTAGAACCTTTTAATTAATAAATTTATTTTTTTGATGGCCGATGACCACTATAGAGGGGATGTATTTGTATCCTTTTCACCTGCCAGAAAGGTGGGTGAATAAACCTAAATGGATTCCAGACCATTTGTGTAGAACTACCTTGGTTCTGAAAGCTTAACCACCAGTAAATGACCCAGGAGTATTCTGGTCTTTCCGTTCAGGTGCACCATCTCCACTGCCAGATCCATTGGCTTCTCTCCATACCCTGTGTCCTCTGTACAATTACAGCAGTAGAGATCCATTATCTACGACCTTGTAAATAAATAGAGTATTGCACCTGCAGAAGACATATATTTCAGACGCCTCACTAGATCGGCCACTTGTTTGTGAGCATCCTTTTTCACCTTGTGGACTTTTTATTCATTGTAATGGTTCCACAAATAATTAACTTGAAAAAAATAGCAGGGATGGAAGAGAGAACCTATTAAGTAGAAACCATATGTAATCATTAGAGCTGAATCCAGGAGCCCATCAAAAGATAATATACTCGAGAATGGGTCATGAGAAAAAGTTTCCAAGGGTAAAACATTACTCATAGACAATGTGTTTATCAGAAGTAGCAAACTCAAATATCTTCTGGGGTCAGAGATGTGACACAAATGGGTGAGAAACTAGGATGTACCTATCTAGGAAATGATAGGCTTTTGGGCTACCTGACCACTGTACTTAACTTTTATATAATCTCAAAATACCTCTCAGGGGCTGTTTGTCTAAAAACCCTGGATGAATAAAATAACTTGCCTCTTGCCTCTAAATTAGAGCAGTTTCATTTATGATAACTACAGATGGTGATAATGTTGAAAAGACACATTTGTGAATCTTTATGAAGAAAAGATTGCCTGTATTCTAAAACCTATCTTAGGTTTTTATAAATCAACAACCAATGGACTTTTATTCTCACAATTAACCGTATACTTACCACTAGTCCTGTTCTTTAGAAGACATGACATAGTGGAAATGCTCTGGATCCAGGGCCAGAAGACATAAATTAGGGTTTCAAACCATATACAAGAAATCTACATTTCCTCTAGGTCTCTCAGCTAACTCCTATATGAAAGTAGGGTAAAAAAATAATACCCACCTCACCGACTTCACAAGGATTTTTGAGTAGTAAATTGGATAAGGTATGTGAAAGCCCTTGGCTTATCATAAAGTGTTATATAAATGGCAGTTGTTTTCACAATCTCTCCTATTTTTAAAGATATTTGAGTTATTCCCAATGGCCCTTGAAAAGTTATAACATAGTTGAAGACACAAAACTTATATACAGTAAGCAAACGATAAATTATGTGGGCAGAGTCTATTACAGTAAATGTTAAGAGAATATAGTGGTGGGTGTGAATTCTTACACTGGATGTGATTAAGTTTCTTATATATTATCGCCACATGGGAGATGTTCTAAGCAAACAGACACTACTGAAAACGTATATAATATAATGGATGACATGGCTGGGAATAATGACATAACTGACATTTATTCTTATATAAATCAATCGTCGTAAAAGTAGGATGATGAACTCGAGTTCAGAAATGTTAAGGTCACATAATTAATAAAGTCTTCAAGATCACATAACTAATAAGCGGCATATCAAGCCCATCTGCCTTTAAATCTTACGGATTACTGAAAGTAAATATGTAGACTTCTCATGATTCTCTCATTATCTCTATCCATTCATTCAAACTTCATTATATAAAGTCATTTATAAAATATTAGAATACTTGCAAAAGAATGAAATTAGAACATTTTCTCACACCATATACAAAAGTGGACTCAAAATGGATTAAAGACCTAAATGTAAGACCTGAAACAATAAAAATCCTAAAAGAGAAGATAGGCAGAAGACACTTTGACATAAATGGTAGCAATATTTTTCTGGATCTGTCTCCTTAAAACAAAGGAAATAAAACCAAAATAAACAAATTGGACCTAATTAAACTTAAAAGCTTTTGCACAGCAAAGGTAACCATCGACAAAATGAAAAGACAACCTAAGGAATAGGAGGAAATAGACCAACAAGGGTTTATATTCAAAATGTATAAATAGCATGTACAATTCAATATAAATAAAAACCCAAAACCCAATCAAAAAATGAGAAGACCTGAACAGACATTTTTCCAAGGAAGACATACAGATGGCCAACAGGCACATGAAAAGATGCTCAACATCGATAATTTTCAGAGAAATCCCAATCAAAACAGCAGTGAGAAATCACACCTATCAGAATGGCTATCATCAAAACGTCTACAAATAACAAATTCTGGTGAAGATGTGAAGAAAAAGGAATTATTGTATGCTACTGGTGGGAAGTAAATTGGTGCAGCCATTGTGGAAAACAATACGGAGGTTCCTCAAAAAACTAAAAATAGAACTACCATAGGTCCAGCAATTCCACTCCTGGGCATATAACTGGAAAAAACAAAAACACTAATTCAAAAAGATACATGAACCCAATGTTCATAGCGGCATTATTTACAATTGCCAAGAAATGGAAGCAACCCAAATGTCTATCAACAGATGAATGGATAAAGAAGATGTAGTACATATATACAACAGGATGTTACTCAGCCATAAAAAGAACTGCTTGCAGCAACATGGATGGACCTAGAGAATATTATGCTTAGTGAAATAAGTCAGACAGAGAAGGACAAATACTGTATGATATCCCTTATGTGTAGATTGTAAAATATAATACAAAGGAATGTATATGCAAAACAGACCCACAGACATTGAAAACAAACTAGCGGTTGCCAGTTGGGAGACGGAAGCGGGGAGAGATAAGATAGGGGATTAAGAGATACAAACTATTATGTATAAAATAGATAAGCACAACGATATATTGTACAAAACGGAATTATAGCCATTATCTTCTAATAACTTTTAATGGAGTAGAACCTGTAAAAATACTGAATCACAATGCTGTACACCTGAAAGTAATATAATATTGTAAATCAACTACACTTCAATTAAAAAAATGTTAGGAAATAAAACTAGAGAGATAGGTAACGCCAAAAAACTTCACACCCAGGACTTTAGACTCTATGCACTGAGCAGTAAGGAGTCATTAATGACTCTCAAACTGAAGAGCAAAAAAGTCACGTGATGCAGAAATTACTTTTGTTGTTGTTCTAACATCCTTTTCCTTCCTAGGTTTCAACCCAACTACAGAGCATGCAATGAGCCTAACCTACACAGAAGGTTCGGCATGTTTGTATACCCACAAAACATATTGATAAGTCAATGTCAGAATACAGTATCTTTTTTTTTTTTAGTAGATAGGACTGTCTTGTTCTTTCCATTCTGTATAAATTTTCAGATGTGACATTGTTAACACAATTCCAAGAAACAAACAAAATAAAATAAAAATAAGCCTGAGTTAAGTGTTGAGTCCTGAAACTTTGGGTCTACCCTCTAGACTTTGTAAACATGGTATAGGAAGTTAAGAACTAAAACTGCATGAAGCAGGCAGGAGGGTGAACAAAGGATTTCCCCTCTAATTTTTAGATCTGAAAATCTGGGTTGCTATATAAAATATCTTGATTTTAAAACTGTAAACAATTCAAAAATTCATCAAACATGTTCCGCAGGATCATGTCTTTGGGATATCAGGGCTGCAGTCGCCATTCCTAAACCAGTGGCCAGGCTTACGCCACGCTCTTGATCAAGACCTTACTCAGCCTCACTCACACACTGACAGCAGCGTCTTTAATCTGGTGTA